>NW_024498183.1:727482-933543 GCF_017590055.1 Onychostruthus taczanowskii | reverse complement strand
GGGGGGGGTGTTTTCCAGCTTTAAAAAGGCGGCGCCGGGCGCGCAGCCCTGCGTCAGAGCGAGACTTCCCCGCTCCGCACACTCACTGCCCCCGTCCCCCGGCTGCAGCTCTCCGCGGGCGGCAGCGCCCGCCGCCCCGTCCCGCCGCCTCAGCGCGGGCAGTGCCTCCGAAGTCCCCACGCACACCCGCCCTCCTCTCCATGCCCCGTCCCCGGGGGGGCGGCGGCGGCGAGCTCGTGTGCCTCCGCGGGCGCGGCTACCACGCTGGGGGCGGCGCGGCCCCGGTCACCGGGTCGTGAAGGCGGGCGGGGGGGAGCGGGACAGGCGGGACAGGCGACGAGGGGCCGGCAGTGGCCCAGGGCGCGGCGCCGGGCTCCGCCGCCCCGCCGGGTGGATGCCAAGCGCTGCCCCGTCGGCCGCCGCCGCGCCGCCGTCGCGGGACCCATCCAGCGGGAGAGAGAGGCCGGCGGCGGCCCCGCAGGACGGCGCCCGCCCGCTCGGCAGCACCATGAAGGCGGCGGAGGAAGGTAACGGGCGGCGCTGCGGGGGGCGGAGGGCGGGCGGGCGGCGGTGTCCCCCGGTGTTTCCCCGCGGCGGCACGGAGGCTCGCCGGCGGCCGCTTGCCAATAGGTGTCTCTTTCGCCTCTCGCACGGCGCCGCCGCGGCCGCGCCGCTGCTCCCGGCCGCTCCCCGCCGGTCCTGGGCCCGGGCCCGCTCCCGGAGGAGCTACGAGGGCGCCTGGGATCCTGTCAGGGGCACACGCTAGGGGATTCCCTCCCCATCCCGGGATTTGATTTGGGGGAGGTCAGTATACAGCCCATCGTTGCAGCCAACCCACGTTCCTGGGTAAAGGAAGGAGTCCCGGGCAGTGCCAGGCGCCGTACCGGCGCTGCAGGCACACCGAGAGAGGCGGGCACGCCGCGGCCGCGCTGCGGGGCTCTGCCGCCCCGCGCACCCCGCGCCCCCGGCGGGCGGGCACCCTGCCGCCGCCGTCCCGGCTCCGGGGGAGCGCTTGCCCTTCTATCTCAGCTCTGAATCACGGCTTCTTCTCTGCCCCTGCTGCGGAAAGTGTCCTGAAAACACAGTGGCAAAGTTTCTAGAGGGACAGATGGTGGGAGCGGGGCTCGGGACGCGCGCAGCTCCTCCGGGCTGAACTTGGCCCCTGCCATGGGTAGCGTCTGGCTGACTTCACCCTTCCCTCTTGCCAGTCGGGACACTGTTCTCCCCCCGGAGCATCGCTGTCCACCTACCGCCGAAACTTTCGGACCTTGCCAAGGCTTACGGGTCTTTTCGGCCCCGGCAGCGGGACCTCGCGGGCATCCCTGCCGGGCATCGTCTCAGCGCCGCGGCAGGTGTGAGGCAGATCCCGGCTCCCCGCTGCGGGCCCGACGGCTCCCTGTTCCCCTCCCGGCTGTTCCCCGGCTCCCAAGTTTCCTCCCTATCCGGTGATTCCGCCGCTTTGCAGCGGCTGCTTCTGGGGCTCGGGCAGGGCGCAGTGAGCTCGCACGTCCCGGGCAGAGAAAGTTGTGAAGAAGCGAAGTGGGGGGTGGGGTGGGGGGGTGTCCATGTCCGCCGCGTTCTTTCCGCAGCGTGGGACAACGGGACTCCATTTCCCGGGTTTGTCCCCGGAAAGCTGGAAAGAAGCTCAAAGAAGCTCAAGAACCATCTCTCTCCCTCTCTCTCTCTCTCTCTTTTTTCCTTTTTTTTTTTAATATTTATTTTTACACAGCTGTTTTCACCCTAGGGGTTCATTGCAGTTGACAAGATTCTGCCAGTGCGAAATCTACAAGCACGGCTCTGACTGTGGTTCCGCTTGCGAAGCAGAGAGCCTTTTGGGATGGAAGTTAATTATACTGTATTTAATAGAAGTGGCTGGCGTGCCAGTCGCACACTCAGGCATCCGTGGGCTGTGCGCACGGCGCTTCCAATGCCCTGGGCTCCAAGAGCACTGAATGCACCATTTGTAAAAATTACATCCAGAGGCAGCTGACATAAAAAGCGTTCTGCAGTCTCTTGTAAAAGAAAAAAAAATATCCCCCCTCTTTACTTCTGTGGCATTTCTGATGCCTATGTTAAAATGTGCTAACCCTCGTTGACAGTTCTCTTCCCCAGTGGTGTATTTTGTAAGGGACTAAGAAAATTAGTCCAGCCAGAAAGCGTGACCCAGTCCAGGAAAAACGTAAGGGAGACGTGCACGTCAGGATTGCTGCCTGCAAATTAAGGTGCCATTTGATTGCCAAACTACAACAATGAAAGAAAATACTTATTTCTTGTTTAGTCTGGGAAAAAATGCGCAGAGTCCCGGTGGGAGGACTCTTTTTTCTTTGGGTGGTAGAGAGGTGTGGAGTCCTTCACTTTTGAAAATGCCAGTGGTTATGCCAGGTTTACTGCCGTGGACAAGTTAAATTCCCCTTCAGGCTGGCGGGGTGCAGCTGGAGCAGACCGTTTGATGCATCCCTTGTTGAATCTGCTTTATGGAGTTGGAACAACTCCAGTTAACTCCAAGGAGAGGCTGGGTGGGCAGTGGCTGAGCTGGTAGATCGGTCCGTGGGTCGTGCAAGGGCGGCTGGTGACACGGAAATGGCCTTGCCAGGGCGCACCGCCTCCCCATCGCTCGGCTCTTCTCAGTTCAATGACACTGTTTCGAACTAGACTGTTAGCAGGACGGCCACTGTTACTCGGTCCGCACATGTGGTATCGCTTCGTTTCTAACCTTTTCATGGCACGTCTTTCCTCTTTCTCCAAGGGAAGGGCGCCAGTCGAAATATTTCATTGACAGTACTAACACTAATGTCACTGACAAATCAAGCCGTCTGTAAATAGTGTGGGACAATTCAGCAGCCTTGCAGGTACCACAGGCGGGAGAGGCTGCAGGTGCTTGGGAGCTTCTCCTTGCCTCCCCGCCAGGGCACTCCAGGAGATGGGCGTCTGGAGCAGAGTGGCGTCAGGGGGGGGGTGACACTGGTGGCACCGGGGGCCTGGCGGCTGGGGCAAGGCGTCTGTCCATCCTGTAGGCCCTGGGCAGGGGGACAGGAGGCACATCCGTACCCATACGCTGAGGGATGTGCACGGGTGAAGCGGGCCGCTCCTCCTTGCGGCGCGGCCTGAGCCGGAACCCCGAGGCGACCACGGTCGGGGCAGGCGCAGGAGGAGGTGTTCCCCTGCTGTCAAGGCCTTTAGCACACTCGAGTGAGTCAGCCCCGGCACGTCGGCACTCACGGCCCCTTCGGGGCAAAGCCCACCTCGGCCTCTGCGAGAGCCCAACCTGCAGCGAGGCTCGTCCGGGCGAGGAGGGGGGAAAGAATAATGTGCTCAGAAGGAAGGGAAAAAAAAAAAAAGTGTTTTCCTGGCACTTTAGAACGGAGATTTTGGTCGCAAGCCTGGAAAATGGTATTCCCTGAGTTTATAAGAGAATACTATTTCCAAAACTGCTTAAAAAAAGTGTTCCTTTTGAAACCCGACCTGAAGCTTCGGCAACTGAGGAGGAGCCGAGCTGCTGGGGCGGGCTCTCCATTGCCTGGCGGGGACCTTTAGACGGGCCCGGTGTAACATGACAGGAGAGCACCTGGAAACATAAAGAAAGTCTTAATTTACTTTTTCCCTAATTTGTATCCTGTACGAGCGGGAAGAGTGACAGGCCGGGCAGAGCCGTGCCAGCACCGCCACCGGAGCCCTTTGCAGGCGCACTCTCGGTGTCTGGCGGCGGCCCGGAGAGCACCTTTCACTCCCCGACACACAGAGGCGGCCGGCAGGGTTCCGAGTCCCGCTTTACTGCGCTTTTTATAGCAGCTGGCACTAGTGGGTGCTGCGACTAAGTAAAATAAATAATAAATAAATGAAAGCGGAGCCTCTTGGCTCACAGACGCGGCGTGGTGGGCACTTACGGAAGAAACTTTATCAGTCGTCAGCGAAGAGGGGACACACCGGTGTCCCCCTTGAGTGGGCTGAGCAGCGCTTCCTCCCCACTTGCCTCCCGCTGAAGCGCTGAAGGAGCCGCTCCGGTCCCCCGCCGTTACCGCCGGTCGGGACCAGGTGAAGTCCCGCTCCCCGCCCACCCCCGGGCTCCCCATCCCGCCCACGGCAAGCCCTCGGCCGTCTGGATCTCCCCCGGTGCCGGGTCCCCCGGGTGGGGCGAGGGCCCCCCGCGGAGCACGGGCTGCGCTGCAGGGGCAGAGCCCCGGCGGGAGGGTGCGGGGGGGCCGGGCACCGCGGTTGTTTGCATCGACCCGGAAACATCAACAGCGGGCGGGAGGGCGGATCGGAGGCGGCGGCAGCGGCGGCGGCAGCGAGACAGGCCGCCCGTCGGGGCCGAGATCACGTTACGGAGCGGAGCAGCGGCCGCCGTTCCGCACGCCGTGCCGGGGCTCCGCGCAGCCCGGCCCGCCGGCAGCAGGTGTCCGGGCGCGACGGGGGAGCCCGACGGGGCGGGCCGCGGCTACGCCACCACCGCTGCCAGGGTGCCGGAGCGTGGAGGGGGTCGCGGCGGGAGCCATGACGGGCGTGGAGGCCGAGCAGGAGTTTGACTTCGATTTCCTCTTCGAGTTCAAGCACAGCGATGAGGGTGGAGGTGGGTCGCGGCGGGGCGGCCGGGGCACCTCCGGGGGTGCCGGCGGAGGGATGCTGCAGGGCTCCTCCTTGCGCTGCCCCGTTCGGGAGGGGAAAAGGCTACTTCCCTTCCCGGAGAGCGGGGCGGGGGAGCCGGCAATCCCGGCCGGACAGGTCGGCCCGGCTCCGGGCGGCGCTTGTCGCCTCAGCCGCGCCGGTCAGCAGCGAGCGGGGCCGCGGCCATCGGGATAGCGTCCTGACCGGGCGGCCGGCGCTCCTCCGGCGGATCCCTGGCAGCAGTCGAACGAGGTGCAAGGGGAGACGACGCGGGAGGCCGTCGATGCAGAGTTTTTAGAAGTTTGGAGTTGTTTGAGATATCCGGACCCCCGCGCTGACCGCTCGCACGGCTTGCCCCCTGGCTTTGGGTCTTGCCCGTGACAGAGATGGGCCGGTTGAGAACTCACTTCAGCCCCGTTTCCCCATCCCCCGTGAGCCGGAGTTAGGCTCAGGGTTTAGCTTGAAGGTCATCCGCAAATAAAAATAACGGGCGTGAATTTGTCACGCGTCACAACTGTTTCTAACTCTGGTGTCTCGGTCCGGCTGTCTGTTTTTATGGCTTGAAGCAATGCTTGAGGTGGAAATGAGGCGAACAAGGCTGGAACTGGCAGAGAGAAGGTTGCCACTTCCTGGTGCGTGGTTAACTCGCTGCAGTGTCGGTGACAGCGGGTCACCGTAAAAAGCTCTTGTACAAGTGGATGACTTAACGCTGCCTCAGAGAAGGGCTGTGTTTGCTCCATGTCTTATCTTTCTGCCTGTAAATTCTAGCAGGTTTGCAAATCCTTGCCTGCCTAACGCAGCCTGCCAGGATATGAGCAAAGATGTTTGCACCTTCCTAGCTCTCCCCAACTGCCCACATCTCTGGGACAATGTCGGTGTCCAAATAGTCGTCATGAGCTTCTCGTTTTTAGAAGGCAGTTTTTAGAGTTTCACACCAAGCTTTTCAGATAAATATTCTAGTGATTAGACACCTAAGTGTCTACAGTGGAGAGGCCTAAGTAAATTATGTCTAAGTCCTAGTGTGAGAAAAGTACCTAACTCCATTAGGCATTTTTGAAAGCATGAATTCAAACAGACATAGATGTGGCTTCATCTTGAACAATGTAAGACAGCCCTCATCTTCTCTAAAGACCCTACAAGCTGCAGGTGTTCAGCATTCCTATTTAAAGTATGTAAATAAAAAATGATGGTGCTCAGTGCCTTGCAGGATCAGCCCATTAATGATAGAAAGGAATAAAACTTGCTTGCTGTGAAATTAACTAGAGGGAAAAAAGGAGCTTTTTAACTGCTGCAAAGGGAAATGTAATACGTGGAGGTGTGCGCACAACTCAAAAGGGTCCAATTTCTTGTCCTAGTGATACTTAACATAAGTGTGGATTTGTTGGAACAGAACTGATGCAAACCTGCACTGGTCTATCTGATACAGGGGTTTGGCCCTGGATATTAAAATACCCTGTTAAATGTGTCTTGGTAGTCTGTATACTCGTCCTGGGTGCGTCTGTGAATCACAGTCATAGCTGGGATGCCATGGCAAAGGCATTACCTGCCACTTATCTGCATCAGGACTGTCAAAATATCCTACATAGCTACATTAGGGAATGCAGGATTTTATTTCTACCTGTCTCATTCACCCTGGTGAATGAAAATGCCAGCATGTTATAAATGCTGACTATGGATGTGCGTTTGATGAATTTTGTAAATATGGAAGTTTTGGGGAATGAGCTTACTTCAGAAATTTTAGCTGGTGGTTTTTAGCCCACAAACCAAGGTCTCTGTCTTGTTCCTAGTTCTGTCTTTGAGGCTTTTATATTTGGTGGCCCTATTTTCTACATGCTGCCTGTAATTTTAAGATACCTAAATATGTTTGGAAGTCTTTGGATCTTGCATCTTTCTATTTTGTATACTATTGTACACAAACTATGAGTTGTATGCCGTTATTTTTCTTGGGCCTTTAAAAGTTGGCTTTAAAAAAAAAAAGCATAATAGTTCTAAAAGTGGCTATTCCTTTATTCCTTGTCATGTGAATTAAGGAACTTGTTGCTTATGGCACTTGAGCCTTTCTTTTAATAACTCTTTTAAAACTGGATTCCAAAGGCTTGTCTGAGCTTTGTATTGCCTATTAAGTCTGGGCTGCAGATTTCCAGCGGACTGCAGTGTTTGAATTTCACCCTAGTCATGCATTTGAGCAAACTGCTGGGCTCACAGAACTTGTCCATGTTATTTTGTTTGTTTACCTATTTATTTTTAATGCAAGATCTAAAAGCACTGATTCTTCAGTCAGCAGAGGCAAAGCCCGCCTGGTGGGTGCAGAGCTGGGGCAGCCTGCCAAGCCCCCGGTCCCCTGCCTGGGCTGTCCGGCTGTGTGGTAGGGACTGGCTGGGAGTGGTTCCCAGCTGTGCCATGTCACCAGTGCCTTCCAGCTGTATGCCAGAGCGGGAGGCTGTGGAAGGGTATGTGGAAGAAGAGCGTAACCAGTGTCCCAGCAGCAGTGTGGACATGGACATCACCTTCCTCTGGAGCTGGAGGAGGCAGTGAAGGGGCTGAAGCTGCCCTGAAGGCACTACTCTAGATCCTTTCTCTGAGCTAATTTCTGAATCAGGCAAGGTTTTACCACAGTTGTACCATGTCAGGGTTTTTTTCCATGACGGGCAGGAGGGAGGGAAGTGGTGGTGGTTGCGGTGACACTGGGTGGTGTGGCCAGGTGGCAGGGCAGCAACAAAAGACAAATTTGGATGGAGGGAATTCTGATCCCCCGACAGATCTGCACCTTGATGTGACCAATGCAGTTGGATTTTGTCTTTTGCTGTATTTCCTGCCTCCCTGATTGTTTGAATAGAGCATGAAGCTGCAGCATGTTTTGAATAATCCAGTGTTATTTGCGGCACACTGCAGTGTAATTTAATGACCCTTCCTGAGCAAATGGCCAGTATCTGAGGGCAGACTAGAGAGCAAGTTCAAAACGTGTTATTGCTCATCATTCCCAACTGTTACCTGCTATGACATGCATCAGCTGGAGTTGCTGTGAAGCTGCTACAGCACATTAATTTTTCCTAAGTACCGTTTGTCTTGGAGTCGTTGCCAGCAAGAAAGGTGAGCGTGGGATCACAGGTGGATGACACCAGAGAGGGCTGAGCTGATAAACAAGAGAAAGAGAATAGCTGGCTGTGCTGGTTACCAGCTTGGAGGCTCATTTGCATTTGCAGAGCTCCCTGATCGCCTCCGGAATAGCAGCTGCAGTAATTAACACAGCCTTTCCATATCTTCCGAGGGAAGGTGTGCAAGATGACTGCCAAGGGAACTTGCCTCCTGGGATAGAAGGTGACAGGTTTCCCATGTGGACTGGCTGTGGCCACGGGGCATGTAGTTTCCCTCTGTCCTTCAGGAAAGTGATGCTGCTGCCATAATAAACCTCAGGGAAGGCTGATGCATTGCAAGCACAGCTTGGGGCTGGAGCTGGGGCTCTTCCTTCAGAGAGGAACCTGTACACCAGCATTACCCAGACTCAGAGTTCAGCAGTTATTGTCCCTGATTCAAAGATTTTGCTCTCTTTTCCCAGTAAAGTAAGAGATACTGGCATTAGGGCTTATGTGTCTGGCTCATGTGTCCTGCTGACACAGAGCCTCCCTATATCATGCCACCACAGCTCAGAGCACCAGGGGCATGTTGTCCTTGGTTGAGGGCTTCCCATTTCCCCCATGGGCAGCCCACCAATATCTCTGAGTGGCAAAAAGAGTCACATGTGCATCCCTGGGACAGGGGAGCAGAGCTGAAGGAGTGCAGCAAGGCAAGGCAGACATGGTCCCATGTTGACCAGCTTTGAGATGCTGGTCCCTGTAGAGCAGCAGGGATGGAGGCATGCAAAGGGCACGTTGTTACTTGTGTTTGGTCAGGGAGCCCATTGGCACAAAGCTGTGATGTGATCTGTCACCTTCTAAGTTTTCCACAGTGGCTGTGCAGCTCTGCTCTTGCTTTTATACACCCGGTGCTGTTAAATGGTTGGAGAGCTGGCCCAGAGCACGCTGCTGGCAGCACTTGATGTGGCGTGTGCAATAACCAGCAATTGCAGTGGAATTTCAGCTGTCGCTGAGTAGTGAGACATCCATGTTTATCCTTCACCTGGCCTCTGCCAGTTGGGCTGGAGGATAAGTGGTCCCAGAAACCAGAGCAGATCAATAGATCCATCTTTTTCCAAAATCTTAGTTAACTGGAACCAGTTGGAAACTTGCTGTAATGGAAATTTCGATTGTGTATAATTTTTTTTAACAGAATGCAGTTGATCTTTTTCTTTGCTTTAGTCTGCCTCCACTTTTGGGTTTTTTTTGTCCAGTTTTTGTGTATTCCAACTTTTCAGGGAGGGAGTTAGGCTCACTTATGTAAAAACACATCTCTTCAGTCACATCTCTGAATGATGCGGTCTCCCAGAATCCTGAAGCAATGTCATTTGAAGACTGAATTTTTTTTGCTTTGAAGGTTCACCTAGGAACCATGTCCTCAAGACCAGCTCTGTCTGTGTACATCCCCCATCTCAAGACATCTTGTTCTGTTCAGTTAGTGGCATTTTCAAGGATGCTAGTCTGCAGCCTCGCCCAACATGGCACACCTCTGGGCTGTGTTGTCATGGAGAGCTGTGCTTTTGTGTGTTGTGCCATGTCCCACCATTTCAGCTGGGTATGTTACTAAGTGAGTATATTTGTGCAGCACCTCATGTCATTCTTTGTTGTTTGTTTCTTCCAGAACACTATAATTATGCATCTTCAAATGTAAATGCTGGCTTGCCTCTAAATGTGGCACATTCCTCATTGTCAACTCCATGTCATGGCCTGCAGACATCAAATCCCGTCATTTCAGTTGTCCCATCGACAAACCATCCCTCTGGATATGGAGGACACATTGACAGTGGAGCCTCCGAGTACTATTTGCCACCAAACATGAGACCTAATGGAGCTCCAGCTCTGGAGAGCCCCAGAATTGAGATCACATCTTACATGGGATTGCATCATAACAACAACCAGTTTTTCCACGATGAGGTGGAGGAGGCCATCCCTAATGCCAAGCGGTCGCCTTCCACTGCCACTTTGAACTTGCCGAACATCGAGGCATATAGAGACCCGTCCTGCCTCAGTCCAGCGAGTAGCTTGTCTTCCAGAAGCTGCAACTCGGAAGCATCTTCCTATGAGTCCAACTACTCATATCCATACACTTCACCTCAGACCTCTCCGTGGCAGTCCCCGTGTGTCTCTCCGAAGACCACTGACACAGAGGAGGGCTACCAGCGCAGCATGGTGGCCTGTACTTTGCTCAGCTCCCCGAGGCACTCTCCATCAACATCTCCCAGAACAAGCATCACAGAGGAGAACTGGCTGGGGGCTCGCAACTCCAGGCCTCCGTCTCCCTGCAACAAAAGGAAGTACAGCCTCAATGGCCGGCAGACCTCCTATTCCCCACACCACTCCCCCACTCCTTCTCCGCAAAACTCGCCGCGAGTGAGTGTCACGGATGACACGTGGCTGGGGAACACAAACCAGTACACCAGCTCCGCCATCGTTGCTGCCATCAACGCTCTCACCACTGACAGCACCATCGATATGAATGACGGGATTCCCATCAAGTCGAGGAAGACCACCATTGATCACACCCCATCCATGACTCTCAAAACTGAACCGGCTGGCGAGGATCATGGGACCATATCGCCAACTGCTGATTTGTCACCAGAAGACTTCTCCAGCTTTCAGCATATCAGGAAAGGAAACTTCTGTGAGCAGTACCTGTCTGTGCCACAGCATCCCTACCAGTGGGCCAAACCAAAGCCTCTATCTCCAACATCCTACATGAGGTAAGGAACCTTGACATACAGGACAATCCCAGCAGTATCTGTATTGCATGCTTTTGTTTCCTCCTTCCCCTTCCTGTCTCTGTTTCCTGCCAAATATACCCATCCACTCACTCCACTTACTGTGTCTTGTGACACTGCCTCTGTTGTTGGTGTGGTGTGACCACGAGTCAAGCCTTGAAGGGTAAAAGAGGCTGTTCTAGGAGCTGGCTATGCATGGGTTGTAACCAGTTATCCACTTTCCAGGGTATGAGCCCCAGGCTGGGAAGTCTGGAAATCAGGCATTCAGAAGCTCAGGGAGCAGGATAATTTGGTGCCAAAATACCCGTGACTTTACTTGAAGTTTATTATGTCTCAGTATTTTTATATTGCTGGACAAGGACATGATCTCATTGTGGTGATTGTTGCAGGGCCTTTTACATTTATGCTTTGTGCACAATGAATACAAGTTAATTAGGAATATGTTTTTTTTTGTGAATTATTTCAGTTTATCTGAAATTATTTCAGCTTGTCTGAAGGCTGTCTATCACTCTTTCTCTGTCTCTACTGGACAGTGATCCTCTGTTTTTTTCTGTCTTCCCCACTACTCCTGTTTAAAGAAGAAAAACTAATTTTTCAGCTGATAGTGGTTAAATCTGTTCACCAAATTTATTTACCACAACAGGGCTCTGGGTAGGAAGCAGCACAGAATAGCTGAAATCTGAACTACATTCATTGCATTCTCTTTCTGTCGTAGTTATAGACTTTATTTTGGAGTCTTCTGGAAGCTGTAATGTGCACAAGCGTGCGGTGCAGGAAGATAGTTCAGCTTTCCAAGGGCTTGTAGGCTGTTCCTAGTCCCTGGTTCTGATGGTCACCCCCTTTCCTCCTCCTCCCCAAGCACACATGGCTTCTTGCTCTTGACAGTGAAGCTGCCTTTCTCAAAATGAAAGCAGTACGTGTGTAGCTGAAGTGTTTTAGTTAGCGATGCATTTCCTGGTTCTCAGCCTTGTCAGTCTCACCTTTCTTCAGCCAGCGCCTCTCTGCCAAGTGCTGTCTCCTGAAACTGAGGTGGAGTGGTCCATGGCTCTTTATGTTGCAGCACACTCCCTCATCATTCTCATTCTCCTCTGCATTGCCCAGCTCCTTTCAAGACCTTGCCTCAATTCAGCGCTGGGAAACGCAGCAACCCCTTTGGGTCCTGCCACCCAGAGTTAGGCGCTCACTGTCTTTCGGCTGGGTGGAGATTTATAACGCCAGGCAAATCCTTTAGAGCCTTCCCATTTACTCAGAAAAAGCCTTTCATGTTACCCACTGCAGTGCCAAGTAGCCCACAATCATCAGAGAGGTTGGCCCTCAGCTGTCGGGGCAGCTTTTTGCCGATGACTTCAAGGGCAGGAATAGGGCAGGTTGACCAAACAGGCTTTTATCTTTCCGTTGCAGCAAGCAGCCATAGGCGCTGTGCCGCGGTCCGTCAGGAGGCACCCGGCGGGCCTGTGCGCTAACACAAACAAGAAAGGTGAAGTGCACAGAACGAAGCCCCACTATGTTGTGTATTTAACATTTTTTCCACTGTTTTGGTCTTGTATAAAATATGTTTCCTGGTTTGCAATATGTTTCCATGTGATCTCATTAACTCATGCTCTAGTGCAGTTGGAAGTTAGTGTTGAAATGTGATTTTTAAGTTATTTTACCAATCAGATATACTGACAGTGCTTCCTTCCACCAAAAATACCCCTCGTTTTATGTATATGAAAGTACTGGGCAAGTGAGCACGGACGTCAACAGGATCACAGCCTACGCAACAGAAACTGTTATTTTAAATCTTTCCAAAAAAATTGGTTGAGAATTTGTCACAACAGAGCTGGATTTTTTTCCTGTTATGTTACACATCTGTTCTATTTCAAACGCGAGGGCTGGAGGGATGGATTCCAACAAATAACTCAGGATCCAAAATCTACCCGGTCATAATGATTTTGAGATAACCAGATTTGATTACCTCCTCTGTCTCTTCCTGAATATGCAGCACAGTTTTCATCAAAAGCCAGCATGCCTTGGAAAATCACTGACGCCTTTCCCTCCCATCTCTTTGTGAGCAGGAGGGAGCAGGTCCAGGCACACCATCAACTGAGTGCTGTCTCCATTCCCAAGATTTTATAGTGGGCATCAGTCTTAAAAGGAAACTGCTTTTTGCTATTGTTACTAAAGTTTATGATATTTTTAATTTGTCATAATTAAAGTTCAGTCCACTTTAGGCTTTTCAAATCCTAGAGCAGGGGAATAATGAGTACATAATGAGACTATAATAATGCCTGACTTAACAGAAATAGAGTTTTATGTGTTTTGTGAGCTCGGATGCTCAGCCCAGTCCCCAGGCCATGGGCTCTGTGGTGCAGATCTGGGCTCACACATCTCCTTCCAGACTGTGACCATGTGACCGTTCCTGCATGGGACTCGTGGGTGCAGAGGATCACAGGACAGGGTGGCAGGATAGAGCCTGACTTTACAGCTGAGGCTTGAGCTGCACAGGTTAACCCAGGGCTGGTGGGGATTTGGCCCAGGGCCTTGCACCAAATCTTTGGATGCAGAAAATTTTTAAAGACCAAGCAGACATTTCAGGGGAAGCACTGGAACAAGCACTGAGGTAACAATGGGAATCACACCTTTTCTAGACCAAAATGAGTTATCTAAATATACCAGTCTGACTCAAAAAAGCTCTGGAGGCAAATAATGATGCAGAGAGTCAAGAGATGGTCGTTGCAAAGCTCTCTTTCAGCTTTTCTCTCCAACATATTTTCCTTTTATTTTGGTATTTGTGCATTGTACACTCTTATTCAAATGCAACAAGTTTCTGTCTGTAGTATCTACTACAATAGAGTTACTGTAGCAAATAATTTTAAGAGAAGCACTGTACTGGGCAGTTACTGTACAAGCAGGGAAGGCTCTGTTTTTCTCAAACCCTTGCTGTGTCAGTGGTGTTCCTTCTGTGCCATTTCTCCATCTCTCCTAAGTGCTATGCAATGCAGAATGTCTTGTGGGCAAAAATGTCAAAGCCAAAATGAAAGTACAGGACTGGACTTCTGCCCTCGGCTATGGGGGCACTGTTAGTGGCTACTTCCAAACTAAAATCCCATTTTTTTTGTATTCTGTACCTGCTCATAAGCAGGTACTAAATCATCCTATATCCCAACAAAAAGTATAGTCACTCACCAAAGTGCCACGTTTCCGAGTATCTTGCACATTTTATATTACTTCCTCTTCACCTGCTGTATTTGATTAAACACAACCTGAGATTTCCTGGAGGCAATTTCTTACTCTTTGAAAAGTAGTTAATTGTATTTATATCAAATGTAATCTATTTAATCCAAGGAGTGTGTTGCCCTTTAACACTTGAGATTGCACTAAATGTAGTGTTTTTCAAGAGAAAGATAAATGGTTGGGTTTGTTTGTTTGGTGTATGGCATATATGAGGTCTACCACACCAAAAGGAGTTTCCAGGAATAGATAGGTGGCTTTTAAAAGCTCCCTGTGGTGTTTACTTCCACAGTTTATTGTTTTTTAACAGTCAAAAGTCACATTTTCTTTAGCTGCAGTCTCTTTTTCAACCTCAAAAATATGCATGTATGTTTTTGACCTCACAGGCATGTGGTTATGTAGTTTTACGTATGGAGACTGAAGTCTGTACCTAGAGAATGTATGGCTGGATACCTTTTTGCAAGTTGCAAAAGCACAATTGACTTTTGTCTGTATTACTGAGCTCTTTTGGGGTTTTTTTGCGGATTTTTTGGATTCTACTTTTGGGACTCTTGACAGTATTAAACTCACGCATGCGAAAGTTGAGGCCCCCAAATGATACAATTTCCTTACAAACTATGATTTTAAAATATTGCAGACATTTTTCTTATTTCTTTCGATCTGCAGACCTTTCAGATGCTTTTGATTTTGCAGGAGTTTTTTGTTTGTTTTTTTGTTTTGTTTTTTTAAGAGGTGTTTTGTTCCAGATCATGAGATAGAGGGCAACCCTACATGGGAAAAGTTGAATTTCTCAAGAAAAAGGTACCAGCAGTCTTAAGATGAGATGAGATAGTCAGTGGTGCAGCAGCACCGGATTTGCTGACCTGTGCATCCATGGCGAACTTGCGTGTTTATGGCAGGCGAGAGGAAATTCCTCAGACAAAGCAAAGGCAGGGCTGTCTGGGCAAGACTCAGTGAAGTGGGGACTTGTGGCTGTGTGGCAGTGACCATCTCCTGGGACTCATTAGTGTTAATTGAGGGGCTGGCACTGGGAAGTAGACAGGGAAGAGCCCAAAATGCCGCTAATCTTTTTTTCTTTTCTGCTATATTCCTGCTGAATAGGGATGTTTGGATGCTTTCAACATGCTTGTTTTGTCATCACATAGCAGTGACTTTTTATTTCGTTTGCTGCACCATAAGGCTGAAGACTACTTGGAAGCCTGTCTCAGTAAACTGATATATTTTTGTTTGTTTGATTTAATCCTCCCCACGCTTTCTCCCAACTGTTTTTTAGTTCATTCAGACAACCCTGTGAGCACCTTATTAATGGTCTTCCTTCACCAGCTCATTTTAGCACTCTAGGATTCTAAATTCAGAATAAGCAGAAATGCAGTGCCAGCCACTTGTTATTTCCATTCCTGCAGCAATAGTTTATTGTCCTTTCTCTAAGCCATCAAATGTGACACCTCCCATGCAAACCAGTCTCTGAGTGTGAATTTTAGGACAGAAGGGTGAAGTATTATGTGGGAGAATGATGACGACTCATGTTTTCAGACTTCAGCACAAGGAATTCCAGTGCGCCTTATGCACTTCACAGAGGAGCTACTTGCTCAACATGCCAGCAAAATACAGCCAAGTCTAGGGTGGGACACAGAATCTATTTTAACAGCTCACAGCCAGATTGCTCAGTTGTCAGACAGGAAATTCAAAAAAAAAAAGAGAGTAAAATCTGTCCACGTTAAGTCATAGGTGAAATATAAAGAAGGTGAATTTTTCTGACCACAACCGAGTTGGTGGACACATAGTCATCACCATTGTTTTCTTACTCTTTCAAAATCACACTCAGGGATCTTTCACAGGCATCCACTTCGATGTGAGATGAGCAATAAATAATAAATCATAACCATATTTGCATTTGGTGCAGAGTTGGAGCAGGTTCAAGCTAGCAGTAACTTGGTAAAAGTTTCAGCAGCCCTGTGGTTTTTCTAGTTTGTGTTTTTGTTTCTATGGGAAAACTCCTTGTCAGAAAAAAATAAGCTTAGCACAGGGCACTCAGTCTCAGCTGTACTCCTTCTAGATCACTCACTTTACTTTTGGTGCTGAAAGACACTGAGCATCTTCTGCTTCTAGGCGGTGGCTTATGCCACTGTCCGGCAGCTGTCTGGGATAGATGACTCTGTGCTGCAGTACTTGGCCAAGAACAGGGTTAGTCCCAGGGTGAGACTGGCAGTTGTTTTTATAACTTCTGCAGTTTGGGACAAAAATATTTATGAATCTCTTTTTCCAGTGGCCTCAGGAACCTAGTAGCTTAGAAAGTGTAATTATCATTTAATTCCCAAATGGATAGCAGTCATGTGAAAATGGAGCTTAAACACCTTAAAAAAAGTTTAGCAGAAGTTTTTAGCTTTGTTTCCTCCCTGTCTATATTCCAGTGGGCTGCTTAGTATCTTTGGGTTTGTTTTTTTTCTTTTTTTCTTGTAACTTGATAAATCTTTCTGCTAAAGGCAGAAGTCAGCCAGACTGGATAATCTGTTTTTGATTTAATCATATTGTGTATCTGGTGTATGCAAAATAAATCACTATTCATCTGGTTTTTAATCTGATTTATGTAGGACAGAGTTATATTGAGCCAGTTTTCTACAGCCTAGCACCAGGTTTTGTGAACCTGCCTTGAAGCAGCCATACCTCATTACAGCATTTAGGAGGACTACAGTAAGATTTATTAGTGTGCAGAAAGAGACGGAACAGGTTTTCAGCTGGTGGAAAATGTCATCTGAGGGAAAAACACTGATGTGTATTTGATAGGAAGACTGCATGAAGACCTTTTATCCCTCTTCTTGACTGCTGTTGTGGGGCTCTTCTCCCCTTCACGTGACACTGGCTTGATGAGGTAGTTTGGACCTTTTCAAATTAATATTTGCAGCAACCAGATTTGATTTTACCACTACACCATTTGCTTGGTGGCTTTTTCCTTTAGCCACGTTTAGCTGCAGAAAATTAACTGCATGATGAAGATAACCTAGCATAGGAAATAGCTCTGACAGCCCCAGTCCATGACACTGCTAAATGCATCACTTTGCTTCCTTTATCAGGAAAACTCCCATTAATTGTCAATTTATAACTGAGCAGGTGGTGCCTTGGAATTCTGATTGTAGATTTGAGGCTAACAGCAAACTGTATTTTTGTTTTCATACTTTATTTGAGAACATGAATTTTACAGTTTAATTGTACTAACATTTTCAGGTGCTGATTTGAAAGGGGGGGTTGTGTGTCTTTGGTTCTTTTTTTTCGAAGAGATGTCATTAATTATAAAGCTATGACTTCTATGTATCTTAAAAAAAATACAACCCTCTTCACTTGAGGGCTACATGCTGTCAGTCAGAGTTCTCCTTTTTAATTAAGTGTTAAAAATTTCTAATCTGATAGATGTTGTATCCTCAGAAAAAAAAATCCATCAAGTGAGAATTTACTTAAAACCACAAACATCTGTTTAAAAATGTGTGCTGATCATTACCAGGAGAGACACAGCTGTTTTGCTCTACTCTTTGTCATTTATCATTACTCAAATATGCTTCATCCAGATTTTTTTTTTTTTTAGACTAAAATATGTGTACCTAAAGTGCTAGGCAAAGAGCAGTGGCTACATACAATGGCCATCTGTCCGTAATTTTCTGCTGTCTCCTCATTCCTTGTATGAGTGTGTAGTAGCAGAAGAGCTTCCCCTCACGTCCAGAGTGGGCCCTGGCCATTTTGGGGGAAAGGTTTGCAGAGGAGCTCAGAAGGTGCAACATCCTGCCTGTAGCTGAAGCCTGTGGGGGCTTCCATGTGTGGGGGGCAGAAGGAAAATTCAGTTTGTCCCTAGCAGGATCTTGCCAGTGGAGAGGGCGCACCCCTGGCTTCTCCTGACTCCAGATGTTTATGGAAGCTCAGAACCTGCAGTGACAACTTTCTTTTAGATAAGCTTTAGGGTGAGCTAGGATGGATGCTTCTCTTCCTCTCTGTTATTGGGCTGCATGGTCTCAAGGCTGGAGAACAGAATACCTTGATGTTTGGAGCCTGCAACTTGCCACTGAACTGTCCTGGAGTAACAGGTAATGCCCAGGGAATAAAGGTGATCCTGGTCCTCACCCAGGATGAGACTTGGTAGCTCCAGCTGACCCCTGTAATGTATATACATTATGTATACACAGTGTGTGTACATAGGCATGCAGATACGTGGCTCAGACTTGTAAAAAATGCAGGATGATAATGTAGGGAAACTTAGCACCACCTGAAGTCTCAGCAGTGCATACGTACACAGGCAGTAACAGACGTGAGTTCAGTATGCTCGTGATACAGGGCTGGGTAAGCACTCACAAAAGCCCAAAAGGCAAAGCAAAAAAAGTGCCCGTGCTAGTGGTAGAAGCCCGTGCTGGTCCTGCAGTGGAGCCAGCAGGGCTGCTGAGATCTGTAGTGCCTGTAGAAGCCACAAGTGCACCGAGTGTGGATCACTGGGATGGTAACATGGAATATCCAGCCTCCAGCTGAACATGTGTTTGTAGTATATGCATGCAGTGTTGAACCTCTTGCACATCCTTTCCCCTTCAGGCAGCTCACAGGGAAAGGAAAGATTTCAGCTGTGATCCCTGCTGCTCAGACTCTCCTTGCTCCTGGGCTGCATCAGTGAGGCAAGGATACAGTAAATCCCCAGTTCCCAGCCTTCTTGCAGGCTGGGGAGAGCTGGTGAGCCCTTACGTGCAGGCTGTGGTAGCACGAGTCCTCTCACAGAGCCCTGGCCCACGGCACCTACAAAGGGCCGTGATTCTCCTTCTCCAGGCTGATGTGAGAAGTAATAAAGTTTCACGTAAAAGGGCAGGGGAGTGTGTTGCAGTTGGGCTATTTAACTACTTGCAAAGACTTTTAAAGGACTCTCAGTGGAGAAAATTCACCAAAGGAAAGAATACAGAGTGGGCGTGAAATTAGTGTTTTAATTGTAAAGCTTACTGCTTCAATTTTAAGATGAGTAAGTCTGTCTTAGGGCTGCTATTTCTACTGTCCTTGTTTCTTTTCTTTCAAAGCATCAGCTTGGCATTTCTTAGAGGTCTCCCAGCTATTTTCAAGTGTGGTTTTATACTGGAAGAGGATTTCTAAGAATCTCACTTCCCCACCATTGCATGCTGTCGGGCTGCTTGATGGTAATAGGTGCCTAGTATTTTATTTAATTGAGTCAGTGTTGAGCCAGAAGAGTGAGCTGAATGTTCTGCAGGCTTGCTCATCACCATCAATAGGATTCATAAGCAAGTTCTGACTTCAGAGCTTTGTCCTTTGCAGTGCATTAACCCAAAAGAGATCAGCTTTGCTTCGAGGCTCTCAGACATGCTTTGTGTTGGGAATGAAGCAGGGAAATAGCTTTTCTTTCTTCTTTCCACCCCCTGTAAATAGAGCAGATTTGTTGAAACCCGTTAGATTCATTAAATGCCAAACTAGTTTGGCATTCACTTTCACAGCAAAAATCATCTTCTTAAAACTCCCCCATGTCTTTCTGCCTTTTTTATTTTCTTTGAGTTAATATATAAGATATTTGTAATCTGTGTCTTAAAATTTTTCACTTCTGAATACAAATCAGATAGCATCTGGGCCAACAGATATGCTCGACCCATAAATCTTCCTAAAATAACCAATACCTTCTAAATTACTTGTCATGACATTATCCTTATTGATTAAGTTTTAACTGTAAGATGGTGAAGGATGAACTGCGAGACTCGGTGTCTAAAGTAATAGTGCTGGCTGCTTGTGGTTTGTGATAGTGTACTTGATGTTAATTTTTAATCTGTTTTCCTTTCCATTGTAGCCCATCCCTGCCTGCTCTGGATTGGCAGCTGCCATCTCACTCAGGACCTTACGAACTACGCATCGAAGTGCAGCCGAAATCTCACCACCGAGCACATTATGAGACAGAAGGCAGTCGAGGGGCTGTGAAAGCATCTGCGGGGGGCCACCCCATTGTGCAGGTACCAAACCGTGTAACGAGCAGCGCAGCTTGTTTATCTCAGTGCTCCGTGGTGAGCGCCGTTTCTTCTCTAAAACCAAAAAGTAATGGGAGATTTTTCCTGTCCTCAGAAATTCCTGCATGTGACCACTCCTTAGACCGCATTTTAAACTGGGTGGACCAAACCTTTGGTGAAAATAATGCAAGAGCAATGTGAATACAGGGTGGATTGCTGCTCTGTCTGTTTAGGGCTCAGCGAGTGTTCAGCTGTTCAGTGGTGACCATGGACCTATTTGTGCAGTCAGGCTCCAGGCATGCAGTTTATACTGAAATCAGCTGGGGACGTGTCTCAGTACATTTAGTCCTTTACTGGCAGTTGGATCTAATCAGAACTGTGAATGCATGTTGGAGTGCAGAGCTGTAGCAGTGATGTAGAAGTATGTCACTGCTTTGGATGTTGCAGTGAGTTCTGAGCAAAGGCTTTTAGAGTTTCTTCTGTTCAGTTTCTAAAACCCTTCCAGCTGCTCTGGAAAGCATCTGAGATCTGAATCTAGTTTCATGAATTCCACCAAGCTCTTTAGTTACTCTGTATAAAGCATTTAATTTAATAACACTATAAACTGACCCTTAATTTGTTTATATGAGTAGTCTCATTCATTTTTAAAGGGCTTTGCTCAGGAGTAGGAAGAACAAGATTTGGTTGTTTAAAACAGAAAAAGAAAAAGTAGTGGGAGAGAGTGGGAGACAGTGCCTGTCCCTCCTCAACTGCTGCTTTCTCACCCAGCAATTAAACTCCCAGTGCTACCCATCAGGGCTGTGCCCCTCTGTGCAGCATAGCCCAGGTTTTATCGCTGCCCGGATGCCACAGGACCCGTGGATGCCAGGGCACTGCTGCCATGCTCGCACGGCTTGGGCTTGTGCCACAAGCCGTGCTGTGGGAGCAGTGGCTTGTTGAAAGCCCAGATGGCTCAAGATGATGTACGGACCACACGTGCAGGGCTGTGCATGTTTGTTTACTGTAAGCCCCTGTTAGCAAACACGTCTGTGGAAGGAACGGTGGGAGGCTGGGATGACTCTGGGCAGAGAATGCTGCTGTGTAAATGTGTGCTGCTGCCACAGCTGGAAAAGGAAAGTGAGGGGAGGTGTTGGCAGCAAACACCCTTTAGCTCTGCCAGAACTTGTCAGTGACATGGGATTATGGAAGCTGTCTGCTGGAAGTTGAAAGGTTTTAGCAGAACATTTGTGAATGATATTAAAGAGGGGCATGTGGCAGACATGCTTGTTTACAATGAATGCCTACTCTGTTTGTGGCTTGATGCAAGGAAATGCAAATGGGGAGGTATCAATTTGCAATGGCCAGCTTGGCACTTAAAGTTTCTTACGTGCATTTTGGAAAGACTGAATGTGATGCCAACATTTAATTGGACTAAATGTGTCCAGACATTTCCCCTCTCATCCCCTGTCCCGGTCTGTCAGGAGGGAGCATGCTGCTTACAAACACAAGCAAGTGTCAGAAGAGAGGAGAGGACATTATGGGAAGCCATGAAGGGAGAGAGGAGGAAGCAGACAGTCACAGCCCTTTCAATTGGCTCTACCGGTTTAATAAGGATTAATGTATTTTTCAATCCTTTTATTACAACCCAAACATCCATTTCTCCAAAAAGAATAGAAACATAAAGAGATGCAGAAAAAGCTTTTCTGTGCTGACATTGCCATCATGGCCAGTTATCTGTTGGAAGAAATGCATAGAAGCTCTGACTTAGACCAGAGTTGAACAGATGGATGGATTAAAAGTACTTCCAAAAAGAAAGGAAGTGTTTATAAATAATTTTTGTAAGACAAAGTATGTACTGACAAATAAAGTACTGACAAATAAAGACGTACTGAAAAACAAAAGTATGTGTAAATAAATGGAAGAGAAGGAAGTCTAGGGAGTATTTTCTGTTGAATTGGTGACTGGCACAACCTGAAAAACGCATCTCTGAAGCATCACAGGTTTCCAGATGTTGCAGTTGTTCAGATCAGGTTTGATTCATCCCACTGGGTTACACAGAAAAGAGCCGAAGTTTTGAAGTTCAAACCCAGATGTAAGCTCAAACAGAATCTGAGCGTCTTCAGGAGAGAGATTTTGTATCAAGATTTTCGGTCTTTAATATTTCTGGTGTTTTCTATTCTGTTGACTCATAAAACTGCTTTGACCTCTTGTACTACCCTTTTCTGTTACATTTTTCCCGTGTTGACAATCAGGTCTTTCTCGTGTTGGTACTTTGGGGAAACTTGCTTTCATTCTGCTGTTGTTAAAGCTCTTCCCCCTTTATCTTCAACAATAAGAGAATATGGATGAGATCTCTCTCCTCTCTCAGTTTTTCTCTCTTTGTTTCAAACGCCCTCTCGTCAGCATCTTGCTTCCCAAAGTAGGAGATGTTCTCACATTAATACCTCCACAAATCTGTTAGGCGTGCTAAGGCAGAGGAGAAGTAAATCCAAAAAACATCCACTGTTCATGGCATGGCTCCCAAGCAAAATTGCCAGGAGGTTGCCTTCTCTGCAGCCAGAGCAGGATTATCTATTTTTCCCAGGCAACATTAGCTTCCTTGCTGCTGATCCATCTCTTCTTTTAGGAGGTGGAATGTCGCCCTGATTTTGTAAGACTTTGTTAAGCCTTCTGATGTTTACATTCTTTCAACAAACTTTCTCACACACAGTTCTGTAAATAACCTATGTTTTGCATTCTTTCATGGAGGTGGAGAGAATTGATAGACCCTTGGTCTGTCCAGTGGCATTGGAGAGGTGGCACTGTCACCCTCCAATCCACTGTCACCTTTGGAAAACTATAAATGTTGGAGTCAGAAAATAAAGTTCTTCTTTTTTGTTCCCCTCGAGAGCAGCAGTGTCTGTGTCATCATTTCGTGTCTTATCACAACAGTGGAATGTCTGAGGATCAAAGGTTTCTGAGGCAAGCCTGCTGGATGAGTAGCAGATGCACAAGAGGACGGGAGTCTCTCATGGGTGTGACACAAAGTCCAAGCTTGGGGGCCAATTTTTTTCTTGGCTCCTCTAGTCTGGTGACTTTTCTGTGTAGCTGGAGAGGGCCCCATGTACAGTTGAGGAGCTGGCACTGTGCTCAATGCCACCGCTGTATGAGACTGCTTTTCTCTCCCAAACCTAAGCACAGGGAGGGGCAGGCAGAGCTGAGCATGCCAGGCTGCCTGAGGAACTCATGCTGACCCATGCAAAGGCAAGCCTGGTGCGTGCTGGGGGATGCCTGTGGCAGCAGTCGTGTTTACCACTTGCTCCTTATCATCTCTGAATCATGTATGGGACTTGCTCACTGGAAGCTCCCACGTGCCATCTCCCGGGCATATTTCAGCCAGCAGGATTTCCTGTGGATTTCCTTCTGTGGAATGGCAGCACCTTCCCCACTGTACTTAGGAATGATATGGTTTGGAGCACTTCAAGCTGCCTGTGAAGGCTTATGAGCCTGGTAACACAATATTCCTCTCTCTCACATTTTGCTTTTGCCTGTTTGGGTGTTTGGCTGCCATGGCAGCTCCAAGCTATCGCTGTTCCTGATTGCTAAACGTTTGGAGAGTGGGATGAGTCGGCGCGCCTGACGAGCTAAAAATGCCGCAGAGGATTGGCAAGCGTGTGGTGCTGGGGAGCGGTGCTGGTGAGCTCACGGCTGGCACTGGCTTTCACCCCTTGGCTTGGCGAAGTATTTTGCAAGTTGCTGTTGCCTTTGGTGATTTTAGACTGGAGTACTCCCACCTCTGACTCAGAACAGGGACGGTGCCCTGGCTGGCACCAGGCATTGGGAAGCTGCATATTGTATCAGGTGACCATTGAACCTGGGACCACTCTGAGGAGCAAAATCCTGTCTGTTACCATGCTGCTGTCACCTGCTCCTTCTCAAGACTTTGTGGCTTGGGTGAGGATTTTTCAAATAAAGCAAAATTAAGTGAATGAGTTAGTTAGGAAATCCACAGCATTACATAGCTACAGACACATTTTAAGTGAGGTGAATTTAATTCAAGGGGTTTATATCCAGAACACCTGAAAATGTCCTCAGTTTGGACCTATCTCACAATTCTTCATTTTGAGAGTAGTGGTGAGGAGTTGCACAAAATGGGGTTTGCATTCCAGCCAGTAATGGCTCTGTTTCAGCTTCAGGTAAGTAATCCAGCAGATAAAACTTTGGGCTCCCCAGGGAGGGATGGCACCAGATTATATTAATATCATGGTCTGTAGATATTCTAATTAATAACTCATCTTTGAAATAAGTCATGCACTTTGACTGCCTGAAATGGAATTTTTACAAGCAGGGTGTGGTGTATCTATGAGATAAAATCCAAATACTCAAGAATGTTTAATTAAAGGGCATGATGTACTCCCATAGAAGATTGTACTCAACGGTGAAAGAAAATATTCAAATGCATGGAGTAGTCTAGTAAGCACTTTTAAAAGCCATGACTATTATTAAACTTTTTGACACAAAATATGCCATGAATTCTCTTCAAGATCACTCCTGACATGAAGTAGATAAATTGGTTAGAAAAAGGAACGAAAATGAGTTGTAGGGGTTTTCCTTTTTATCTAAGTAACCAGTGCTATCCAGAATTTGTTTTCCTCTTGAAAAATTAAGTTATTATGGAATATGCAGTGAATGCTGCCTTGCCTTTCACTGTACCTCTTAGAGTGAGAGGATAGAGGTTGTGTTTGGCTCCTGTGCTCCAATACAAAATTTCATCTGAACCTGTGCAGAGCTGAAGAGTCAGAACTCCCTCATTTTACAGGCAAAACACAATGATTTGTCTGCTGATTTACATAGTCAAAATGTTGTTTACACTAGGAGATTTGCTCAAGAATCATCTGTGTCCTTTCTTGACAAGATCTCATGTAGGCATTTCAGGTCTGATTTTCAAAGGCCTTGAGGCATACACTGGGATTTTTAAATTTCCTTATGACTAACAAGTGTCAGACTCTCCTCTATGGCAGTCACTGCCTTGGTATTTTTTGTACATCTCCACATCACCATAATTAGGCACCAACATGCCCCTGAGTGATTTGTGCACCTCAGCAACACATGGAGTATCTTACTGTTTTCTTCCCATGGTTTTGTTGCTTTCGGTTAACAAGCACAAAGTCCCAGTGCAGGCGCTGGCCACCACAGGTATCTGCCAGAGCCCTTTCGTCTTCTGACCTATAAGAAATTAATACCTTTTGCAAACCCCTTGGGGAATAGAAAGCCTTGTTGACAAAGAAGTGTAACTTCAGGGGCCATCACACCCTGATCAGCACCTCTCACGCACTTGGCTTCACACACAGCCGCGCGAGGTCAGACAGTCCTGTGATAACCACAAGGCTAGATGGGAACCAGAGAGAGCTGAAGAGCTAAAGGAAAAGACTGGAAAGAGGTGTTCACCACTGATGATAGAAAGAAGATGAAGGTATAAGGAAGGCAAGAGGAAGGCTCTTCCAGACAGAGCAGACCAAGTTCTTTGAAGCAATGCTGTGGTGCTGCACAGCAAGAGTGAATCCATGGCAAATCCCATTATATGGGACCTGCAGTGTGTTAATGAGTGCTTTTCTTGGTAGGGGTCCCCACTGCTGCAAGTTTGTTTTAAACAACAGAACTGTCACCATTGCTGAGTGAGTCAAGAGAATTAGAAAGAAAAAATAGTCCCTTGTGGGTCCAGCTCATGGCCATCTGACACCTGAGCAAGAGGAGAGGATGTGGAAAAAATAGTGTTAGCTGTTTCCCCCTTCCCTCTCTGAGTATATCAGGGCAGAGCAGAGGGCATATTCTTGTTAGTAAGCAGTGATTCAACTCATCATGCCACAGTGGACTTCCTCTCTGTGCTGCTCTTAGCTTCTTTTTAGAAGGCAGCATCACCCTTTTGTTCAGATGGAAATATAATCCTTCCTTATGGTGGGCATATAAGACATTGGCAAGCACCTGTTAGCCAGGTTGCAATTAATAGCGCAAAGCCATACAATCACACAACAAACCAGACCGGGAACCTGCACTTTATAGCCTTGTTTTAGACAGCCAGTACTTCTTAAGAGTAAATCTCAGCTAAATAGCTTTCTCACTTCTTGCATCTGTATTGTTAAAGCAAAACCTCAAACTAGCAGACAGATAATCAAAACTGAAAAGTAGAATGATTTGGCAGATGTTTTAAGGCTGCTATTGCTTCTATAAATCCAGCAAATGGAAGAATGCCCATTGAAAGCTTTTCATCACAGTTGTTGGGTGTTTTTTTTAATTAGGAGAGCGTATTTTGGAAAGGAGAACGTTTCTCATTTTTGGGGTTCACATGAAGTTGGTCCCACGGAGTAGCTCCACAAGCACAGCTGTATCACTAGCTTGTGGCCTCCCTTGAGGAGGGTTAAGTCCAGAAGGGAGTCATCCTGGAAAGTGTGCAGCTGTCAGCTGGAGAAGATATCATGACCCTGAAAATGCAACTTCAGTTCTGATTTATGAGCCATCCTGGGGACAGGCCTCTGCTGTTTGGTGCAACGGCCCTTTACAAATGAAAAATGAAGTTTCCATCAGCCAGTGCTTGGGGGATGCACTCTGCTCTCTGTTAAAAATGACACCTCGCCCACGCTCAGCATGATGGACACCGCAGTACATATCTCGGCTGTTAGGATGCTGAGAGTTCAATCTGGCTTTCCAGCTTGAAGGCTTCATCCCTAGGTTTGCCTTCAGTTTGGACTCAGTGGCTGCAGGCAAAGCAGAAGTTGGTTGTGGCCTTGAGGGACGAGAGGATGGAAAGCCTTCACCTTCCTCTGCTGGTGCTGTCTCCATTCCCTTGGGAAAGGGGGTGATGACATCAGGTCCCAATTGTCCTTTTCATTGGCCTCTCCTGGTTTCCTTTCTGTCTTCTTCTTTGCAATGAGGGAGTCAGTGGCATTGCAGCCACTGTGTGGGCTATCTTCTAGCTGGCTTCTGGGGGCGGTTGATATGGCAAAGACCTTCTAGATTAGAGGGAAAGCAGAGGAATCATCTTTACCTCCAGCACTGCTCACAGAGCTATCCTTTCTGCTTCCCTTGTCAGTTTGGTTTTGGTAACCAGCAGCACATGCACCCTGAGTGTCTACAGCCAGTGTGAGAGAAGTCTCTGCAAGGTCAAGAAAGAGAGAACATAAGTGTAGTAGTCCTCTCTGATTCCTCTCTGATTTACTTTTCTTCAGACCTTGTGCTGCATCCTTTTTAACTCAGTGAACTGTTTTCATTGTGGACAGAGGGTTTTTTTCTGCGTGTGGTCTAACAGGGCAATTCATCATAATTTTGGAAGCGTAAAAATGGGTATTACTACTTTTCAGGGAGGAATCAGGACTCATCCTTGACTGTCAGATTGTGATACCTTTTTTTGCCCATTCTGTCCTTTTTGTCCTGTGCTTAGCATTGCATCACTTCTGCTAAAAGTTGCAGATGCCATGTCTCTTGTGCTGTCACAGAATCAGAAGGCAGAGACTACCAGTAGTGCTAGAAATGGCTACCCAGTTTTCTAAGGAAAAATACAACCTGGGTAGAACTTTTGCTTGCAGACCTCAAAAAAAAAAAAAAAAAAAAAAAAAAAAAAAAAAAAAAAAAAAAAAAAAAAAAAAACCCAAACTCAAACCAAATTGCATTCAAAGCCATATTGGGGCACTCCTGAAGTCAGACAGCTTAGTCTGCTTAATTTAAGCACATGCTTAGGGCTTTGCTGACTCTTAGTTTAGCCATTTTTGAGAAAATAAGATTCGATGGGTGAGGTGTTGACAAGTGGATTTAAAATAGCTTTTCATGGACATTCAGGTGATATGTGAGGCTGTGGTCTGGGCATGAACCACACTTGTCACTTGATGTAGTCTTGATAGTAGTTGAGAAGACCTACACCAAAGTTACCAATCAGCAAATCTGCTCCAGACTTGCCAGATTATTGCACGTTAACATGTACCCGAAATCTGAAATGAAACACAGTTAAAATTAAAATGCAGCTTTACCAGAAGCCAGATGCTTCATTATGAGCTGAGCTAACCTACCTGCCAAATACTGCTAACCTGCATGAGGCAGGCAATTAATTTTTTACAAGTCTGCTTTGGGAACTAGACATCTGTCCCCTGTTCCTAAAAGTAGTCTCTCAGGGCACGATTTTTTTTTTCTTGGTACTCCAAATTACATAAAACATATATCATGAAAATTATATTGCCTGCATTCTATATCAAGATATACTGGGGGCCAGTTCATATTTCAGATCCCTTTCACACCAAGCTAACTACAATGGAATTTCTGGTTTTATACTTTCTAATTTTTATATGTAAGAAGAGTAAAAAATTACATCGGTAACACACTTGTGACCTAGACTATCAGTATATATGGTTATAATATAGATTTTCCATTTTAATTAGTCATTATTTCAAGTAACAGGCTGAATCATTGGAAAATATGGTGTCCAATTACTCATTTGCTCTCTCAAAGTACGTTGCATCTTCCTTTACGAGCAGGGGTTTATAATTTCTTTCCTTGTGAAGAATAGCTTGAGATCTACTTTGATACATGCCCTGAAAGGGAGATGATCCATTGCAGCATCTGCTGTATACGTACACGGAAATAAAATTTATTGCATGCTGTCAGTGCAGTGAAATCAAATAAACTTTCTCCTCCCTCCACATTTTTAAGAAATAATTTAGCGGGAGTTGCATATTTTCAATGAAACAGTTGAAACATGCTAGTGATCAGTTTACTTACACATGGTAAAAATAATACAGGTTGCAGACAGATTTGTAATGCACTTTTTAAACACCTGTTTTTAATGTTTCAATACCCACTAAAGCAGAGGAACTCCTGCTTTTGGTTTGCATGCAGACGTTATGCACACTGGGATTTAAAAGTCTGCTGCCTAGGTTTCAAATGCAGTAAACAGTGCTTGCAGGCACAGTGTGGGTACATTTTGGGGAGTTACAGACTCTGCAGTCTCCCTCAATGAGTTTTGCTCTTTGGGACACTGATAACGTGGTGTTACAGCCAAAGGTGAATCCTGCTGAAAACCCACAGTCCTCCCGAGAAAGAGAACAGCTTCCTTGCCACTTGCAATCCTGCTCATTTAGAAATACTGCTGGTCCAGTTCCATGTCATGAGAGGGGGAATAAATGTTTGAGAGGTGGAGCAAAGTGATCTGTTACAGTGAAACCAAGTACTTAAATACACCCTTAAACTTTCATAAAGTCGGATTAAATGTTGAATATGTACTTAAGCTTTTTATCAATCAAGAATACATTGATTAACTGGCAGTTAATTGTGCAATGTATTGCCACTCAGGTTACTCAGCTGCAAAATCTGGAGTAAGACATTTTTGCTGCCTTGCCACAGGTGTTAAAAGAGATTAGGTGTCAGGTGTGAGAGTGTGGGGCTGCGAACTGCCCAAAAATAGCATGGTAAAGGGGAGCAAGTTGCAGTAGCTGCATTCTGTTCTTACAGGCCTCTTTGCTGCTTTTCAGGAGACCTACTAGGTTTTTCCTCTTAAAAATCTGATTATTTTTGGGCATCAGTTGCAGATTCCCTGTATATTGCTACTTCCTTTTGATAGTTTTTGGGTGAATGCTACTAACTGGATCCTCCTTTTTCTCTGTCTTCAGTCTCTGTGGTTTTGGGAACCCTCAGGATGACTGCCCCTTGTTTTTTTTCTGCCACGATTGTGCTGTCCACATCTAATGGCCATGAAGTCTCTGAAGCTTATACTGGATGTCTTGACAGCAAGTCAGGTGTGATGATACTGGAGCCAAGCTCTCCATCACTGTGCAAAATCTTCCCATTACTTTCCTCTGTCTTTGGGCAAACTGTACCTTTCTTCCTGTCATCTAAGTATGCAATTTAGACTGTCCAGTGAATTCTACTCTATTTAGCTGCTTGCTGTCCCTGTGCCAGCATGAAAACAGCAGTATCAGCATGCATGTTCTGC
Source organism: Onychostruthus taczanowskii (assembly GCF_017590055.1). Taxonomy (NCBI): domain Eukaryota; kingdom Metazoa; phylum Chordata; class Aves; order Passeriformes; family Passeridae; genus Onychostruthus; species Onychostruthus taczanowskii. Next base: position 903,983 of record NW_024498183.1, on the reverse strand, counting down.
ACAGGCCACGGATACCCACGCTTGCTGTGCTCAATAAGCCGTGCATTCCTGACCCCTCGGCTCTCTGCCCACGGAAGGACAGTGGCTCGCCTGGGAAGCCCGCAGCACATCGTGACTGCACAAAGAGATAAATAGCTAGAAGGGAGCGGGGTGGGAGAGAGATCATGTTTCTGGAGAGCTGTTCAGAGATGAGCTGTGCCTGAAGACCCGGTGCAGCTCACGCATAGAGGGTTAGTCCCGACTTTCCATCCCCCTCTTAGCATTTTCACCTGAGGCAGCTGCTTGGTTTAGCGCTGCGAGCAGACACCTGAGCCTCAGGTGGTTGCGACATGTCAGGATAAAGAAGCTCGAATAGGGCTTGCACAGTGCTTCTTGTGCTCACTGGCGGCTAGGACTAGCAGCGCCCTGGCTCTCCTGCATGCGCCCGCCGGGATGTAACGCTCTGCTCCTGAGCACGGGCAGAGGAGGGATGCGAGTGCCTGTTTTGGTGAGACCGACCATTGCCAAGGCGAGCACCGATGCACAGGGCAGCAGGGCACTGGATGCAGCTACGGGGCAAGGGGATGGATGTGGGGCAAGGGGATGGATGCTGCACGGGTGCTCCCAGCAGTGTGCCGGGGACAGCAGGAAGCACCGGGGCCGGTGAGGGGCTGAGCTCCTGCTGCCAGCCCCCCTCACTGCATATCCTGGCCTTATGTCTCGTTGTTATGATTGCTATGGAAATAATTTCAATATGTTTTGTAGCTCTGAGTTGCCGTGTCTTGCATTGTTTGGATGGAAAGCTGCTTGACTGGTTTTGGAGAGTGGCTGTACATGCACAAATACTAGCTGATTTTTTTTTGTGGTGGTGGAAAGTAGGAGATTCACAGCATGGTTTTAATTAGAACTGCTCATTTAGTCTTTCATTGCAGTGTGTTCTTTAGTTGAAAGATAATTTAATTTTCTTTGTTTTGGAAGATTTTCGTGCTTGTCTGTGTGAAATGTCTTTATTTACTGTGCCTCATTGTGCTTTGTGCATAGCTGTGATTATGAGGAGAGTCAAAAACAAAACTTCCCAGGGCTGTATTATTTCTACCTGCTGTGGGTTTTAATATAGTCCCACTTGTATATATGTACCAAGTGTCTGCATTTCTAGGACAAAATCACCAGAGAAAATTGGCAAAGCATGAAGGGGTAGATTTAGCTGTAAAACTCATACTGACTTGAACAGGAATAGTGTGTCTAAAGGTTGTGAAGTGCCGGAGAAGCGTAACTGTTATGGGTCGGTTTGGTTTTTCATCTTGGAGAAGTCCACAGAAGATATCCCTTGTTGAAAAAAAGACAAAACCCCCCCAAAAATCCTGCCTTCTCTTGCAGCACTCCATATTATGATCTTGTAACACCTCCTCTTCAGTGAAGAGTATTTAGTCTGGTTGTAACACAGTGCAGCATGGATCAGTCTTGTTTATATATACAAGAATATTTAGATAGTATCTGTCATATCAGAATTTTTTAAAAAGCTACAGAAAATATGCAAATCTCTCCCGTAGGTGCAGGAACTCATAAAATTGTTCAGACTATGCAGTTACAAAAAGAAAGAATTCTAGATGGTATTTTTAATCAATTCCTTAATAATCCTGAAATAATTTTCTAAATGGGTTTCAAATTAATTTTCAACCACCTGTTTTGCAGTGATATTGTTTTCATTATGTGGGCCTTATGTGCTGTAGCTCTTACTCTGCAATGAAATAATATTCTTCAATATAGACTCAAATTTTAGTACTGAATATGGATTATAGAGCGTTCTTGACCACAAACTGGCAAACAGTTGTAGACTTGTACACAAACTCCACCCACAGCTGCAAACTTGAGTTTCCAGGGACAAACAAATTTAGACCACAACTTGCAAGCAATGTGCTAGCATCTAGGTACACAAGTAATCTCAAGCACATGTCCTGAATACATCAAAGCCTCATTTTCCTAATCCCTCACAGTTTTCAGGAAAACCTTAAAATATGTGGACTGGCACAGCCCCACTGCTGGCTGCAAGAGCCCCAGCTGAGATGGAAGCAGGTTGAAGAGGTTTTGCAAAGAAGGAGACAGTGCAGTGAAAATAGTTTAGCTGGACAATGGTTTTAGCTGGGCAATAGTTTTGCTGTCCTAAATGAAATCCCTGAAACTATTAGCTCAAATAGATTTTACAGGGGTAGTTGCTCTAATCACAGGGCAGTGTTAATCTGGAAGCCTATCTGTAATAGCAGATGATGTTTGTAGGAAAATGGTCTGGTGAGTAAAAGCATTCTTCTTCCTCCAGTTTGAGTAAAAATAAATAAAAAATTTAAATTTGGCGCTTGGGTTCTCCAATTATTATGAAATTCTCTTTTTCCTTTTTGTAGTGGAAAAAGGTGTGTAATACACATTTGAATTGAATGTAAGAAGTGGTCATTAGCAGGAATAGGGCTCAGGATTCTATTTTTATTATGATTTAACATGCCATCCAATTTTGCAACAATGACAACAGCAAGGCCATTGAAACTGTACATGGTGGTGCTCCAGAACTTCCTGTGTGCTCCAGAACAGATGTCGGGAGCACTGTTGGCACTAGGGGGGTTGCTGCAGTCTTTGCAGGGAAATGAGCTGCTGCTTTGTGACGCCCTTCTGAGGAAAGGAGCAAGGGAGGGGTGAGTTGTCACATCCCAGGCACAGGGAGAGGGAGGCTGCAGAGAGAGCTGGTCAAGTGTCTGCCTTCTGGCCATGACCACCCTGTGCCCAGCCTGTGCTGAGGCTGACTCCAGGACCAGGCTAAAGCAGGCCCCTAAAGTCAGGGGGGAAAAGCCAAAGCACTGAATTTAAGCTGTGGTGGAGCTGGCTTTGATCTTTCCCTCTGGGAAGGGACAGGGCTGCAAGGTACCACTGTCCGAGGGGGTGGTCGTGTACGTCTGCTGTGGAAAGCTGTGGGTGGCTGCCCAAAATTAAATGCCTGCTGGTGAAGTTGCTGCAGAGTGTTGTGTCTGTACAGGCCTCTGCCTCTGCGGGGGCCTTTTCCCAAGAGATCTGCTCCATGTCTCTTAGCATAAAGCTTGTGTGCCTCACAGCACGGCCCCGGGACTGTGGGACACTCATGCTTTGAACTGTGGCCTGGAAAAGTGACAGGGGCAAGTCCACATTTCAGGGTTTGTTACATGTCTGCTGCTGAGCTAATTGCCTTGGTTTCTCTCTGTAATCAGGGGAAGGCTCGTCAGTATAGAGTTTAGTGAGCTATTAATTTTATTCTGATGTGAACATCTGAAGCTGCTTGGGTGAATCACACCTTCAGAGTGCCTGTCTTGTTTTGCTGGCTGTGATGGCAGCCAAGGTGACTAGACCCTGTTGTTGTCCAGCCTGTACATGTAAAAGTAAGGTGACATGAATCACCTGGCTTTTCCCTTTTTCTTTTGACTTGATGTGTTGTGTACAATTGTTTCTAACTGTGCTCAGCAGGCTTTAAGGTCTTACCAGTTTGCCAAGACTGAGATGTACTTCTTAGGCTGGATACCCAGGCAAGGCTGGAATATGGCTGGGAGAAGCAGTGCCTTTTAAGACTTTGGCATTTCTATCTCTGGCTTGGAACTTGACTCATACTGGAGCCTCATGTTTGAAGTCAGCAGGCTGATAGAGACACAGTCTTGGTTTAGGTGTAAAAACACAAATTCTGAGCACCATCACCTCCTCGTCATACCTCCCATCAAAGGAGATATTGTTACCCACACCATCCTCCTCAGTTCCCAGTCACTCACTGATATCCTGCTCCACCGATTGCAGCAGGGTCTCATCCATTTGCAGCAGCAGATAAGCTAATCTATAAGACTTTTATTGACAAGTTCTACTATTAACATTTGCTGCATTTTACTTGGCTGTCTTACTGGCTTTAAGCAGAGTTGTGGTGTTAGCCTGTCAGTATTCAAGTCAGAAATTCTAGTGCATCAGCTGTTGCTAAATAATGTTACTCAATGTGACAATATTTAGAATGATTGATTGAAAATAGTCCCTGTATGTTGAGAAAGTTTTAGAAATCTTTCATGCTTATTTTATTTATTTGCAGTTGGAGATCTGAAGCCTTTCAGTTCATTGTAGCACTGGTGGCAGAGCACCTCTTGGTATGCTGATTGGTCAGTCTTGTCTATTCCATCCATTTGGTTTTTGGATTTTTTTTCATTAAAGAAAGAAGTGACTTCAACCAATGGCATCACCCTCAAGCAACTTACAGTGTAGAATCCAATCTCTCTATATTTCTCATAGTTTAATCAGACTGTTCTGAAGGTCAAAACCTTGAATCCAAGCTATAAGATATACCTGACCTATTTTTCTTGATGCTTTTGGATGCTTTCCATGGAAGACATGCTCTCAGATAAAACTGCAGCATAATCAGAGCTGTAGCACTAGGTGGATCAGAGGAGGTTTGGGGAAGTGGAGTAGGACCAGAAGTGGTCTCCTGGCAGTGTGGTTACTGTCTTTGTTTTGTGAGGAGGCTGAAGCACAGATTGATTAAAAAAAGAAATCTGGAAATATGTAAAAAGTTGTTAAGATTTTTTTTCTGCTCCAATCAAATCATGATCTCTGATAAAGCAAAAACTCTCTGGCAGTGCTGGCAATAGGGACTTGATCACTCTGTGCCCAGTTCACTGCATCTTCATCTGAGACATCCTTGCTTTGCACTTTTATAAAATGCCTTGAAAAGTTTTACTTCTTTTAATTCATTCCTACATTAAAAAAAAAAAAAAAAAAAAAACAGCAAAAAATGGACATGAGTACTGTGAAAGTTGGAAGCCGTCAGTATTCGTGTGACTTTCAGAAGTGAGGAGGTTTATTTCAGACCTCCAGCCAGCCTCCCTTCCTGCTTCCTCCTTTCCCCAAACACAAAAAGCAGTCAGGGCTTGATTCATGGACTGTCTGACTATAATAAGTCTCACTTGGGGCATACAGCTGTATACCATGCTACTGCACTACATGCTTTGTCTGCCTCCACCCTTGGGTGTTTAATTCCTGCTCTGTGCTGTGGCTTTTGACTCCATTAGCTAATTAAATAGCAAAATGTCTCACATAAGATTTTTTTGTCTTTTTGAACAAGTACTTGGCAAATCAGAGAAACTGAGAATTGGAAGTCTATCTGTAGTAATTTTCATGGCAACAGAACAGTAAGTGCAACATTCGTATTATGGATATGGCTCAGTATTTATAGCTCTCCAAATATTTACAGAGATAAAGCCTTTAAACATAGCCCCAGCTTTCTGTCTTCAGTAGCAGTTTAAATAAATGTCATTTGAAGAGAAGTTAAAATTGAGGAAAAAGGCAGCCATTTCTGGTTTAATATTGTCTCACTGGTGTCTCTGAACTCCGAAAGTTTTATGCATGAAACTGTGTTGTCTTTGTCCCATATGAGCTAGTGTTTATCTTGACATGCACCTCAAAAGCATTGGCCTTTAATCAGATAATTCTTGTGAGTAGATGGGTGCCCCATTGTCCTCAAATTCACAAGGGGGAGAATTCAAAGTGATGCAGTTGCTGAAGCACTCGTGAGCCACTGAGTTAAAATGTGGCATTGAGGGTGTGTCTCGGATTGGAGGAGTCACTGAGGGATGCTGGCAGGGGCGCTATGGCACGGCTGGGATGGGCAGTGCTGAAGGACATTGTGCTGACGGCACCTGACACACACCCGAGGATCGCAGACCAGCCTGTGCTCCCACAAATGGGAGCGTGCTGGGTGCGAGGGGTGCGTCAGCAGCGTGGCGAAAGGCAGGCTCACAAGTATGAGCTTGTCCAGGGTATCTGCCTAAGAACGTGTAATAAATTCCTTCTATAGGGCACCTGTGATAATTTTTGGGTTTTTAACCCATGCATGGCCATGGGTACGACTGTCCAAACTGAAAGCCGTGATGGATGCTGAAGGCAAATGTTTTGAGTACAAATTCAACAGAGTTTCTACTCTACTGAGTTTCTAGAGTGAGGGGTTGGGTAGTTTCAGGGAGGACACTGTTGTGTTGGACTTACCCCCAGACCTGGATTTATAATCCTTGGAGAGTGATGGGGTGGCAAGGATTAGAGGAACATTTCTATGGTCTTGTGGTAGAAGATGTCATGAGAACAGTAATGATTTCTTGGTGTCCCAGTCAATAAGGTGCCCAGGACTTAAAAATTCATTCCATTAGTAACTCTTTTTCTGCTGGGCATCTCTCTTGTGAGTCTAACAGTTTTAGGAGGAGTGTGACATGGGTTGATTTTTAGGTACGTGCATTTTTTAGGAGGAAAATCCTTCCTAGAAATAGGGAGCAGCGTCTCGCAGCTGTTTAGACAAGGAGATTTCATGGCTGTGCTGAGAGCCAGCAGCCACGAAGGCTGTTTTTCCCTGGATAGAGACTGAAATTACTTGTGAGCCAGTGACTGAGTGTACAGCATCTCTACTACATTAAGATTAATAATTCCTCAGCGTATTTGCAGATGGAAGTTTTATATAGATCTTTATTCATCATGATGTGAACAGCTGCTCTTTTGCTGCTCTGTTGAGTTAAGGTCCAAGTGGCAGCACTAGAAAGTGCCACATAAAACACACTCCTGCTGTTTCCATTCACTGCTCTCCCATCCAGCTCTAGTCGTTGGCCCAGAGTTGGCCCCTTGCAGGAGCAAGCCATCTTATTTTTATTTGTGGACCAGCTCTGACTGCATTTGGATCCTAAAACAGAGTTTGAGTAAATCCAAGGAAAATCACTTTCAGAAAGAAAAAAATAAGTCCTGAAAGTAGCACAAAAATCTGTAGGAATTCCTGTTACAATTTTGTATTAAGTAAGTGAAAGACTATGGGGCAGTAACATATTTTATTGCACAGAGCATAATTTATTCTCTTTTTTTGTTTAACTGCAGTACAGCAAAATCTGTCACAACCAGAGGGTCATCTCAGCTCCTAAGGAAGTGTTTTATTGTCTGTCTGGTTGTTTTTTGAGGGGTTGTTCTGTTTTACTGTATTTCATTTTTTCATTCTGAAGTCTGTCTGCTCTGCTGTTTTGAATAAGATGCTCCCCTTTTTTTGGCTGGTCCCCTCACAGGAGCGTCCAAGCAGACCAAGTTTAGCATCTGAATAGTCACCGAAAAAGTCAGGAGCTGAGCTGTGCACGTCATCCAAAATCCAGCACCCCTTCTTGCTTGCCTGGCTGCTGGCAAAGGGAGGATTTTCCTGGTCAGGATGATGTGCCTCACTCAGTCCTAGGTACACGGACGTGTACCTAGGCATCTAGACATCTGGAAAGAGCAAGGGGCACACAGCTGGTATGGTAGTGACTGAAACGTGTACACCTGCAGAGTGTGAGCTGGAAGGTGGAGAGAAACAGCTGCATAGAGAGAGGGGTTCTGCAACACGCGGGGCAAGACACATGCCTCAGTGGTTTGCTGGTGCTGTGTTGATGCTGCCTGTCTGCCTCGTTGACACTGCCAGGGCTGCTTGCTTCTTGTCCTGTGGGGACCTGAATCCCCAGAGTAGGGGCTGCCAGCCGCCTGCCTGGCTGGTGCTTGGCAGCTCAGGGTGCAGCTGCCTGCTTGTGCCCTGCTGCTGCTCTTCAGCATGCACCCCTGATCTTCAGGAGGACTGCCCAACTTCCCTCTGGAGTAGAGGGGTCTAAGGGAGTTCTATAAACTAGTTCCAATGGCACCTGGGATCTGGGAGAGGAACTTGAGAAGAGAGCCGCTACAGTCCCAGTCCCCTGCCTCAGGGCATCTGAGGTGTGGTTTTTTCTCCGGCCTCCCCCAGCAAAAGAGATAAGGGCCAAACCAGATCAGAATAGGTATTAGAGAATATTGCAACAAATGGGGCAGTCTTTTCCTGACTCTTTTTCCCAGAGGTGTAGGTTGCTGGCTCCCAGTGGCAGGTTCCTTGAGTGGCAGGTTTCTGGGCGTTTTCATGTGGGGGCATGGTGGCAGGGCAGCTCACTGGCTGCCCAGGCAGAGGCCGGGCAGGATCTCTGCAGTGCACACCAGAATAGATGCCCTGGTATGCTGACCTCACCCCCTGTGCCTGCGCTTCACATGACAGTCACTGCCTGCAAGATCAGCTTTTCCCTCCTGCCATTCAAACCCATGGTGCGGTGGCTTACGTCTTCCAGTGCTTCTGTGTGGGAGCCGAAAGTAAATACTTTTTCTTGAAAATCAGATTCACAACACTATTTTTATGCGTGCTCAGTGCTAACTGCTGGAATCAATACCCAGAATGCTTGTGCACTTTCTTGGTAGATCCACTAAGTAGATTCTTAGTGGATCTTTGAATTGATTTTAAAAAACCAGGACACTGAGCACTCACTGATGATATTTTATTGAGGCTGTATATTAGGTGCACTTTTAAAACATGACAATTGGTTTCATTTTATCATTCATCATGTGCAGTTCCTGGAAAAAAAAATACCTGCTGCTTGAAAAGCAATGAAGCTATTTAGTGTATAGCTCCAAAGCTCTAGCTTAAAGAGACAAGCAGCACTTGTCTTGTTAAAATGTCCCTATTTTATAGATTTTATTCTGTTCGACCTTTTTTGAAAGCATTGCAACCGCTTTCCAAAACATTGATGGGGATAAAAGGGAAAGAAGCCCCCTTACAACCCCTAACAGACTGGGTTGTTAGTTTCCCTGATGATTCTCACCAGACTGACTCGGGTATTCCTTGAACAGTTCTGGGAATGCAAATGGGACAGATGCATGTGTAAGGCATTGCTGACCATGAGCACTGTGGTACCTGCTGTAAGCAGTGTGGCCATCAGTTACATGGTCAGATAAGTAGTTAATGTTCTTAGTATTTTTAGAGGCACAAAATGGATTGTTGTCTTTATTATATACCAAACATAAAAAACCAGGCAAGAAAAATACATACAAGAGGTAGTGCTGATATGGATGTTCCCTGTGGCACATCATTATCATTAAGGAGGCAGCCCCTACAGTCCTTAAGAGTCTCAAGCACAGCTGCTGACTGGTTTTGAGTGAATGCTGTCCCTGGTCATGCCCTGCTTTATTATTAGTGGGAGCTCAGCCTTTAATGCATTGAGACAGGCTAAGCCCTAAATTATACCCTAATGTTCATTTAACACATTTGCAAAAGAGTCCGGGTCTGGAGGAATGCACCACTGTAGGGTTTTTGCAGTCCTTTCCCCAAACTCCCAGTAAGTACACTTGTAAGCTATTACACAGGATAGCTCCCTTTCTCCCTGACTGATGTCATGGGTGGTGCAGAGGGTGTATCTGGCTGGTGTGTCCCGTGAGAACAGGACCATTCTTTCGGTGGCCTCCAGGAGCCTCTCCAGACGGAGGCTTCCTTGTTATGACAGGTAGCTTTCTGAGCATTTCAACAGATGCTTGGGCATGCCAAAAGCATAAAGCACTTGGAAAGGGAACATGCAGAATATTTCAACTGCGTTTCTTAAAATAAATGTCGTGGCTTAAATAATAGAAGTTTTCCTCACTGACTGTAGAATAACCACTGAAACTGAAATAGTGTTTGAGTTATTGGATGTGGCGTTTGCAAAATTTCCTCAAAATTTAGTAACTGTAGGAAGGTTTGGGAAAGTCTTGCTTTTTTTTTTTTTTCCTAGTGCTTATGTTTGAAACACCTCATCTCCTTCTGCTCATCATTTTCCAAGTCTGTTCAACTCCAACTGGCAGATTTAATAGATGTGTACCAGGAGCACATTTGGAATCCAGGCAGCCTCACTATGCTCACGTCTGTGATGAACCGGAGGTCATCATAGCTGTAGGACTGAATCAGATAGTACCTTGCTCATGGCTGTGAGGGGTGACAGCCCTGTTTCCCTCACATTTCAGTGGCCACCGGAGGAAGATTCCTGATGTTCAGTGCCATGGCATCTGGACACATCAGAACATCCAGCCCCGGTGCATCTCCCTGGGTAAAGGCTGGGGTTTGCTTTGGCACCCTGCACTGAGGTGAGCAGCAGCCTACTGGTGAGAATCGAGACATGTTGGTGGGAGATAGTGCTGGGAAAGTGATGACTGAGAGGTGTAGGAATCCCAGGGAAGGCTTGATGCCGTGGCTCAGCCCGTGCAGCCTTTTCCCTCACTCTTGCATAAGACGATGTGAGGTGACGAAGAGCTTAGCTGTGATCAGTCCTGTTCTGGTGTTAATTACCAGTGACTGCATCACTTTTGGTAGAATTAGAGGAGTGTGTAATAGGCCTGCAATTAAATTTGATTTTGATCTTAGCAGCTTCAGACAATAAAAATGAAAATGTCATTTGAGATTAGTTCAAGTATTTTTAACAGTGTTGCTCAAAGAGGAAAAGAGCAGAGTAGTCAATGTTTGGTCAGAACAAGAGAATATGACCTACTTTCATTTCAAAACCAAACACTTGGCCACACAGTTCTTATCTGCATATTTAAGTCTTTCCTGCATCTCTCCTTTGTACCGAACCAGGTGACTGCTGTATCACTGCCTTTATTTGGGAAGGGAAACTCATTCAGAAACATTGTGGTCCTGGTCCTTTTTTGCAGCTCATTATTTTTACAGTTTCACAGCAGGGGAAAGTACACCTCTTTCCACTTGGATCTACATATTGCCAAGGAAAGCATGCTTGGTAGGAAAGACATGTCCTTTATTATGAATGCTGTAGCTGAGAGCACCTTTGTCATCCATACTCAACCACTGAGTTATTAAGAGCATTGGACTGTGTTACACAGAGAAAAAGATAAAAATAGGGTGTCTGACGCATGCATCCCGTGTTGCACGCCAGGAAACTGAATCGCTCTTCCACTTAGTACAGTACCCCAGAGCATACATGGAAAATATGCATGAATATGAACATGCGAGATCTTTCCTCACCAAGAAAAATGCTCAGTCACCCTTTTTCCCATCCCATTTTACACTGATCGTGTTTGATATTCCCTTTGACTGCTGGCAAACCTAACAGCCTAAAGTCCCACAAATGTGCTTTTACTGCCACTGCTCCTCACTGTTGAACCTGTCTCCCTTGTTTTGAGGGAACTGTGGAATATTCTTATTGCACTCAGCTGGCAGTAAGCGGGATCTTGCCCATTCACCAGACATCTGCAGCATGCTGAAAACTCCCAAGGCTCAGCACTGTCTGTCATGGAAATAATGCACTGGGTGCATGGTCTAAAATAAGTCATTCACGGTATGTGCCCCTTTAAATGTTAATCCTTGCATCGCTTTCTTTTATTGCTTCTGTTGGCATACACAATTATGTGACACAATATAAAAGTAAATAATGTGATGCAATGGGTAAAGCTCAAAAGGAAATACAAATTAGAGATCAGATGTTTCCTAACACAGAATACGACATAAAACTTACAGTGATGTGACTGTGAATTTTTCTTATTTTGTGGAGAGAAAAATCTAGCATATAGCAATTACATGAGTCTTTCTGGATGTTTCTAGCGCTTTCTAAGTCAGGGAGTAAGTGACTTTGGGTAATGGATCAAAAAAAAAAGTATAAGTGACTTTGGGTAATGGATCCAAAAAAAAAGTATGGCCCTGCTCTAGGACAGGGCCTTTTAAAAAAGCAAACATTAATTTAGCTTGATGATTACAAACCTTAAAAAGAAATGCAAAACATGCAACTGAGATCTCATTGTTTATTTTCCAGCATGTGAACACTTTTCATGGGAAGGCAGGTGTGCAAAGCTGAGGACTATGGGTGTTTGATTGCCTCCTGGTAGGAAACCTGTGGGAAAAGCGCAAGCTGAGGCTCAGCATTAGATTACAAGCTATGGCAGCAGGCAAGTTCAGATTTAAAGATAAAGCCTGAAATAGCAGAACCCAGTGCAAGACCAACATTTTTGGTCCTCTTTGCCTGTATTCAGTAGAACATATGGGTACCTTGGTGTGCGATTTTGCTTTTGCTGAATTGAGGTTTGAGTTACTCGCTAGTCTATTTTTACATTTTAAGCGTCCTTGTAACTCAATATGTGTTTGTTTTAATTTTACACTCTCCATAAAAAGCATCCTCCATGACGACTTGGAGAAGTGACCGCTGGCAATGCACAGAAATTTATTTGCCTGGCATGTCACACTGTCTTACTTTTCCCCCTGCAAACCCATGTGCTGGTCTTCACCAAAAATACCCTGGGATACCTTGTGTCTCCTTCCTTAACTAAGCTTTGCTGCTGAGGCTCTGGAAATGGTGAGGCAGGGAAGATCAGCTTGGGACAAATCCAGGTCACTCTACCAGCCCTGCTCACACACACTATTGGAATTAATGAGCAGCCAGGCTGTCATGGGAGGGGAACAGGGTGGTGATGAGTCAGTGGCTTCCCTGTGGCCACTGACTGTACCAGGAGCACACCTGTGATCACCCACCTGCAGCTCAAGCTGCATGTCTGTCTCTGGGGGAGAAAGCCAGGAATCCCTCTTTGTGCAGCATAGTGCTGATGTGTGTGTCAGGGGCTATAGAAATGGGTGTTCCATGTGAAGCTGGAGGGAGGTTCACAGCCCACGACATCCTACTGAAGGCAGCGTACAGGCATGGCTCTGCTTTTCTCTCTCTGTTGTTTTGCTGATAGTGCAGATTTTCAAACTGCTACTAATGTGTTTCCAATTTTACAATTCTGGCATGGAACCCTCATATCAATCATATCATATCATATAATGTCACAACCCCCTGGCTCTCAGCTGCCTTCATATGATGTCTCAGGAATGCAGAGCTGATAAAACAGTGTAGAAAGGCTAGAAATGAGCCTTCTCCTCCTCCTATTCCTGCATCCTTCCAGCATTCATGTGCCTTAGGTAAGGATATAAAAATTGCTGCACCAAATCAAACAAAAATGCTTCTTTTCTCTTTGCTTTTCTGACCAAAGTGTGGGGTGAAAAATTTACAGTGTTCCCGATTGGCAATGGAAGATGTGTCTAGGCTCATTGTCCTCCCTTCCTCATGCATCATTCACTGTGGTACCTGAAACTTTGCCACTATGAATTGCTGTTGCCACTCACCATGTTTGATAGTGGAGGGAGGGCTTTGGGCCTCCAGAATTTCACCAGTCTCAAGGAGTAAGTGATTCAAGATCTTTGTTTTTAATAGCATTCCTGCTATCAGATGGTAAAATACCCTAGAGAGATAACATGAAATTGCTTTGTAAGATTTAAGGAGAGTGAAAATAGACAAAATACAAATATAAGCAGGATCTGATACATGGGTTTCACCACTTGCTTTCAGCTTTATTTAGCTTTGAACTTGCATGTACCTTAAAACTAGTGTTGCTTCTTACCAAATTATGGAAAGTTTTGAGCTTCCATGTTCAGTGATGGTGAGCATGCCCAAACCCATGTGAACTCATGCCCAAACCCATGTGAACCATTCACAGTGGAACCTAAACCTACAACAAAGTGAGCAGGTTTGCTCTGGGATGGGGCATCTCCTGGGACAGTGCACCTTGCCCACATTCCTCTCTCCTATAGTTTCTACATCTTCCCTTCCCTTGGGACAAAGCTTCACCACTAACCCCTGTAAGATGACTGCTTTTGTGGAACTCGTTTCCCAATGTCAGGTGGCAGCCACAAGTGGGACGTTGTCTGGGGACTCCAAAGCAGTGGGAACCATGAGTAGCTTCTACAGGAGATGGTGTGGATGAGGTCAGGCTCTGCTCCCTCCACCTCCTGTGGCAGAAATGTTGTCATCAGAGCAGTCCCTGTAATGTGGATGAGGTTCAACCCAGGCCCAAGAGCTTCGATGAGATTTTTGTGTGATTATAACAAGAATTTGACACACATGGTTAGCTGCTAATCATGTACATGTGATCTGTCTCCATGCATCCAGGAGGTATTTACCAGCATAAAAATCAGGTAATGAGGTCACAAGCAGCAGACTGCTGCTGCATGAAGGATGTCCAAGGAAGGATGGGGATGGGTGAGCTGTGTCCTTTCCATCTGCAAAATCTGTTGGTTTTGCATCCCTCAGTACTGTGAAGGAACATCGAGTTCATTGTGTTTTTCTGCTGAACACTGCAGCAGGATTTATGCAAAGTTTTCTGTGGATGTAGCAGGAGTACTCAAAAGTTCAGCCCATCTAAAGTGCCTCAGGTCCTTTAGGATAATGAGACATTTTGTGAATGTACCTTTTTATTGTACCAATATTACATTACAGGAAAAATGGAAGGGGGAACCTTAACGCATAGCACCTGTCACAAGTTCTCTCCTTGAATTAGGCTCTCCTGCTTATAAAACTTTAATTGATTCCTAGCAGTTTATGTGCGTGGCGCTCAGTGGGCGTTTTCTGTTCTCTTGCCAGCTCCATGGTTACTTAGAAAGCGAGCCGCTCACGCTGCAGCTGTTCATTGGGACTGCAGACGACCGCCTGCTGCGACCCCATGCCTTCTACCAGGTTCACCGGATCACCGGCAAGACCGTTTCCACCACCAGCCATGAAACAATACTTTCCAACACCAAAGTCCTGGAAATTCCACTTCTTCCAGAGAACAACATGAAAGCAATGTAAGACCAAGGCACCATGTCTGACTCCTAGCAGTTTTGTCTTGGTCAACTCACTTAATTTCTTTGGGATTTGTTTTTTTTCTTTTTGTACAGTTTTCCTTTTACTGTCTTTTTTTTTTTTTTATTTCCCTACATTTCTCTCTGTAATAGGTTTTCACAACTTATGCTGAGACAAATTGCTGCTAATCAGCTTAACAGCAAAACAAACTGCACAAATATTTATGACAACTGATTTGCTTTCATTCTAGAGTTTCAGCCAATGTGCTTATTTGCCATTTAAAATAAGTATCTCGGTTACTGAGCTGTAAATATCTCCTACCTCAGCTCCTGCATTTAGTTTCTAAATATGACACCTGTTGCTCCTATACGCACTAGCACAAGGAACAGAGCTGATTAAAATTTATCTTTGGATGTCAAAGGAAACTCTTAGAGAGCATTTCCAAGTACCCTCGTGGTTTTTCTGAGACGAATAAAACCACTCATTTCTCACATAATAAAACTCAGCATTTTTCATGGCACTTGCTTACAAGCAAATCTTGCAGAACTAAGAGTTACCTCTGAGAACCTTTATTCAAAGGGGATGCAGTTTACAGATTGAGTTGTTAAACTGGGCTAAGTTTAGTGCTATGCAGAAAAACAGGCATGGTTGTCTTAGGATATCTGGGTGATAATTAAGTGCCCTGTAGGTCCATTAAACATCTGCAAACATTGTTATAGGATGGTATATCAAGGTTAAAATAGCCTTCTGTGTAAGTGATATACGTGAGACCTTCCACACTACTTTATCCTGTCCACTCTGTACCCCTCCCTCAAATCAGCCTACCCCCTATCTGAGTTGTCTCCCTGCTTCATTCAAATCATCCTAACCATTATCTGAAGTGTCTGCCTTGGGAGGAATTTGTGTGTGCTTGTGTGCAAGTACAGCTCTTAGTGTATGTATAAATATAAATGTATTCATATTTATATATAGATGCATGCACCTTTGTGTGTGTATATATAGGAAGATAGAAAGCAAGCAAGAAATCCTGGCCATCACCGAATCAATTACCATGGGAAAATCACAATTTCACTCCTTGTTTTTCATACAGTTTTCCTTGCCTTAACAAAGTGGAAAATGCTGTCAGACACCTGAAGTCCTTCCACACATAGTGGTTATTAGAAGCTGGTTTGCAGTGTCATGTACAGCATGCCCTGGAGTGCCTCATGTAAATTGGAGAGCCAGTATATGTTTAGCTGCATTGCCAGCTGGGCTTAGAGAGATCACTCAAGACCTGAGAATCTCTCTCAGTGCATTGTGTTAAAAGTCATGACAAGCCTTCAAAATTATTGGCCCTGTTTGCTGCCATCATAAGTTGGTGGGGCTGCATTGGGGTTAAGGAAATATCACCAATTTATACCCACGCAGTATTTATCTGGCACTTTATTTATCCAGTTTGAATCATGTTTTTGGCCGTCTAGGAACATTATTACCATTTCATTCATCTTTCTCCCTAAAATAAAGGTAAGTTACACAGCTTGGGAGCCAAGCTGAATATTTTTGTGGCATGTGTGCCAGACTGTGGTACAGCTCACACAAGAATCACAAACAATGTTTTGGCATATATAGATAGGCCTTACATGTCAGTAGTCTAAAACCTCATGTAACACTACCAATGAATTGAAATTTGGAGCCAAGGATTTTTCTCACACTTTGTGTTCAGGCCTTGATTCAGTGCTACACCAGAGCTCATCTGCCCGTTTAAACTTTTGCACATTTAGCTGTTCCTATTGACTTCAGATTTCAATGTCAGTGACTTTACAAGTTTGAATTTAAATACTTTTTCTTCTCTGAACATTTAGGTATGAATTGTACATCAATAATTATTCAATTTATAAGTCTTGCTGTAAGAGATACAAAGTGGAGAAGTGCACCATTTCTTCCATACCTTATGGATCTTTGCACAGAATTTTGACATGGGTACAAATACTCTGTATTCTTATACAGAGTATAAGAATTCTTATGTAATTCTTAAATAATTATTACGGCTTCACCTGCTAATAAGCATTGTTGGAAATCTTTAATACTTGCATTAATTTCTTTGATCATATCAGCAAGGGCATTTTTTAAATTCTGAAATCCACACTGGAGAAAAAATGCAGATCAAAACCATGCTGCCATAGTGCTTATTTGCAGTTTGCTTCAGAAGAGGATCTTCAAAGGTCTGGAGGGGGGAATTAAACTCTTTGAATAATAAAGTTAACTATGCATACTCAATGTAATAAAATGCATGCCAGAGACCAGTACCCAGAAGAAATTGCCATGTAGCCTTTGTAGTCATGGCCAAGGCAGAGGTATTTTTGCTGTGGGTTTTTGAGTGCGTGTGTTTATATGTCATTTGCTCTGGGAGCTTCTTCTGTTGAAATATTCTTTGACAAAATCCTGACTTGTAAACTCATCCAGGGGAAAAACCAAAGTTAAAAAACTAAAAAAGAGAGTGAGGCCAGAAATTGTAGTAGTTGTATCTCATGAAAAGCACGTTGTTCCCTAATGTGGGGAGAGGACTCTGAATTTAGTTTTTTTCATGCAGAGCTTCAGCTCAGCGCTCAGCTTGGGAGTATTTCCAACTCATTGAAATACAAACAAATTGACAGTAGAATTAACCTCAGGGAGAGGTGTGCTCATTAGTAAGAATTTCAGTACTTCACCCTAGATTGAAAATCTTGTCAGATTTTTGTCTAAATTAGTTGTAACAAGTAAAATTCTAAGTAGTCTGGCATTCTAAGTTAGTAACAGTTTCTGCACTGCTGTCGCATCCCACTGACTTTCCTAGTCTTGCTGTTTCTTTGGGCTTTGGTTTATCTTGAATTACAATCCTTACAGAATGTGTTGGGGAATAAGGGTCCTTTAGATTTTCTTCCTCTGGGAACTGAGGTAATGTCCTAAATTTGTGTGCTTTACAGCAGCCACTACCTGCTGCTACCGTTAGCCCCAGCTCTGCTGCTTGGGGGAGTGCAAGTACTAAACAAGGTCTGCTGCATTCAGCCTGGTCATTGGGTTGTGCCTGGTGCAGTTTTTTAAGAAGAGCATGCAGGAGAGAGAGAGATAAGATATTGCACACTCGTGTCTTCCTGAAGTCTTCTTGAGATGAATTGAATTGCCCTGTGTTTCCTTTTGGATAGCATTGACTGTGCTGGGATATTAAAGCTCCGGAACTCTGACATTGAGCTGCGCAAGGGAGAGACAGACATCGGTCGTAAGAACACGCGTGTGCGTCTGGTCTTCAGGGTTCATATCCCACAGGCCAATGGCAGGACCCTGTCCTTGCAAGTAGCCTCCAACCCCATTGAGTGCTGTAAGTAGCAACAAACATCCTCCTCTTGCTGGATATTATCAGAAAATCTTTTTAAACAATAAGGTTGAAAAGGGTGTCTAAGTTCACTGTTAACTCAGCACTGCCATGTCCACACACTTTTTGAACAGTTTTTAACTTTTCTGCCCCATATGCAGTCTGTCTATACCAACATGCTCTACATTGGTTTTGCTTTACCTGTCTAGTTAGTGAACTTTAATCTGTTTTCCAAAAGTACATAGTTTACGCTGAGAACAGAATATATGTGTCTTAGGAAAAAATGTGTTGCTTTGTGCATTGAGTGCTGTAGAAAAACACACACTTACAAGTAAAGAACAGTTAAACTAATAGTAGACCTGGGAGTGACAGGCCCTTTGGTTTTGGTGACTCCTTGTCATAAAGGTAACTGCTGTAGAAGTTTTGGGAAACATCTCTCATATCCTATTTACTCTGTCTCCTCATCATAAAGCAAAAACCAGCAAACTAAACCCCACCCCCTCTGATGAGGAGCTAGCAATATACTGGCCTGCAGCTTCAGAAAACCTCCAGAAACCAGGTTTCTGCACTGAGGTCTCTTTGAATGAACAGCCTGTATTTTATCTGATACACTGGGACACTGTTCAAAGATACCTATATAATTTTTGGTCTCTAAGCCTTGTCAGCCTCCCCCACACAAAAGAAATCATATCTGCTTTGTGTAGCTTTAACAGTCCAGCATAAGTGGTGGAAGCTGAATTTCAGTCTAACTCCCAATGCTATTTTGATTGGCTTGATGGACTGAAACAATTTTTTAGGGTTTTGTTGAATTCCATTCACAAACTGGATCTTTCTGATGCTGACAGAGTAAGGGGGGAGACTTAACATCTGGCAGGTATGTGAGGGGTGGGCTCTGCCACAGGGAATGGGGAGGAAGGCCTGACCATTCCTAGCTCCATTCATGCTGGAGGGCAAAGCAAAAAATGTGAGGAGTCATGGTTTCATCCTGCAATTGAAGTTTATGAGAGCTTTTCAGTTGCTACACAGCAGGATAAAGCACAGTTTGAATCTGTCCTGACCTGATCTGTGCAAAAGTACCAAGCTCATGGAACCACTAAATGTGAAGCTGATTGGATTTGTGTCAGGGTACTGCCACTTTGAGTGTTGCGTAATGAGCAAAAGCATGGCACATGCCTGCTGAAAGAAGTGGAAAACAGGAGAAAAAAATAAGTGCTAGTGTTATTTCCAGCACAGATTGTGGAATAAGCTGGTGCCAAAAATTTCATACATTTTTAGTGCATGTGACATGAGAAGGAACCATATAATCTGGATAAAATGTCACATTGTCCCTTGAAGCAGCACTGTTCATGTCCCACAGTTGTGGGGGGGCTAAAATTTGTGCCACAAGAATACCAGATTCAGTTTACATGGATCCATGTGTGCTTGGGCACATTTGGAAATAGTCTTTCTAAAGTGTGAGCTGCTGCTGGATCACAAGGGCCCATGGCTGCTGCTGCTTCAAGACAATTTGTAGAATTGACAGTAGGGTCTGTATTGACTGAAACAAATTTTGGACATGCATTATTACCTTGTCGTGTACCTTGTAAACACACAGCATATAGAGTGAGAGAAAATGATTTAAAATAAATGAATTTCCATTAAAATACACTTTGCAATATAGTACATACCAAGCTGAGTTTTAAAACACTTGTTCTCTGTGAGTCTTTTGAATCTGTACTGCTGTTTAACGCTATTGTTTACAATCAAAGCACTTGAAAATGAACCATGTTTCCTGTAAACCTTGTGACCTTTCTTTGTTTCTGTATCAAACGCAGCTTATCTTATGAGGGTAAGCATTAAGTTACTTACCAATGCAGTATTTACTTTTTTGTGTGTTCGTGGTTGCCTTTTCTTTTTTTTTTTTTTTTTAAATCTTCTTTATAACTCTCCAGCTCAGAGATCTGCCCAAGAACTGCCTCTGGTGGAGAAGCAAAGTACCGACAGTTTTCCTGTTACTGGAGGGAAAAAAATGGTACTGACTGGTCATAACTTTCTGCAAGACTCTAAAGTCATCTTTGTGGAGAAAGCACCAGGTATGTCTTTTCAATCTAGACTCCAATCTGCCTTCCCCCTCACCCTGTTTGTGTCAAATGATGAAAGCACAAATATGGTAATGACATTTTCTTCTGCACGTAATGTGTTTTCCATGTCACTGGGCAAAGCTGTGGAAAGGATCTGAGCCATGCCTAATGCTGAGGTTTCACACTGTGACAACTGTACTTACAGGTAGACAACAGAGATGTTGAAAGTCAACCTTTGGCGTTTGTTTATTGTAGCAAACCATAAGAGTAGCATGCAGGACCTGTGAGAGGGGTTTGAAATCTCTGGTGCCGTGTCCTCCTAAATCCTGTAGCACAGTGCATCTTCTTAAACATTTCTGTAATTTGTGCTGCTGCTGGTGTGTCTCCTGTGGCATTTACAAGGCGCTGGCTGAGGAGGACTTGAAGTACACACATTCGTTTGAAGGACAGGTTTACCTGGAGGACTGAGGGAAGGACTGAACACAACTTCCCCTTGCCCAGCACTGCTCCTGCGGTGCCGTGGTGGTGGGACTGGTTCTCCTGGAGAAGAGTCGCAGGCCGGGCTGAAACAAGGGAAATGCATGGAGTGGGAGCTGGGGCTGGCGCAGGATGTGCCTGCAGGAACGGTGGA
The DNA here is from genome assembly GCF_017590055.1 of Onychostruthus taczanowskii. Lineage (NCBI taxonomy): Eukaryota > Metazoa > Chordata > Aves > Passeriformes > Passeridae > Onychostruthus > Onychostruthus taczanowskii. The sequence goes on along the minus strand of NW_024498183.1, from coordinate 883,526 downwards.
TCACAGGGTGACAGTGCCTAATGGGTGTGAATGCCCCCCGCGGGAGTAAGCAGTGGCAGTGGAGCTGGGAGTCAAAGTCAGGCCCTGGAACGAGACTGCTAAGGATAGTTCTGAGTCTTGTTTTGGAAAGGGTTTCCCTGGTGCTGGCACAAGCTATGAATTCCTCAGCTGCCGGCTGAGCCCCCTACCCCCACCCCGAATTTAAAACAGTCTTGGGCACTCCTCAGGCCGCCTGCACCAGCTTGGACAGTGCGCCTGTTTAACCCTTTATGTCCACGAGGTTCCCACGCTGCTCTCCTGCCCACGGCCCCTACCAGCACCACAGGAACTTGGGCCATGGGGCAGGATGGCAGGGAAAGCAGGGGAGGCTCCGGAGGCAAAGGCACCCAAGTCTTTGGGCTTAGCAAGCTCAGGACAAAAGCAGAAGACTCCCATGAAATTCCCCAACAGAATCCTGGTTTGATGAGGTTTAAGTTGCCAGAAGTGCCTGGGCAGAGGTAATGCCTTGGCTTCTCGGAGAGAGCCAGTTGGCACATTTCTGAGAACCCCTAGCACTGCAGCGCACACTGTGAGCATGTGGCTGTGACATCAGCAGAAACATCCTTTTTGTTTCCTAAGAAAGTTTAAAAAAAATGGGAAAAAGGTCGTATTGCAATTTAAAAAAACTGAATTCTGTTCTCTGTGTTCCTCCCAGGGGGGAAGAAAGTTAATGTCTCCTTTACTTTAAACTTCCTTTGCTGCACAGAACTGGGTTAGTGTGACATGTCAGGAGTCCTTGATTTGTCTCATTAAAAGAAGGAAACCACATTAAAGGGTGCCTTCCTTAATACTTATTTCCTTTCCTCTTCCTTTTTTGAGTTGGAAAATTTTAAGTATTCTGAAGGATTGTGATTGTGATGCTGTTTGCTATGTGTGTTACCACAGCATTGATCTGAACACTGTCTCCCTGCTCCTATATTCCTATACTACATTAGGTACACTAAAAGCAGGATATTCACTGTGTAATTTTCAATTACAGAATTTAAGGTTCTGCCTTTTTTTAGTAGTCTCAATGTACATTTGTTGCAGTTTCAGGGCAGTACAGCCTGCAGGGGCTGAGCCCTTAGAGTCAGTGTAGTGTCTCCAGGAGCTGTAATAATTGTGTCAGTAGAAGTGACACACAAAAAGCAAAGCTGCTGGCTAATCTGGGCTGAGCAATTTTTAAGGCTTCCATGGTTTGTGTGCTATGCTGCCTCACACAGCTCGATGCATCGGAAGCAAACAAGAGCAATGTATCATTACCTTAGTGGCAGACTGCTCTGGCTGGATTTTTGAACAGTCGCTGTATTTAATGTCAAATGAGCAAGCATTAGCAGCCTTCACTTTTGTAAATCAGCATGGGGTGTTTCTTTCCCTTTCAGCTCTTGAACATCAGTGAAAGTAGGTCAAGAGAAGGAGCACCAGCATAGTTTCTCTTTCTCTTAGAGTGCTGGTTATAAACCTCTGTGATTAGCTGGAGACATTCATTAGTTTTGCTGCTATTACCACTTTTGTTTTTGAATTTGGAATGTTAATCACATTCCTAGTAGGTAGCAGCCAAACACAGCTATTACAGAGTAATAGATCAAAGTAATAGATCATTGTGCTCATAAAGAAAATTTATCTTTTGTATAAAATCTAAATATTGTACTACTTCAACTCATGTCTTCAGTCCTTACTCAGAGTCCCCAAGCTGAGAGGCAGTCTCCTGGAGCTTGTCTAATTCCTCCTAGTCTGCATACTTAATTGGATAATGAAAGGAGTTTGAGAACACTTTTTGTTTGCCTTTTCTTTCCCCAGCTTTCCCTAAGTCTGCTGAGTGCATTGTGGTCTGCTGAATGTTTTTCCAAGCATGCGTCCCAAGTTTTCAGTCTTCAGGGCTAGCCCTCAGCTGTTGTAGGCTCTGGAGGAATGGCATTATCCTGGCCTCCTTTGGTGGGGGAGTCAGTCTGAGCAGTGACTCATACAAGAGGGAATCCCTGAAGAATGATCAAATCAATCTTTCTGCTGGGGCGGCAGTGGCTTCCAAAAGTGGGCTTTTAGCTTAACCCCTTGCTAGCTGCTGTTCAGCCAAGAAGCATATGAAACAGAGCAAAACAAACTTTGCAGCCCTGTGACTCTGTCTTACACAGGGAAAATGGGGTATCTAGGGGGTGAAGGCATGGCACACTGAAAGGACCACAGGAGAAATGCTGTGAGGACCTTCTCTAGAACAAGAACTGCTCATGGTGAGGTCAGGCACAAGGCACCCCTTTGGATAAATAATGAGAGTTCAGAAGTGGACTAGAATTTGCTCAAGATTCTACAGTACCATAAAAAAGTTCTTACGCACTGATGTGAGGCCTTATTTTGCCAGATTTTGGGCAATATTCTGGTGCTTGCACATCAGATCATATTTTCCAGTGATGAGCAATAGTATAAAATGACTGTCGAAGCAACTTAGTAGTAGTGAAAATGTGAATGTTAAACGTACTTCAAAAGGTTCAATTCAATTCAAATTCTGAGTTCTTTTAAATTCAAAATTTCCTTAGACTGGAGAGTCCCACAATGACTTTGCTTAAAAATTACACTAATAATTTTTTTTTATCTTCTTTCACTTTCTGTCTTTGTAGTCATGCGTTTCTCTTCCTGAGGTTCAGAAGTGTCTTGTGCATGTCATGGTTGTTGAGTGCCACATTGAGGATGGCCAACACCTGTCTGTTTGTCACCAGAAGAATCAGTACTTCGTAAAATATTGAAAAGTCTGCAACTCCTTACTAGCCAGGTCCCTTGATGTTTGTAGGCTGGGGGTTGTTGTGGCAGCAAGGTGTGCATTTTAGATACAAAAGCAGGTGAAATGAAATTGGTGTTTGTTAGCTATGGCAGGAAGTGTTTGGCTAGGAGTGAAAATGCTTCCTGTTAACATTTGCATCTGCGTGGATCATGATCTGGAATTATAACAGAAGACTGACTTAGTTACTTAAAACTTTAAAACTTTTTTTTTTTTTTTGTAGATTATAAATGTACCAGGCAACAAAAATCTTGAGGGAAGTTCAGAAAAAGCAGAGATGCTTAAAGAGTGTGTTTTAGGGATTGCATATCTATCAGCAACCTTTTTTTGATAATGCTTTCTGCAAACACTGTTTTCAAAGCTATTTTTTTTAAGGTAATGAGCTACTAAACACAGAGCAGCACAAAACCCTAACTAACCGAAACGACCAGACACTGGCTCTTAATATATCAGATTATGATCAGTGATCTATAAAACTGATCACTGCACTGTTTTCATCCCTCGGTCCACAAAATGTATCATGTAACTGATGAGTGAAAGCTCAGTGATGACACACAAACCCAGTTTCCCAAGGGACAATGCACAGGAAAGTTATGGGTATGTTACCGTAAATTATGGATTATAGCTCCAGGCATGCTGTAGGATATTTTGGGATAAAGCGTGTTTTGGGGGTTAGAAAAAGTCTCGTATTGAGATCTGAAAAAATTAAACTACCTTGAAAATCCCTCCTTGCTCAAAAATCGCTCTTTACTCCTGTAGCTTTTAACACTGGAACTAACTCAAGTATTTCCAGACTTCACAGATTTGGCCAAGTCTAGGCATACCTAAAAGATCAGGTTAAACTGACAAAATCTTTATAATCAATTTTTGACCTCTGGGCAGAAATCGTCATTGGATTTATTATTATTATTATTAAATTATCATAGGGTTGAGTTGCCACTAGTTAAGTCAGAGCTCCAAACCGATTTCTTTGCTTGTGTGCTTTGTGACGAGAGCTCAGGGCTAGGGTTTTAAAGAGTGAAAAGGCAGAAATGTAACATCCAACTTTACTATGGGATTAGTTTCTCAAATAACACTGACTTTGGTACTTTAACTCTGGGCTGTTAATGTTGAGAGCCATTTTGTCCTGGTCAAAGGCGATGTCTGATCTTCCCTGTAACAAATGCCCCTCCCTGAAGATGCATCACTCTCTTTGATGGACATTTGTAGTGTTCACAATGCGTCTGAGTAAGTCCAGACTTAGAGACTTCAACGGTTTTGAACAACTTGTTAATTACTCAGACTTCAGCAGTAATCCTGGCACCTGCACAGTTCTGTAACTAATTGCATAATATCCTCAGCTATTGTACTCAAAGTCTTTGACACTCAAAGTTCCTGAAAGATGGTAAAATAAACATGTGTAAGCAACATTTCCTCCAGGGTTTCTTCTTTTTGAATATATCAAACAATTAGGAAGCTTTTCAGATTTAGTTATTGCTTCAAATTCTTCATTCTGCTGTTGTTTTTGTTTTGTTAAATGGATTTTTCTGTCAAAACTGTTCCTCCTCCCTGCTGAACAGGTTTTGCTCTTAGAACACGAAGGTGTTGATGTGTAGTAGTTATAACTAGGGCAGTTGAAAGATAACGGGTGAAATCACTAATACAATTTTTAAAATATATTTATGCCAAAGGAAATCATAACTTTCTGTGAGTATTTCAGATGGGAAAACTTAACAGTTTGCCTCCTGTTAGATGTGTGGTTGAGCTCAGTCGGCTGAATTTTTGCACAAGAAAAATGTGATTCAGAAAAGAAGGAAGCTGGATTAATATAACTGTCCACTCTAGCATTTCAGAGTTTTCTTGTTCCTCTCAAATTTCTCTGTCTCTGGCAAAAACTAGAATCAATCAGTTGCTGCCTTAAGGTACAATTGTCAGTCTTATAAATTCAGTTCTATTTCCCACATGTTGTGTGAGCAGAATTTACCTTGTGACATGGCAGGTAACTCAAACACAGTCCTTTAGCTTCAGCAAAACTTACAAAAAGTTCTGGAAAGTGATATGTTGACAAAACATTTGAGTAGCATGTGAATGGAACGGATGTGTTGAGGAAGCATGTGGGCTTTTTGGTTTGACTCAGATACGCTGTGGAGCTTAGGGTTTGGAGTCTGTTTTGACGTGATGTGATGGGATGGTGAGATGGGTGACCTGAGTCTTGGCCGAGGTTCACGTGGTAAAAGATCTCACATTCTCAGAGATCTTTCCATTGCTCTTTCCATTGCCAGTAGCAGTCTGGGGGGCAACTGGCCAAAAAGGGGTCATGTTTCACACCAGTAATCATACTGTAGCTCACGTAATAAATAAGCAAGTGGCAAAACTCTCTTTCCCCCTCTAGTCAGATAGACAGATACTACTTAATTTTTTCTTTATCTGTCTGTTTATCCAAGTTCAGGACACACGTTCCAGTTGGCAGTGAGCAATTGCATGCTGACTCATGCGCAGTGAGGTTAAAAATTCGGGAAACTAGATAAACTGGAAACTTCAAAGGCATACAAGTTGGGAGCATGGAGTTCATGTGAAGGTCACTTGATTCTAGATCCTAGAGATGTATTGATAGCTGAAGGGGTTTCTGGCCACTGCCCAGAAATAGATATCTTTAGGCGAATTGTGTCATCAGATGCTGGAGTCATTTGATGGTGGAACCCTTTCACGCGCACAGAGGAGTAGTGATGCAGCTTGTAGGAAATGTCAGCACGTTTCAGTTTTTCCTGGCTGTTTAGTCTAGGGAATGGTGAAGACAGAGTGGGACAGCAGCCATACACATGAGATGGTGTCAGCAGCAGCAAGTCTCATCCAGGGTGTTGCTCTCGCAGTGAAGAATGAGATCAATCAATCACAGATACTTACTGTGGACAACAAAGAAATAAGGAATAACCACATGGTCTCAAAAGTCACTTGTCAGAGTAATCCTGTAAATTTTTTATTATTATAGAAAATGTGGCTGAATGCTTCAAGTTCATTCTTTCATATCTCCCAGACGAAGTGGCTTCAAGCAGCTGTATCTGTGCAATCAAAGCTTTGTCTCTGAACTTTTACAAGTCCAAGATTTCAAATAGTTTTGACTGTTACTGTTCTAGTAGGACTGTCTGTCCAAACACAAAGGAATTCACAGCCCTTACAGGAAATCTGAGTCTAACGAAGTGATCAGTGCCTAAAGACAGTGGAGGAAAGAAGTATGGTAGGTTGACCTTGGCTGGCTGTCAGGTGCCCACCAAGTGGGTCTCTCACTCCTCCTCTTCAACAGGACAGGGGGGAGAAAATAAGATGAAAAATCTTATGAGTCAAAATAAAGACAGGGAGATTGCATATCAGTTACTGTCACGGGCAGAATGGGCTCCATTTGGGGGAAGTAATTTATTGTCAATTAAAAATAGAGTAGGATAGTGAAAAACAAAGGTAAAACTGAAAACCACCTTTACCTTTGTCTCCCTTCCCAAGCTCAACTTCACTCTTTCATTCCTGACTTCTATTTCCTCTCCCTGAGTAGCACAGAAGATCAGGGAATGGAGGCTTTGGTCAGTCCGTAACAGCTCCTCTTTACCATTGCTTCCTTCCCATACTGTGCCCTTGCTCCAGTGTGGGGTCCTCCCATGGCAGACAGTCCTTCATGAACTGCTTCAGCATGAGTCTTCTCCATGAGGTTCTGTCCTTCAGGAAGAACCTGCTTCAGCGTGGGTGCCCTGCAGCCATCATTCCTTTGAGAAAACCTGCTTCTGCCTGGGTTCCCCTTCACAGGCTGCAGCTCCTGCCAGGAGCACGGGCTCTGACTGGCTGCATGTGGATTTCTGCTCTCGTGTGGTTGTCCCTATGGGCTGTGGGAGCACAGCTGCCTCACCGTGGTCTTCCCCTCAGGCTGCAGGGGAATCTCTGTTCTGGCTGCTGGAGCACCACTTCCCCCTCTTTCACTGTGGCGGGGGTGGGGGGGATCTGCAGGGGTGTTCCTCTCACTTACTCTCACTCCTCTCTCGCAGCTGCTGCAGTTTTTTTCCCCTTCTTAAGTATGTTGGCAAAGAGATTCTGCCAGCTTTGCTGATGGGTTCAGGTTTGGCCAGCTCAGGGTCCATCTTGGAGCCATCAGGAACTGGTTCTGTCAGACATGGGGCAGCTTCTGGAGTTTTCTCTACCCCTGCAGCACAGCCACTAGCTAGACCTTGCTACGTAAACCAATACAAGGGGATGCCTTCAAAGTTCTGAGTTTTTGGAGGGAATGCCTACCTCTTTTGCAAAATTACAACTTGTGTCTTGTTGCTTTCCTGACATCATTAAGAATTGGTTCATGTCTCAGATGGGTAGCACAGGAAATGTGGCGAGAGCTGAGGGAAGAGGAGCATGTTCCTTTTAGGTCTGTTAAGGAAGTAAGATTACACCTTCAATGTGGAAGAAAATACAATGACATTTAAGACAGGAATAGAGAGATAGATTGTTTCCTAAGTGTGCCTTGTTGCTGGGATGCTGATGTCAAGTCAGAAAACCAAAATATAGCAGGAGGGACCTCTTAAGATTGAGCCTGACCTTCTTGGACAAGAAAAACAAGAAAAGGGACATGAAGGGGACAATGTGATGGAAAAAAATTAAAAATGCTCTTCAAAAGTATCTGCCAAAAAGTCACAAGGAGTTGCCTTAATGGGAAGTTTCTGGAAGTTGAGAAGTTGCAGTCATAGAGTTGAAGCGTTTGTGTCTCAAAAAATAATGAAGAAGGAAGATTTAAAAGCATTTGGATCAAATTTACATCTTAAGATAAGAAATAACTAGAAGTAGCTATAGTACAGGTGGTGGTGTTGGCATCCAGCACAGAAGTAGAGGAAAAGAATTGTTCATGGAAGAAAAATTTGGAACTTGATTTAAACTGGCTGTGAGGTTCATTACTCCAATAGTCTGAGAAAATATGAGACAGATTAGACCGAAGAAGATGAACCAGGAATATTTTACTCAGTTTCAGCTGCAGAGTCACAGGTTCAGCCTACTAGAGTTTCCCAGAGGAAAGTAAAATTGTGAAGACAAGGAGATGACGTGAATGTAATCAAAACCAGAGTGAAGTGCTATCATGACTTCTGGTGGGTGGCTGTGCTGGGTGTGCTTTGCTTGACATGCTGCTCTAGAGATTTTTCAGGGATGTCAAGCTGCAGTTTTACTTGGAAGTTGGAGTCTTAGACCTGGAATTACTTAAAGCTATTAAACAAAACCCTCAGACCAACGATAATTTGAATAGGGGGAGGTGCCAGAGAGCACAAATTGCACAACCAGCTTCCATTCTGCTGAAAATAGTATCTGGCAGGTCTTTCCAATGGTTTTGGCTCAAAATGAACCTCGATCTGTCAGTTGTCAGCACTGTGCCTCCTTTTAATTACCTGGACTAAAATTACATTTCATTTGCAAACACTGGAACTCAGAATAATTGCGTCTGTTAGACATACTGTGGTAAAAGGCAGCTAAAAAGGCCTCACCATTCAGGAAAAGTGAGTCCCTCAACTTTTGGCTTGCCCAGCTGAGCAGCCAGAGAGGAAGCGTGTGCCTGGCACTGACTCCAAAGTACGGTGAGATCCATTTTGTGCTGGATTTTTACACCTGCTTGCTGCATGACATTCTTACTGTTAATTCAAGGTAAAGAAGGGAGAAAAAGTAACTCGAGAGTATCAAATTGGTGGCAAACAGACCTACGTCTACATGGCACTCAGCTCTGTACTGCAAAAATGTATGGCTGAAGGAGTGGACAAAATACATATGCTGCAAAAATGCTTATGAGAGGACACCAACAAATACAGCACCTTTGATGTGGAAACAAAAATAGGTCATTTATGCCTGAGCCCTGCCACACGTGGACAGAGACATGCCAGTAGGCATGCCAGGGATGGGGAGCAAAGCTGTGGGGAAGTCTCTGTAGCAGCACAGTAGATGGTGAGGAGGGCAGAACATCTGGGGGACTTCCTGGCATGGAAGAGGGAAATAAAGTAAGTGAAAATCAGACCAGCTGTGTGGTCTCATAGCAAAAGTGGTGTAAGAGCAAAGAATAGAGATGAGGGTGGCTGTAGAGGAAATCAGAGACAACGTGCTGGGCAGTAGGCAGGCTATGGCACCAGCTGGAGCTGCACCAGGAAGTAGAGCTGCTCTGAAGGTGGCTCTGGGACTAGGAAGCATCTCGCTACTCACAGGTCCCTAAGAGGCTGAGATCTCAGGAGAACAAAGTGCCTGAGGAGATCAAAGGAAAGGAGACTGAGGAGATCAAAAGAGGTCCTGACCACTTGCAATTCAGATACTTGCTTTCTGCTAGCACACACTGTATTTCTGAATGTTTCATTGCTCTCTTGCCCCATCTTCCCTCTACATCCCATGCCAGACTGCTTGGTTGGTGTTGGTTTCTCCTTAGTGCCTGACCCTTGTAAATGTCTTTAAGATGTATACCTGAGTGTGAGGATAGGTGCAGAATCCCACCCATCTGGTGGGATCCCCTTCCCTTGCTGGTGTCCAGCTGCAGAAACATTGTTTGCAGCAAGACAGCTGTAGGACCAGCTGAGAAAACGGCCCTGACTGCTTGTGGTATCCTCAAATCCAAAAGGCTGCTGCCCCTGCAAAATCTGGCAGCACATACACGTATGCCAGCCCATAAGTGCCAGCTGGTGAGACGGTGCCAGTGGGTCATGCCCAGGACTGCCCTGGGGAGCACTGTCTTCCAAGCAACAGAGCTTCCTCCTCACCTGTTTCATTGCCAGTCCAACCTGCCTTTCCGCTGGAAGCTGATAGCATCTTTGCAGAGAACTGGATAGCTCTTAAGTCTGAATTATGAGACTTTGCCATAGTCTTCATCCTCTTTGCACAGAAACCCATCCATTCCTTCTGAATGTCTTCACAGATCAGTTGTCTCAGTGTCATCAGGGCACTCACCAGGGGTGAAGGCTAGCAGTGCAAGTTGAAAGCTTTCAAATTCTTAGTTCCTCAGGGATTTAAATATGCATTATTAGAGCCAAATACAGCCTTTGCAGAGCACCTCAAAGTGACGCTGCATTGCATCTGTGCCCTGCCTGTTGTGGACATGTTAAAGTAATCTGGGCTGTAACATAGGAATTATTGTTCAGGGTAATCTCACAACACATTAATCAAGTAGTGGGTTCCTTTGGGAGGGTAGGGCTTGTTTCACCATTTTACTTGGAATAAATGTATTTAAATACAGATTTACAGTGCAGCCAGTGCAGTCAAACTGTTTTGAAACACAGACTGGAAGAATATAAAATGTACCCTGTGTATAGGCAGTGAAATCCTAGATAATGTCTATTCTTCTCATATCTCAAGTGAACACAGGTCCACTAAAGAATATAGACTGTTTTAATCTCCTGTAGTAAAGTGGAATGACTTAAATATATCTGAACATTCCCATTATATCCATTTCTTAGAGGCAAGATTTAAGTGGTTGCCAGATGTTATACCATCCTGAGTTTCCAAGCTTAGGTTTTTTTGCATTTGTATATTCTTCCCACTTTCTGCAATCCATCATTTTGGAAAGTTATGCTGGTGGTTTGAATGTTTTGAACTTGCAAACCCCTGACATTATGCTTGCAGTTCCCTGAGACACAAAGGTAAATCCAGCCCTAGAAACACAGGGGATCTCTCTGCATGGGCAATGATGTGGGGAAGATGCTACAAAAATGTCTTTGGAAAGTCTTTTTATTCTCATGGAATAGAAACACAGCTCCTTGTTTTGCTATTCCATGAGGAAAATTTGTATGCCATGGTCTGCAAGATTCTATGGGTGAATAACTGAATCTGCTAGATTTACACTACTTTTTAGCCCTGCTTCTGTGTTAAAACAGACCTTTACAGTGCCTTTTTATGTGGAAATCTTGTAGCTGGGTGTGGTGGGGAAGCCGCTTGGTGACTCATACTGCAGGGAATTCCCTGATGAATTAGAGTATTTTTACTTCTGGACTTGTGCGCAGTTTCCTTCAACGCTGGAACGAGAGGCCGATAAGAGCAGGCTACAAAGGCCCATTCACCGTTCAGCCACCCCATGTTAAACCAGGGTGTTTATGCCTGAAAAGAGAGCTGAAAATCCACCCTCCATAACATGTAGGTTCACAGCATTTTCGTCATTAGCAATCCCAGGTGCTTCAAGTTACACAGCAACGAAGAAAACAAGGCGGATGGTGGTGAAGCACACACAGAGCAGGGATGGCTATAAATAACAGGGATGGGTCTGTAAATGTCAGGCTTCCTGACCAACCTGGTGTCTTCAGCTGGCAGTAGCGCTGATGGCTACCTGTTAGCACAGCCTCCAGCCTACGGAGAGTGGGTGAGAGCAGCTTCTCCGTTCCCCAGCACTGCCACTGTCTCTTTGGAGGAGGTGGAATTCGAGGGTCATTCATCCCGCCCATCTCACCATCCAACAGAGCCAAGGCTTCCCCCTTGAAGCCTTGGCTCTGTTGGGTTAACGGCTGTTGCTGCTGGCACTGAGAGATCAGGGCACTCCACCAGGGACTCTGCAGGGCTGCTGCCCTGCCGTTCTGTGCATGGATGTTTTGGGTTTATTCCCATTTGGTAAAAAAAGCCCTCACAAAATGTAAGACACCAGTATAATACCTTGACCCAGCTTTTTAGCTATATAAAGAACTGTCTTTCTATTCAAAATATTGCACTATAAATCTTAAAAACGCCAAAACAAAGCCAGGCATTTGGTTTGGAGAAGACACTTCTTATTACTTTGTAAAAGTAAATAGTGAAATGAAAGGGAATGAAATAAGACCTTTGGAAAAGCCATTTTCTCCCTTTTCCTTCGTGCCTCCTCCTCTCCTTCCTCTCCTGACTCCGTCGCCCCCCCCTGCCCTGTATAACAACTGCCCATTTGGGTACGGTAATTCCAGAGAGCAAACTTTAACGGGAATGCCTGAAATGTGTCTGCTTCAGCTTTGTGTTATGTCTGTAATTTGAATTATTTGCATTTTGGAAAGGTATAAATTGCTCTGGTGTACTTGGGTTGGCTGGCGGCCAGGAGGGAGTTGCCTTGGGCCCAGACCAGGCGCGTTGCTGCAGATGTGGCAGGCGTACAATGGAAACTTTTATGGGCGAGCAGCCCTCACTCCTCCAGCACACGCTGACAGGAGGCGGCATCCCGCCTGCTCACCAGGCTCTCCAGCGGATGGGCACTGGGGCAAAACCATTTTCTCCGGCATAGACGGACTGTCTTGAGGCTTAGGGCTCCCACAAACCATTCCAAAGCCATTATTTCTTTTTTTTTTCTTTTTTTAATTTCAGCTGAACTGTTTAAACCTGCAAAACATGTTTACTGTAAAAGGTTGACGTAGTGGTCTAAGGTTTCCCTCCTGGAGCTGGGCCCAGTCCGTGGGCGTTGAGATTTCCCTCTTGGTTCACCAGACGTAATATGAGGAAGGAATTTTCTTTTTTTTTTTTTTTTTTTTTTTTTGTCTCTCGCTTCATAATAACTTTTGCTCCCTGTGTTTTTGTTAAATGAAATGTCACTAGCTGTTAATGAGTTGTCTATTCCCTACTTCTTCCTTCTCTTCCCTTTCTCCTCAGTTGCCGATAGTCTGGACAGTCCCAAGGGAATTTCTTGGAGTAAAACCCGTATTGTTCTTCCTAGCTTCCAAAGACAAGCCACGGCTCTGGATTTTTTATTTTTCTAATAGTTTAGATTACAGCATCTAAAATATTTCTGAACAAACTCCTTTTGTCATCATAAAAATTTTATAAATGCATAAAGGCAGTGCTGCATGAAATAATTGAAAGAATAGCTGGAGATGGAGTAATTTTGAATTTTCCTGAAGTATCGGCAGGAAATAAAAACCAGAAACCTGAATCAGATCATTCGTCTTGCAAAGCACAAATTAAACATAGCAAAAAACCTGAACTTCTGGTAATCCATTTACAAAGGCAAATTGAACACATGTTAACTACTAGTCTGGACGTCTGTAGGTTTAAAAAAAAAAAACAGCCCAGCAAGCCCCTTCCAAAGCAGAAGTTCCTACATTTTGCAAAATGTGTGATAGTGTCAGCGTTGTGTTGCTTTTATAGCTGATTGAATTAATTAGGGGCAGGGAGGGAGTGCTACAGAGGCTGGAGATAAAGGAGGCTGCTCCCAGACAGGGGATGTGTCTTGGCTTGCCGAATTTTGGTCAGGGTTTTCTACTGACAGCCCAGGGGAAGCATCTGTTGGATAAATTGTGAAGTGATTGCCAGTCCTCCCAAGAAGCCTACTTCAATTCTGGCACTCTCCAAAGGCATCGTTAAGGAGTCTCAAGCACAGTCTGGCTGCTTCTTCTCTCCCTGCAGCTGAACATGGCAGTACCAATTAAAGGGATTCCTCTTCCAGCATCACAATTTAAAATGTAGGAAGAAACTGAGGGTAGATCTGCTAATTGTTTTCCTATGGAAAGACCTGCCAAATTCACTGTGGTATTTGTGCTGCAGCCTTCACGTTGTGATTCTTTCTATACATTTAAGAGAAAGGGGTTTTGGACATTAAAACAATCGCCAGGGATAGTCCCTCAGCAGCATTCCTTTCACAGTAGGACAGCTGTACACAAAAATATTATTTACAGACATTTGTAATAAATCAGGCAGTTCTAAATGCGTCACCTCCATCCTGGCCATGAAAGTGAAGAGAAAAGAAAAAGTGCCATTCACTCTTACCTTTCAGAGGGCTGTTTTTCTAAGGCAGGCCCACATCCATGTGATGAAGTTCAAAATAACTAATATTTGCATTTGCATGTCCCAACACTGCAATAAATGTACAAAAGAGATGACATAAAGTCTCTGTTTCCACTTCATTTCAGTAACATCTGGTGGAACTCGTGAAGCTGCATGTGTCTCCACTGTCCAGCTTATCCAGCAGTCTGCTTATGGCCTTTCATTTGTGTTTTTCTAGGCCTGCAGAATGGAAACCTTACATTCTGTATTACTTTTCTCCTTTCTTTCCTATTGAGATCTGAAGATGCAAGGAAATAAAAGTTCACCTTGTTTTCCAGTGATTTCTGTATCAGTAATGTGCAGGAAAATTGACCGGACAAAGTCAGTTTCCTCCAAAAGAGATGTTCCAAGAAGAAGTTATAGTTGTGGATTAAATCTATGTTTGCATGAAAACAGAAATTTGGTAAATTTAGAGAACCCAACACACCACTAAAAGCAGCTCCAGAGGTGGGACCACAGTAGCTGAACAAAACCAACTTCAAAATGGATTCTAAAGCTGTGTTTCCAAGCGTATGGCCTTGCCTTTTGACCCAAGTAGCAGAATTATGACAAGCCAGACTAGGAGTATATTAAAATCAAATCCTGCATGGCTGAGTAGCTTCCTTAATGCTACCTTACTTTTTGTATTGTTTAATATTAATATTGAATATGCCCAGGTAGTGTTCAAAAGGCAGCATAAGTAACAGTCTGTTGTCTGAAAGTTCAGTGAATTGAGATGTAGAACAGTTGAATATTTTGTCCAGGCTAGTGGCAGAACAAACTCCCAATGGCTGCCCCCCCATCATGGTATCATTCACTCTAGATTGTGGTTCTTCCCTTCAGAAAAGCTGAAGGAGCTCCTGTCACAGGTGACCCAGATGGTCTCTTAGTTGGGCAATTCTTTGGGCAATGTGTTGTGAGAGCTCCTTTTCACATAAGCAGTGCCCCTTCAGAGAGATTGTTTTTGTGAAAGTTGTTCCTTTCTTGGCTTGGGAAAGGAAAAAAAGAAAGATCTAGATATCTTTTTCTTTTGTCTTTTAGATGGTCACCATGTGTGGGAAATGGAAGCCAAAACCGACAAAGAAATGTGCAAGCCAGTAAGTCTGCCTTAAATATTTTAACATCAAGATGAAAAATATATATTGCCTTCTCCAGCACTGTTACTAAAGAGGGATTTCCAAGGCTTTGGCACTGAAACAGAACAAGTACTTCGGCCTCCCCTCCTGGAAATCTTTCTTTAACGTGAGCATGGGGTAAAAAGCCTTTGCTGGAAGCTGTCCCAAAAGTAGGAGAGACCATTTGGAAAATATTTTTTCTTTGTCCAGGATGGGCCAGTTCCATCTGCTCATCTTTTGTCTTGCTGGGTCAGTTCTTTCTGCTGCTCCCAAAGCAATTTCTGATCATTTTCCTTGGCTTTCCTCTATCTTCAGCAGGACAAACATGAGTCAACTCACAGGATATCAGCTCCACATTGGAGAAGTGTGGCTCCCTCAGCCATGACTCTAAGTGGGAAGTACATCCACTATTCCACGTCTGCAGGAATATGCAATACTTG
Organism: Onychostruthus taczanowskii; assembly: GCF_017590055.1. Classification (NCBI taxonomy): domain Eukaryota; kingdom Metazoa; phylum Chordata; class Aves; order Passeriformes; family Passeridae; genus Onychostruthus; species Onychostruthus taczanowskii. The sequence goes on along the minus strand of NW_024498183.1, from coordinate 868,476 downwards.
CAAACCTGCAGGCAAACAATTTAAAGATCTCAGCCAAATTCAGGCTAAATGCTAAGAAGAGAATTCCCTGTTACTCTTTCAAAAAGCGCCAAGGGAGGTTTTGATGGTCATAGCAGATTCACTGTGCATATGTGTGAGCTGATGCCCTAGAAGCTAAGTCATTCCTTAGCCCCATGCAGGAGTATTTGGTTTCTGACAGTGGAAGATCATTTGCACATTCTCCAGCCCTTTTTCATGTTGCACTGTTGCAACAGTGACTCTCCCATCCACAGAAGCTAGCATGCTTAAAACTCCCTGAGTTGTTATATTAAAATATATTTCACTGTGGAAAATGGAAATATTTGAGTAATGCTGTCCTAATGCCTTTCAAAGGAAATATTGTTAGGTTCAGATACATCAGGGTTCAGATACATCAGGGTTCAGATACATCAGGTTCAGATACATCAGGAGCCGTTGTGCTTTCTCCTGCTCAGTTAGAGACCGCAATTTGATTGTGGTCCCAGATTCTTTGACAGAGGCAGGCTGGATAGAGCCTTGTGCGTATGCAGTATCACATTTGCTGTCCAAAGGGAAGTAGTGAGGGCTAGTGATTTTGTAAAGATCTGAGCCATACTAAAATAATTTCCCCACTTCTAGAGTCCTTGGCAAGGACACTGGGCATGGTGGGAAGCCATCCTTGCCCACAAAGCCCACCAGTTTCCCTTCAGAGAGTGTTTCTCTTCCTTCTTGGGGCTAACTTTTCAATACTATTGTACAGCTGGGCTGCCTTAGTTGTGCCTTGACTTTCTGATTTGTTGCTTTTGCAGAATTCATTGGTGGTTGAGATACCCCCTTTCCGCAATCAGAGAATTACCAGCCCTGTTCAGGTCAACTTCTATGTCTGCAACGGGAAAAGAAAGAGAAGCCAGTACCAGCTTTTCACCTATCTTCCTGCTAATGGTAACAAAACAAATTCCTTATCTCTGCTAGTAAAAGTGAGAGATAATGATGATACATGGTTCTAATAATTCTTTAGTAATTTGGATATTTTGGAAGTATACCTGGTGCTATGAGAGTGGGAATGAATCCAGGAAAGCTGCCTTTGTCTCTACTGCCCATACAATAGACCACCTCTGCAGATTATTTCCATTTGCATTGGTGGCAGAGGCCTGGTGAAACAAGGACTTCTGCTTTTGGGAGCTGAAGAGCCACAGCACAAACTCAGATGCTTGTGAAGGCACTGAGCTCTCTGCTGTCAACCCTTTCTAACCCCAGAGGGTAAATTGCATTCAAATAACATTTCTAAATTCACACCACAATATTTTAAGCATGCTGGGCTCTGAGCTGGAGATGGTGTGTGGATTCCCCTTGCAGTCATCTTGCACCTTGCTGCCTTGCACAGGGTGAAAATTGAGATGGACAGTGTGGGTAGAGATTGGAATGCTCTGTGTAAAATGCTTCATGGATGGCAAATGTTCAGAAACGTATGACAATTTTTTATTTTTTTTAGCTTATATTGGTAGATGTGAAGTGACAATAAAGTCACTCATGATGGCTGAATTCCAAGCAGACTTGTATGAAGATTTTAATAGCTAGAAAATTCAGATTTTTTTTTTAAATTATCATTTGAAATGGCTTTTTTTTACCAAGAACACTGTTTGGGGGAAAGCAGGAAAAGAAAGGTGGTTGTTTTGTTGTTGTCATTTGGGAAGCAAGAGGAATTAGAAAAAAATATTAAGCTATACTTTTTTGTAGACTTTCCAAGTGAAAAGAATCCTTCTGTGGGAAAATACCAACAAAGCAATATTCAAGTCGTATCACATGACTTGAAGAGACATGCTAACTTTTTGTAGGTGAAATCCCATAAAGTACACATTTGGAATTTCACCCAGTTAGCATGCGTGCACTTTTATTGGGACTTAAATTAAAAATAGGAGTACAGGAAGCCTGACATGGCAACGGAGAGCTTATTGCATATGTTCTCTGTAGCTGTGCTTCACTGAATCAGCCTGCTTATGCAAACTTCATTCCCAGTGGGGATGTCTGTACATTTAAAGACTGTTCATGTCTTAAATTGGAAAGAAAAAGAGTTGTTATTCTCTTCCACAACACTTTTCAGCAACAAAAATCAGTTGTAGAGGCAATCAGGTATTGCCTTGTCACCCAAGTTACCTTCATAAATATTTCAGATTTAGGCCTCTTCTTAGCTGCTGTTTATTAAGCAGCATCTTCCCTCCAGCCTTTACACAGGCCTTTTTTTACCATTGTAGTCTGAACCTGGGAATAGTGTGCACTCCTGCAGAATTGGTTTATGCTATCACTATTCTCTGTTTGGAACATTTGATGTGAAGAGATGGGGATACATACTAGTGACAGCAGACTTAGTGACATCAGGGAACCAGCCTAGGCTTTATTCTGCAAAGACATCTTTAATTATGGTAATTGTTGAAAACATTAGGAATCTTGTTTAGTCTGCTGTACCAATTTAAATTCAAGTGAAATCTTTTCATTTCAGCGTTAAGGAAACCTGAAAGAAAAAATGTAACACCAGGATAGGGTAAAGGAAAGCAGGTATTCCTAGTAAATATTCTTTCCTTACTATTTGGTTCTCCATTCACATTCTCTTAATACATATGTATATGTGCATATAGATAATTGAAAAACATGTTGCATTCTTTGCAGCCTCTCCCATAGCAGCGGTAAAAGTGAATGTGCTTCTGCAATCATCAGAATTAATAGTATAGTATGTTTTTATTATGCTTGTGTTGTAATGCCTGTATTACAGCTGTAAGGTTTTGCCCTTCTGTGGCTGGTATTTCTTTCCATTGTGCCTTTCAAAGATAGATACAATCACCTCCACTATGTATTTAGAAACCACGTACAGTGATTGAATCACTCATTTATGCTGCTGTATTTCTAGGAGTCATTTTAGGCTTCATTTGATTTCAGTCACAACATTCTTTTACTGCTTCAAGGCATTGTATAAAACCAAAGTTTAACTCATGCAGAAAAAGTTACCTGAGTCAAGAACCACTGGGTGATCAGTGTAAAAAAATGTAGATGAGATAAGCAGGAGTTTGGCCCAGGTAACACTTTGTCTGTTGTTTGAACAAATCCCACAAACAGAGACAGTGTAGGGTTTTGACAAGCAAATGTCAGAGTGATCATGAAGTGTAAGATGTGGTTTTACACAAATGAAACAGTATCCTGTAAGCTGCTGCTTCTTGTTCTTCTTCTTCTTATTATTCTTCTGTGCTTTAGGACTAATGAAATGCTGCATTTCAGTGCCTACCATAGTTTTGCAGGAATTTCTGTGTGAGGGAGCTTTTAAAAGCTTCATGATGCACATCAGACATATATTTTACAGCTCAACTGGACTGTGCCAAAGCAAAATACCAAATGTGGACTAAAGCCTAAATATTATGTGAACCCCCTGGCTGTGCTCTTGGGATGGGTGTGGGCACACACACAGACCAGTGGTAGAGCCATGGGCAGCTCCCACCCCCACTGAGGGGCAGTAGGGACTTTTTCCTGTAGCTCCTATTTCTCCTCATTCCCTAGGGGAAAACAGCCAGTGGATCCAGGGACACGTGACCTCACTCATCCCACCTCCCATGGATGGTCCTATAGCATCTCCATGGAGTACAGCTCTGTGACATGCAGCCAGCACAAGCTGCCATCTCCAGCAGTATGATTTCACCACCACAGGGTTTCTCCATGCTGTGGAGATGTGGCAGGATTGCACCTTCCCTGTGTTAGCTCAAGTGTTTGGCAGAGCAGGGACTTACTTGGTGAAGATGAGTTTCTGCTTCAGAAATAAAAAAGCTGCTGTAAAAATGAAAATCTTACTGCTCTGTAAATGAAAAGTTTAAGTAACATAGCAAAACAGAAAGTAGATGCTTTGCAAAAGGAGCCAAGGTCTTGAAAACAGGCTTGCTTAAGTCTTTGGCTTGGGATAGACTGTAAACCTAAGTACTCATAATCCACATTAATTGAAATTTTGCTTTACTGTTCTGCTAAATTTGAACAACTCCTGAATCCTGTATTAGCTTATATTGTACATAAATGACTGTAATGTCATTTTTTTAGTGTTACTTCAATGATACATATAACTGAGCAATTGCATATCAGTTTTGTCCTGGAGCCTGCAGGCTTGTAGGCTCTTGAGACTCCTCCACAGACATGCCTGGTGCAGAAATGTAAGTAGTTTCCACGCCATTCTGGCACAGGGGAATTCCTGCAGGTCATATGGTAAGTACTGATACATTTTGCATTGCCACATCCCATCAAAATTTGAGGAGAAAGGCTCTGGACCAGACACTGCAGTCAGAAGTCTGAGCAGAGCACAATGAGCAGACCCTTGGATGTTCAGCTCCGTCACATGCAGCAGAACACTTCGGAAAACCACGTTTCAGGGTTAAACTAAGCCGGAGAGTCTGAGAAGAACACAGGCATGTATGCTGTGGTTCCAAATCCTGTGTTTTCATCTAAGAAAGCTGAAGGAGTTCTCCTGCTCAGAAGACTTTAAACAATGAATGATAAGGATTAGATTTCTGTCTGTTTAGATTTCTTTTAAGTAGGCACAAAAAAAAAAATAGAGGAAATGTATTCAAGAACTTATTTTTGCAGATAGGAGCCAGTGCTCTCTATGTTTTCTGTTATCCAACAAGTATTGATATCAAGAATGTTGAACACAGGAAAGTTTTTCTTTGAATATTGTTTAGACAAGTAGTGATATTTGACTAACCAAAGACAGGCTAGTTTGTCCAGGAAATATTTAATAAAAAGGAAAAAGGAAAGTTGATGTGTTTCTTCTACTGGAATGTAAAATATGCTTTTGCAAAGAGTTGATGATAAAGTATTTCCAGTTTCTGTTTCTGTCAGGCTTCTTAGTTTTCAAAGCTTTATTAAAAGATCATTTCATTGCTTCTGGTATTTATTAAAATGGTGTTGATATTCTGGGTAGCTCTTACTTTGAGATGCGTTTCGCTACCCACAGGGCCAGATTTCCAACTGCACAGCTTTCACGCACAGATACAGCTTTTCTGCAGTTCCTTTGCCTCCCTGCAGTCATCTGCACAAGTCTCCGAGATGTTGAGCTCCTCTGAAAACCTGGCCACAGTGACTTGGTGGGGTTGGAAGTCCTTTGAATCTGTGGGTGTGTAGCTGTGCTGAGAGCCTGCCTGTGGTGACTAGATGTGCCTCAGTATTGCGGTTTACAGCCCAGTGGCACAGAAGTGAAGCTCTTAACACTGTAGAATAGAATCATAGGATATCTCAAGTTGGAAGGGACCCATAAGGATCATGAAGTCCAACTCCCCACTCCTTGCAGGACCACCCCTTGGTGTACATCTGAAAAGGGTGTGTGCTGCCCATGGCATATTGTTGTCAGCATTCTCCTGACTTACTTCCTCTGCTCTAGAATTATCCCCTGCCCACCATACAGATGGGTGCAACACTTTTCTCGTGGCTGCATTGAGCAGCCATGCCTCTGTTTCACCTCAGCCCTTCCACCCACACCTCACTCCCTAAGTTAAAAGATGACATCAGCCCCCTTAGCAGAAATGAGGATGCAAAGCATTACCACTCTAATGTGACACAGCATGTGGCTTGTGCTGATTGTCTCCTGACACCTCTCACCTCTCAGTATTTGTTGTATTTTCCTTCTTGAGGTCGGCAAAATTATTAGCCTAGTCTTTTATGCAAACGATGTTGATTTGGGGGCTGCTGGGGGAGCAGGGCCAATGCAGGGCCTGTGTTGTGCAGGCACTGTAACCAGTGACTGGTGCAATTCGACCTCAGCAGCACCTCAACAAGGGGACACGGAACATGGCTGAGTCAGTCTTGGAGCCTCAGACCTGCTGGAGGTGTTTGCATCCCCAGGAGCATCTGCACTGCTGCAAAGCCAGCACATGGCAGGACAGGGCAACAGAAGGGATGGGGTGAGAGGTTGGCCCCAGGGGACTTCTATTTTAGGTGACAGCAAGAATCACATTTACTCATTTTTACACTATACACTGACACAGTTTATTTAGTTTTGGCTACTCAGTGGCTGATTTGACATTTAGCAGAGTAACTAAAAGCAGGTGAGGTTTTGTCAGAATCCTGTTCTCATTTATGACAATCACAAAGTTCATCGTCATTGGGTGTATGAGCCTCTCCATTCCCATCGAGGAGCCACGGGAGGTCTGTGGAGGAGCAGAGTAGGCTCGTGTTGCACTCACCAGCATTATACCCTCAGGTTCTGGGAACCCACTGGACCTGCCCATGCTTCATGCACTGCCCACACCTCATCCAGGTGACATCCATTTTCAGCAGTCAGACAGAGCCCAGCCACATCTGACCTGCAAACAGAGTCTGTCTTGATCTGTGTGGAGAGGCATATGAGGAACGCTGCCTCTCTTTGGTGCTCCATCTTCACCTGGAAGGCCAGGAAAAAATCACCTGTGTGATTGCCCTGAGAAAGGCAGGGCAAGTGGACAAGTGCTCTGTAGAAGTCCCTGGCTGTGTGCTGATGGCTGTGACCATCAGCAATGATCACCCCTAACAGTTAACTTCCAGTGCATAAAATTATCTTTTGTCAGTACCTCAATTTTCAAATATTCCCCTTCAGATGAAAAAAACCCAGCCTGTAGTTTTGGTCATTGAACTCCTCTGCATGAGCATTTTGAGGACTCCTTGCCGTGCTTCCCAGTGATTTCACATGCAAGCAGGGATAAAGTCAGCACTGGTGGTGTAATGTTGTGCAGTTTCATCAAAAAAGACCTCAGCCCGGTGGATGTTAACATCTGACAGACGTGACATAGAAAGCCTTGGCTGGTGCAGACTGGTGTTGTGGACACTTAAGTGTCCAGTTGAAGGCAGCAGTGGAGCTACATGCTGCACCACACTGTGGAAGCAGCAGTAGAGCAGCCCAAGTGGGCATATCATAGGACTTGATTTTCCTATTCAACACCGTAGGATTGAACAAAGTGTTATGGTGAAAAATTGTGCCTTTTAAGAATTTTTATCTCTTTCTTTTGAAAGAAAGCTAATGCATAACCTTCTGTACTAGTACAACCCAAAATGCCCTCCACCTACTTTCTCCCCACCTGATTTAGCAGGGCATGCAACAAGCTACTGTACATAATCTTCTGTCTCATAAATATGTGTAAAATAACCTAATAGTTTAACAGCTGTTGAAAAGCATTTAGCAAATGAGTTAGCTGGAAAGCACTTCCAAATCAGATAATGTCACTGTCCGAGATTATGTGGTGAGGTATATGCACAAGGTTTCCATCTCCCCAAGCTATTGTTGTATAAAACTGTATATATTCATCCGAACCTGTAAAAATGTATACACAAAACCCAAAAAGGTCTGGCAGGTAGGCAGGCATCTTTTAGAGTTAGACCTCCTGATGAGTAGCACCAGTAGTAATATACAAACAAGAGAGGGCGAGTTCAGATACTTGTGCAGATAAAAGTTGCACACACACGAGTGCTCCCTGCAGTGTCATGATGGCAGGGGGCTTCCTTTGTGTCTGAGTCACCGTGCGCTGGATTTAGTAACTAAAAGCAAAGGCTTGATAGCAGCTTGACCTTTAAGTGTTTTGGTTTAACAGGTGCCTGGGGAGAACACCAAGTTCATAGACAGCTTGACTGTCTCACAAGATCCCTGAGACTGAGTGCTCGTCCCTTGTCACTGAGGTTGCCACTGCTGCACCTATGTTGGCAGGGCATTTCAGAAAGTTTTGCTCAGCCATGCTGCTCGGGTGTTACTGAAGCAGGGATTATGTTTGGTGAGGGCAGCCAGCCCCTTGCCTCTCCCCAGCACTGCCTGCTCCACTGTCAGAACAAGGGGTGAGGCCTCAAGTATGTTGGATCCAGCCAGTACTGCAGCAGCTGCCAGGATTTTGTCTTTGCACAAATCCAGAGTGGCTGAACTGCACATGGAGATGTGTCCACATCCCTAATTAGTCCCTGGTCAACCAGCAGCAAATCAGTGACAGCAGCTGGGGTCACACACAGTGCAGTGTCTTCTGAAGGTATGCTGCCTTCTGAAGGTATGAAAACTGACTGACAAGGAAGGATTTCAAAGGCACAAATGGCCTTTCAGAGCTCAGCTCAGTAATGGAGATTTCGATAGCTAACTTCTCAGCTCTCTTTGAAAGTCCCATCCCAAATTCTTACCAATCGCCAGACATTTAGTCCAGAAGTTGAAGAAATATGTGTGTTCACATGATGAAAAAAGTAGTGTTTTGATTTTCATACTCTTAACTAAAATCTGTGTGCAGGTGCCAGGCAACTACATCATAGTCTGCACCATGAAAGGAAGCTATTTTGTTGGATAAGTTAAATCAAACTTGAGAGTAAAATAAATATATTTTAGTGTCATAAATGTCTACACTGATAATACTGCATGGAAATGGGAATTTGGTAGCTAAATGTTAATCAGAATAAACATCTGTTTATTTGATAAGATTTTATTTTTTGAGTTCACATATTTTAATAGCATTCCTTCCCCCCAAAAAATGAAAAAAGTTTAAAAACACATCTGGATTGCTGAAGTGTGAAAGCAAACACACACTTATTAGAATTGTCAAAAATATGTATAGTTTATATCTGAGCACTTTCTGACTCCCTTTACTGAATGTGCATGATTTGTTATTTTTCTTCTAGGTTTGATATATTAACTTTTTACCTGCTAGAAAGGCCTTTCATTTAAATGTGGGCTTGCAGAATTGGCTGAAATATTTCTCCCAGATTCAGACACACACAGAAGGACCATTGTCTTCCACCAGTGCCTTGGTATGATGTCATAACCCTGATCTCTCTGAGTAAGAAGCTTTGATTTATAGCTAGGGCTGTTGCCAATGCGTGGTTCTCAGAACTTCATATTAAATTAGATGACATAATGACATGAGTTCAGAGTCTAAGAAGGCATCACCAAACCATTGAAAACCAATTTGAAATTAATTTACTTATCAGACTAATTTAGAACAGTGACTTCTGTCATATTTTAATATTCAAAATCAAGGACTGTTTAAAACCGTCAGCTGACCTAATGCATTGTGAAGTAACAGGCATTAAAAATTTCACTGTACCAAACCTGCATTCTTTTTTACCTTTTTAGGGCAAGGGCCAGATCCTTCAGCACTCTTAAATGAATAATGTGGCTTCTGAGTCTCATCTTTTGTGTTTACAATTTCACAAATTCTGGCTTCATTGCTCCAGTTTATTATAGGTAAATCTCAGTGTATCGCAAATTCAGTCACAGTTTTTTGTTTTAGTCAGCTGAGAGTCTGCAAGGCTGGGTGCTACCTCAGCACCATGGAGCAGTTCTGAGACAGAACAATTGTTGCTGTTTGGTATGGCTGTGCTGGATTTAAGAAGTGACTGTGTCTGCTGAAAGTGCTCACAGGTTCTGAACAGCTGTAGGACTTTGCAGTTAATTGCCAGCCCAGACCTGCTGTGTGACTGACTAGGAGTGTCTCTTTTAGCTGGCAGGGTGTTACCAAGTAATTCAAGATTTGAAATACTTGAGCTAGAAGTTAGGCTAATACTGTTCTCTGTTAAATATTAATCCTGAGAAAATTAGCGGTGCTGTCTATATCACATTGCATCTCCCTCTGTGAAATACTCACTTGTAGAAGTCAGTGATGAAGTGGATGTGTGTTATGACAGCTAGCTTACCATGCCTCCATGGGGATGTAGAAAAGGGCTCAAAACCCCTTTTTCAACCTTGGTTTTGTAAAGACTGGCAGTTCATCAATCATGAGTCAGTAGATAAGTGGTAACACAAGCTGGCCTGTGAACTGTGCTGTCCGCTGTGTTGTCTTGTGCAGAGGGCTCCCCTGTGAACTGCCTAGGGTTCTCCTGTGCAGAGCCCTGATTTGGACTTGATCCTTGAGGGTCCCTTCCAAGTCAGGGTATTCTATGATTTGCATATCTGGGAGAAAACAGTGAAGGTAGGTATTAAGGCTTGTATGAAGTTCTAAGTCAGGTGCAGTTTCACACCCCAGCTGTGCACCTCAGTCCCCCAGAAGTCAGTGAGACAATGGGTGAGGATGTATTAGTTCCTTGTAGCCTCATTACAGTGTTTGAGTAACACCATAGACACTGTGATCGTAAGTGGGTAGCCAGTGAATACAGCTACTTGCATTGATTTAGGGAGGTGTGCTTTGAAATACTCATAGCTCTTACTTCGAGCCCTCTAAAATCCGTTGAAGAGTGGAAGAAAACAGTTGCCCTTTCAAAGAAAAAATGTAAGGTGGTTTGCACCAACTTCTGGCACAATCAGAATTGATACTTTATTAATATTTATTATTATTGGTACTTGCAGAATGGCCAGATCAGACGCACAGGTAGTTTGAGTTGAGTTTGCAAATACAAATATTGGCAAAGATTTTTGGCCTTTGTTACTCTGTTCGTTGAAGATACATAGGCTGGAGAGAAGCAGGTAATGGGACAGAGTAGCATAAACAAGCCGTTAACTGGTGTAATATAGCAATTTGTGGTATTGTGTCCTCCCCAAGTCAAGTACTATGGTTATTCATGTAAAATACTAAAGTTGAGATCTGGCTGGAAGGGGACTGTTAATGTCTTCCGTTTCTTCTGGCATGCTCAGCTTTACAGGTATGATTCCAGATCATCTGGATCATTAGTAATGGTTTCTTCTTGGGAAAAAAAAATCTTACAGACCTCCTTTCTCCAAACTGGTACCTCATGAAGATGTTTGCTGTTTTTTTAAGGGGGTTGAGTGGCTGCCATCCCAGTCTGTGTGATGCTCACACTCACTCTGCACAGGGTTAATGGCTATGCAGCTGGCAAAACACAGAAAAGTCAGATACAAATCCCTTCACCATTTCAGCAGGAATACTTTTTCTGTCTTCTAGTGTGATACTTATTCTAGTATTAGCATACAAACAAAATATATGAAACTGAGCAAGGGCTGACTTTCTTTACTGCGTTGAAAAAACACATTAAAAAACGTAATGAAGACAGTTCAGTCGAACAGGTTCAGGTAGCTCTAAGCATAAGTGCAGGTAGTATTTGTCCATTTAAAGACAATTTGTTTCCCATTAAATAACTGATGCCCATAAGTATTAGTTCAAAGCAAAACAACCCTGACTAGCCCTGAGCAGTCTCTGTTTTCCCTCTGAATTTGTAGGCACCAGGAGTGTCTTTGGCTGCTGTCACCATCTCCAAGTGAGTTTTTGGACTAACAGGTGTGGAGTAGAGTCCCTGCCACCCATCAGTCCTTCACCTCATGCAGAGCAGGACTTTCTGGTGGTCCTCCATTGGCTGCAGTATGTGTACACAAAAAAAAATTTCACAATATTCATGACCACTAACCAGACCTCCAAATGGACCCCATGTCATTGCTTTTTTAAAGAAAAAACTCAGACTGAAGTGACAACAAAATGCAATGGTGTGCTGCAGAAGAGCTGCAATGAAAAGCCAGCCTGAGATCAGGAACCTGTCTTCTGTAAAGCCTCCAGCCTGCCTGCCACCAGGGCTATAATCCTTCCCTGGGTTATAACAAGTCAGACATCTCCAGGGTTTATTGGAGTTGTATTGCCAGTGGTTGAGCATGGAATTATTTAGCACAGGTGTTTCTATAACAGTGATATATTGGGAAAATTCAGTGTTCAACAACCATCATATTTCCAGCTGTGCTGTGGTTAGTGCTAGCACAGTGAACCTAATATAAAACATGTGAGAATATTTGCTAGCTCAGGAACTTATTAAAGGTATTTTCTTACAATATCTGAGTTGCTGTGTTTATCTAGGTGCGTTTCTTTGGTCTTGCATTTTCCTAAAGGGTGTGATAGTGGTTTTGTCAAGCTGTCACTGAATGTGGAATCTGTTTCTCTCCAACCAAGTGCATTAGTAGCCCTGCTAGCCAGTGTGCAGCACCCAAGCTGGTGAAAATAAGATTATGAGAAATCCAACGACAGTCCATCACAACTAGCCTATTTGTGTTGAGCAGCACCTGTACATCTGTTACATATATATAGACCTGTTTTTACTGGGGTGCTAGAAATCTTGAAACAAGTGTTGCAAGCATCTACATGTAAAAACATAAAAGGAACAAAGTTAACAAGGGGCTCAGGGACTCTAAAACAAGGGTAGTGAAGTGCATTCACCACCAACAAAATCTGTGAGTGTTAAAAGAGGTTTTATATGTACAGATGGACACGTGCGTTTTAAGGGGCTCAAAAAGACTCATACACAAACATAATAAATGGCTGGAAAATGTGTAGGTGTTTTGTAAAACACATGCAAATAAAAATACAGTCAGAGACACTCGTGCAACACACGTGTATCTGAGCTGAGTTGTGAAAAGATTTTTCATTATTAACTTTGTGCCACAAGGGGTTGGTTAGTTGAATGTTATGAATAATATTCTCTAGTGTCACCAGAAATTTTTTAGAAAGAAGATAAATGCCACTAAGCATCCATACTTGATCATTGCATGCATTAGAGGTGCATCTGACTAGAAAAAAGCACATCTACGGTTTAGTTTGGCTCTATTATTTGTAATTTTCCTTACAGAGAATTTGGGTCAGTTTTGCCTGTGCACTGCATCTGTTGTAGGAGAAGCTTCAAAGACATCTCACTTTGATTTGAGAGAGAAAGCAAATATTGAAAAGATACCTGAATTTGACAAAGGATCTTTCCTTGATTGGAGAAAGCAGCTCTGCGTTTGTCATGACTGAGTTGATGCTCACTGACAATCATTTCTGTCCACATTCTGGTAGTTTTTAGAGACGTGACAGCTCAATTAGGGCATTGTTTGGGACAGTGGGTAGAGCAAGCAGAGGTCTCTAAAACAGGAATCAGTTTTTCTTGGTAGCCAGAGACTGACTAACATTTATTAGGAGCTGGCATTAGGAAAATCAAATGCAATTATGTAAAAAACTAAACAATTAAGATCTTACTCTTTCAAAAATACCCTCATAATTGAAAACTTCTTGTACATAGCACTTTGTCATGTGACTTTGCAACTTTATTTTCATTGAACTCTAAAAGCCCCATCTCTACCTTATTATTCTCCAGTTCACTGCGTGTACAGACATTTATCAAATGGGCCATCGGTAGCTGTAGAAATGCAGTAGTCTATCCAAGTTAAAATTCTTGCCTTGATTACTACAAATCCATGGAGCCCTTGGGTCCAAAGCTTCCACTGAAGCACAGCTATTTGCAAATAGATTTTTATAGCACATTAGTGCTGGAGGAGAGTCCAAAGAAAATAGTCCTTTTCAATATTAGAACCAGCTGTGACTTTCTTGTGCTGATGACTCATTCATTTTTTTTTATAGGGTGGGAGAACTAGGCAAAAGACACACAGAGTCTTATTCACAGCGTTGTTTGTTTTGCAAAGGGTATCCTAGACACAAGCCAACTTGATCATACCAATACGCAACTCATGTTTATTTAAAACCTTTTTTCTTTTAACAGTTCCAATTATAAAAACAGAACCCACAGATGACTATGAGCCTGCTCAAACCTGTGGACCAATGAACCAAGGCTTAAGCCCTCTCTCTAAACCATACTACAGTCAGCAGATCATGATGCCCCCTGATCCTGGTTCGTGCCTCGTAGCCGGCTTTGCCTCCTGTCAGCAGAGAAACGCGGTGATGTCACCTTCTCCCAACGCAAGCCCCAAGCTGCACGACCTTTCATCCTCTCCTTACAAGTGCATCCCCAACCCAGGCCACAGTCACCTCGGACTTCAGCAGCCCGCTGGAGGTGTCCCCACCATACAGGAAGTGCCAAGGTCTATAGTTGTGCACCCAAGCCCCCCCGAGCAATCATCTCACGTCATGCTGCAGCCGCAGGTGAGTCAACATCTGAGCAGTAGCTGTCCCCTTGGTTATCAACAAACACTCTATCCCAACAGTCCCTCTTCTCCAGTTCCATCTGTTACCCAAGAGCCAACCTATTTGCAGTCCTGCAGTCCAACTCACTCATCCATAATGGGTCAACAGCAGCAGCAACTGCCGAAGGTTCACAGAAATGAGTCTCCAACAACCCAACCACTGTCATTGCCAGAGTTGCATGAGGAAAGTAATCATAATTTGGCCCCTATTCCTGTAACGATCAAGCGAGAACCTGAGGAATTGGACCAGATGTACCTGGATGATGGTAAGTCTTCCACAGCACAGGTTTGCATTCACCATGTTGCTCTATCAGTGAGTTCCCTTAAGTCCCTCTTCTTTTGAATCTTGGCGGAAAAAAAGTTCTGTTAATGGCCTGGTGGAAAGGTGCGGACTTTGCTTGGATTGTCTTTATACAGGAAAGGGCCCTTTCATTTCATTTTCAGTAATGAAACCGCATTATCTAAGCATTAAATGTTGTTGGCATAGACCTCTAGCTGCATGACCAATAGCTATGTTGTAATAATCTTAACTGTATGTTCTTGGCTTATGCCCATGCCAGTGACCTGCGGTAAAAACATATTTAACATTGTCCCATTCATAATGCAGTGAAACGTCTGATGTGCAAATCTGTTCACTGAAACTAAATGGTAAACTGCTCTACTTAAGTTCAGAAGGTTCAAATTAAAAATGGAAGCATATCTTTCAGCATCACTTTTCAGTCTGTTTACATCTGATGTTTAAGACTACCTTTTTTTCTGTTTTTATTGTGGCCTTGCTGCTGCTTTTTCTTTTCTTTTTTTTTTTTTTTTTTCTGGTTTTGTAAGATTCTGTATGAATATATATTTTATATGCAGCACTGAAAAGTTGAAATGCTGTGATAAACTTGTAAGATCCTAGTTCCCAAATATTTATTAGTTGAAGGTAATAAAAGGGATAATAAGGAATTTGGTTATGTGACCTTACTGAACTGCAATTTAGCATTTGCTGCTAAGTATACCAGTAGTATTCTGGACACTTACCTTAATGCAGGATGGGAATTCCCTTCCAATAGCCATGTAACTTTATATAACATACCATGCTTGTTGAAGAAGAAATGCCATGTAAATGGCTGCATTGAAACTAACTGGTGCCAAGGAACATCTGAACGTTATTGTCCTTTAGGGAGACTTTAAGGACAATTCATTGCACTGGTTTGTTTTTTTAACAATGACATTTTGTCATTCTACTTTAAACAGCATGCTACTCACTGAATTAGGATTAAAAATTAATGTTCTGGAGCCTGAATAGCAGCGCTTTGTTTTTCAGCTCTAGGAAAATTACTTTTCTTCTCAGTTGTTACTGGTTACATGATAGAGAGGTCTAGGGAACTTTTCCTAATTAGGAGATAAGGTCACTAGTTTTGCACAACACATCTTTTTGAAAAGGTTGTCTTCATACAGTGTCCATTTTTATCACTTACCTATGCTGCAAGGAGCATGATTTCAACAAGCTAAATGAGAAATGTACACAAATAAAAAAAAAAAAAAAAGCCATGCCTTGCCAGAGTTTTGGGTTTGAGAAAAAACAGAATTTATCTATGTAAGGATGAGAATTTAGATAACTAAACCTAGTGCATAGCTGTCTTTTGAAGAAAAGTGCAAGTAAGGGGCAGCCTTCCTGCCTTACCTCTCAAAAATATAGCAACCTCTTCTCAGACAGAACCATGAAAGCTGCCTTTGGCTGGTCCCTACTGGAGACATGGGAATGTATCTCAGGGATGAAGGTGAATGAAGCTCCTCAGCCATGTCTGCTTTAGGTTTCTCATGGAGGAACAGAGGGGCTTTGTTACCATGTGGACTGAGAGAGGGGTTTTAGTATTTTCAGAAATGCTCATTCTCTGACAAAGTGTAAATGGTTTTGCCTTTAACCTCATCTCTGTTCTGTCACTCTCCTCTGGACACACACACACACCAGTCCTCTAACAGATGATCAGAAGTAATTGTAGAAGCTACCATATACATCTGCACTGATACTGAGGCTGACTTCGAAGATCTCTTCAGCTAGCCAAATCCACATATAGTTCCTTTGGCATCCAGCAGGATTTCAAAATCCTTCTGTGGCTGACCACAAGAACTATAAACCAAGAAAGACGTAACAGTCCTGATAACAGCATATAATAGGAAGAAGCCCAAGCCTTTGTAGTGCAGTGAATTAAGTACCACCAGTTCCGTCAAGGGGGTCAATCAGAAATGGCTAAAATTATATTTAGGTTTGTCTCAGGGATCACACTGATGGAGTTCAACCCACATGTTCAACCCTTTTCCTAACTAAACCTTACCTCTCTGCCTGAAGAAAAGGTTATGCACTCTATGTATATCTGAAGTGGACTACTACCCTCTTTATATTTTTCTCAGTACCTGAATGAAGGGCTAAAGGCAGGAAGTGTTTCTTGTTGGATTTGTGCTGGCCAAGATGCCCTGTTCAAACCATGCAGAGCCCTGGCATGCCCCAGACACACAGCACAGGAGCACAAAGCTGTGAGTCAGGCTGGAAGCCTGTTTAGGTATATGCTATATGCATTTCATGAAGGCAGCGTTTTCACCACCACTGCAGACATTGGTTTCACATTACATTTAATCTGATGGAACTGCAGGCTCCTATGGAAAGGGTGGCCTTAATCTGACTTACTCTGTCACATGTTCTTGCTGCTTCCTTCAAGTCATATCAATTGATTATGGAGCAGCAGAGCAGACTAATGGAAAATTAGCCTCCCCAAAACAGCAAAATCCACACAGTTGAGTCATGTCCGCTAGCTGGGTCCAGCCCTTGAAAGCGGGACAAGAAGCTCAGTGCTGTGGGTCAAGGGGTGCTGCCAGGTCACTCTGGATGGCAGAAGCCCACCAGTAGGCCGGAGCAAGTGTGAGTTGAAGCCACTTCTGATGTGATCTTATCCTCCCCAGCAACTATCTAAACACTCATCCTGTTTTGGTTAAAAATCCCTTTCACCTGTCAGTTCCGGAAGGATGACGTCTGGGCTCCGTCGCAGAGTCTCAAAGGGCAGTTTGGCCACTCTGGTGACTGCCTGGAAACCAGCAGTGATTACTCCTGGTGTCCCAGGGGTTGCTGCTCACTGAGATCAGCAGGGAAAAGGCAAAGCATGGATGCAGCAGCACCTTTGTGCCTGGTACTGTTTCATTCACACCTCTGACCATAACAGTGGAACAAGGCACCGTGAGTTTTGGCGAGTGGCTCATATCCAAATAGGAGCAACTCGTTTTTTCATGTACCTGACTTTTTTTTTTTTTTTTTAATAGCAGCTTTTTGATGGTATCACCATTTTTAATTACTAGTATATCCACCTCTAAGTGGTATCCACCCACTCTTGTTGGAGGAGTGGGTAGAATGTCTGTAGCATTTGTGAACAATATGAAAGCCAGAGACGGGTCAGGTGTACTTAACTGCTTTCCTTGCCTGATACTCTGAGTATAACAACTCTTTTCCTCATCCCTGATTAATGAAATATTTTAATGACATTAAAAATTAAATTCTCAAAGCATCACTCATTTTAGTAAGTATATCTTCACAGGATCTTGTAGCTATTTAATACCTCCATTTTTATCTAAAATTATTTAAGAAATGTGAGGTATTGACATCTAACATACTTAGGGGACTTCCAGAAAAATAAAATATCCAACTGATTTTCCCAGATTATAATTAATAAAAATTTGGTTGCTTGTTTACCGCTTTAGGAAGGTTTGATTTATGCATCTAATATACATAGAGCAGTTTTGGACCAGTATAAGCAGAAATCATTTGGTTTCAGCTTATGAGTTCAAAGTAATATTCATTCCTTTAGTTCTGGAATATGTCCAAATATAGACCATTTACACTGCAAAGTATGGATGGAAAAAAATAGTCAATGAATTTATATAAATAGAGATCCTTTATATGACATTTTTCTGCTTTCGTAAAAGGTGGGTAGCTGAAGTAATATAAAGGGAGCACACAAAGAGAATTCCATTTTGGCAAGTAAGTTCTGGTCTTGGCAATCTTATTTTAAATCAAAATCTACAGTAGCCACCTGGGCTACTCATTAAATGTGCTGTCAATTTCAGCATGTGAATATGTGATTCCACATATAGAACATATTTAAAACTCACGCCATAAAGTGATACCTGATATGTTATGGCTGTGCTCTTGATACTGAAAGGTATCTGGCTTGGATACCAGCACCCGTTTCAAATCATTTTGACTTCAGCCTCTTAGCGAAGATTATGGCTGACTACCTTTGCTGCTTTCACAGGAAAATTTGATTAAAAGCCATTGAAATTGTGACATTTATGCCTGGTTTTGGTCCTCTGTGAGAGTCCATGGTCCTTTGCAGAGGGAGAGAACTGTATCCTGTCCTCTGCACCAGGAGCTCTTGTAGATACCTGCAGGACACCGGGGCACTCTGGTATGTGATGCTGGGACTTAGGGTGTCTCCATGTGCTTGTGCCACTACTGCCCTAGGCAGTGAAGGTTAAGTGATGTTTGCCTTTCAGATCTAACCTGGGATGAGTGTGGGGTGCTTGGTGCTGGAGCTCATTAGGCAGACAGGCTTGAGTCCATGCTATAATTTCTTTTAAGAAAATACATGTTATTTAGGTATTGATGTGTCTGCTATACAACCCTTTGAGACATGAAGTGGAACTAGTGTTGTCCAAAGAGATGGATAGTTTTGGGAATCTACAAGCTGTTGATAATTTTTCCTGGTCCCTTGAACCAGATATGAAAATTTACCTAATTTATATCTTTGAGATCTTTATATTTGGAGTGTGCTTGTCTCTGCAGTTACCTAACTAGTACTTGGGTCAAAAGCTATGCTAGTCTGCTCTTGAACTAATCCTCCTTCTTTTGTGTTGTCTAGGGCAGCTCAGGCAACTTTTCAGAATTTTAACTGCTTTTCTTACTGGTAGAAGAAACCCAAAGCCAGAGGCAGGAGAGTGGAAGTTCACACAGCTTTCCGGATGTCCAGGCAGCTGGGAACTGGCCAGGCTCACAACAGGAGATGCTGTAGGTGGCTTGAAATCACCTTCATCATCCCCATTTCCCCTTTCCTGGACCTAGTGTAGCCTGTGTGAAACAGAGAACTGAGCTCCAAGTCTTTCATTTTACCAGGATGGATGATGCCAATAAATATTTTTCAGGTTGTAACTGGCATTCCCATGAGCTATTAGATATTTTACCTGCAGCAGAATGAAACTCATTTGTGAAATTATTTCCTGCTTTTAGAAACATCAAAGAATGTAGTTTTCATTACAGATGAAAATGAAGCTATTTTGAAAAAGAAAGGGAGAAACACATTGATACCGGCAGGAAAAAATTTATTACTTATATTCTCAGCAGATTTCAAGGTGTATTGTACATTCTGTAATCCCATTTGTTACATTAGTGCACAAAACTTTAGCATTACACAAAACTGTAGCATTACAAACTACAAAAAGTAGTTTGTAATGAAAGTAAAGCAGCATCCTGGAGGATTCTTTAATCAAGGTGTTTGATTACTCTGTTCTTGAGTACTGAAGGCCTGGCTTCTAATCTCAACTTTTGAGATGCAGTGGCAGCCTTGTTGAAATCAGGAGCACACTCTCATTGCTGGCCATGAGGCCAGGGTTCCATATGCTGTTAAAAAAAATAATTCCAGAATGCCCTGAGTCCTGTGTAGGAGCCAGAACTGAAATAACAGCATCTGAAAGACAGATCTCCTGTCTGAAGTTTTGTATATTAATTCAGCCTCCTCCTCTCCACATGAATTCTTTCATAAAGGTCTCTATCCTGATCAGATCTATAAATCTTTGCATAGTAAGATGAAAATACACAGGCCATAAACAAAAGTATCTGATGTTTGGATATGTGGCTAGCAGAAAGTATCAGAACCACATAATCATCTTTTTTAAAACAAGAAGGCTTTTGTTCTTGTGATTGTCTTGCACAGCTGTGAGTTTTATAGCACCATGCCAATGAATGCACTCATTGCGACTTGTATTTTACTCTGAAAAGGTAAATTGGGAGTATTAAGCCCCCAATAAGTATGTAAAAGTGGCAAAACCACAGGTAAAGTGTTACTGAAAGCTGCAGTCCTGCCAGCCATTTCATTTTGAACATGGCTCTTTTAAATATAACTTTTGCAGTAAAAGCTGTAACTCCTGGATGTAATATGAGCTATTGCTAATGTCATTCCCATGAATTGCTTACAGTGTTGAACCGTTAGATGTCTGACAAGTCCATATATCTCCTATACAGTATATATGAAAGTTTTTTGCGTCTAAACCATATGTTCTTTTTTTATTCCTCTATATTCTGGAAATGCACGTGGTTTGGTGATATAGTTTATTTGAACAGGAACCATAGCAGACAGAATTATTCTTTTGCTGAAATGTATCCTTTTTCATACATCTCAGCTTCATGATTAAAGCGATTGGCTCTTAAGGCGTTAAGTTTAGTCTGCTTCTGCCACAATTATGCCTTTGAAAACTCCTGAGTGCACCCAGTGATTTCCAGTAGTCGAAATGTCATTAGAACAACATGCAGGTAGTCTGTAAAGTCCAGTGACACTGTCTACACCTTTGGCTTGGGCGAGCTTCTCCCTTCCTCCCTCTTGGACAAGCCTCGCAGCTCTGGGAGAAAACAAATAGCTTTCCTCATGGAAAGTTTTACTTAACCTGGCGTGGTGCCTGAACCTAGACCCTCCTCATCTCTAATGATGATTGAAAGTGTACATGCTACTGTGATAAAACATGCTGAGTCGTTAACATTTGGGGCTTGGGTTGTAGGCGATGAGTAAGGGAGGGCTGAAGTAATGCGTTCGAGTCAGACCTTCGTTGGACTTGCACGTCTGGGTTGGAGGGGGATCCTGTTACACAAAACCACACACCCACAGGAATGCATTTTGCTGTTTCTAGCAAGTTTGATGAATTGGGTCTCCCAGGAGGCCCGTCAGAAGAAAGCCCCCAGAAGCACTGATGACCAGACTAGGTGTCTTTCCTGGTTTTCTGCAGCTGCCGGTGTGCAGTTGCCCACAGAGCAGACCTGCCTGCCTCTTAGCTGTGGTATGCTGTGAAATATAGTAGGGAGCTTTGATTTCTTTCAATGTCAGCACTTACATTTCCAGGGAAGTTCTTGAGTCCCAGGCTTTCAAGAAAGTGTCCAGTGCCTTCAGAGAAGTCCTTAGTGGCTCCAGCCCCATTCAGTGACGCCAGACACTGGTGAAGGGAGCCAGAGGCTGACCAAGGGACAGGAAAGCTGCAGAAAGCAGTGTTGAAAAAGCAGCCTTTGGTTATGTGCATCTGCACACACACCTTCACATTAACACTTGGAGTTAAGTGTTTGTCTGCAGCTGCGTTGCTCCCCCTCTTTCCAGCTGAGAGCAGCTTGGAAGAAGTCATTTCTCACTCCTATGCCCGATTCATTCTTCCATTTCTGTATCAATGACTGTTGGCGTTGCTGTTTCAAATGGTAAAGGTTTTGTTGGTTCTTTTCTGTAAGCTTTCCCTGGCAGCCGGGAGGGAAGAAGTTGCTGTATCTGAGCCTTGGTAACATTTACATCTGCTTTTAAGCCTGGAGCAGTGCCAAGGAAAATACATGGCTTGCAGAAGCACAAGCTTCGTGAGAAAGCTTTGTTCCAATGCAAATTATTTTAGGAATATGTTGTTTGTTTGAATGGTTTTTGCTGAGCTGAGCAATATTAGCTGCTCAGGTGTGGCCTCGTGCCTTGGCCTCTGTGCTCTCGTGTCCTGAGCCCCTTCTGTCAAAACATTTGTGGGGAAGCTGTGGTAGCATGCCCCTCTTCTCAAGGGAGCAGAATATGGCACAGGCCCCCGCAGCGCCTCCGTGGAGGTGGGCTGGCAGCTCAGCCCAGCAAACACATCCGTGTCAGAGGGAGCAGCCTCCCTGACTTCATGTACAGAGCTCTTGGAGAGGCACTGGCAAGCTGCTGGATCCCCGAGCTGTGGAGGGCCTGCCTCTGCTCCCACTTAAGTCAATAACACCGTTCCCTTTGGGTTCGTTGGGAACAGGACCAAGCGCGTGGCTGGTAGTTAAAGCACACATAATAGCTGCATTCATGGAAGCCTGGTCCCTGATAGACAGGCAGAGAGGGAGTTTTTTCCAAGCAGATTTCTGCACGGCACCGCTCATTGTTTCATCTGTGTCTGCCGGACAGCCGGGGGCTGGGTCAGGGGCCTGATAGTGGCTTGACCATCGCTGTAGAGAGCAGGCTGCTTGATAACCTGGCTCCAGGTCTTTCCTCCTCTCTGAGGAGCTGATGCAACTAAAGGGGGCACAGGCTTCCAAAGCAGGCTTATCACCAGGCTGGGAGGAAGCTTATGAAAAAAAGCAGACCCTCAAAATGTTCCCCTCCTCCTCTGTCACCGAGGAAGTCTGCAAAGCCTAGGCATTGAAAATACCTGGGAACAATCGGTGAGTAAGAAATACAGTAGGAAAACTGCAATCCTAGTCCTCGCTGGCCAGCCTGGCTGGGTTTGTCAGCAAACCAGGAAGCTGGACCAACCCTCTATCTCCTTTACAGGCTTCACTTTTAGGTCTTCTCCATTTTGCTCACCATGAAACCTACTGCAAGACAAATAGCAGAAAGCTGAGTGAGACAGTGCTGCAAGTGTGTCAAAACTCTCAAACCATATTGTTCCTGAACATATAAATTACAGTATGAGCACTGGAACAGTCCTGAAAAAGCAATGCTACAGGTTATCCAAATCCATAATTAGTGAGTTAATTCATTGATCCTTATGTATTTATAGCTCATTATCTCAGCACCATGTAAATGCAAGAATGCTTCTCACTTGCCTTTCTTTGCACAACTAAAACATGATTTCTCTACTTAATTTTGACTCTTCTACAGTCATACTGCTGCAGAGAATGCAGAAGACAAGATTTTATTCTTCATGTCTGTGCTGTCCAGATTACTTTTGATGTTAGATTTCTGTGGGAGCTAGGGCTGAAGATCTGTTCCATTTCATAACTCTTGTGATACCTTTGGGGTTGCAGAATCGGTATTGCTGTAGGTATTATGAATCCATTTTGATATCCTGGGAGCAGCAGTTAGTTCCTTTTCTAGTGCTTCAGGGAAAGTATGTGTTTCAGTGCCACCTCATAAGCAAAGTCTTCTGCAGATTACTTAAGAAGTAGAAAAAATGCTATTTTGGGTCACAAGACAAGCCTCCAAAAATAACTAAGTGAAGAAATTTATTTTGACCTTTATTTCTATCCTGCATATGCAAATCCGTACACAGATAAAGTGTCTGAAATTATCTATAAGGCCTTGTGTTCTAATTCTTTTACATCTTTGTAGTTGTGGTGGTTGAGAGTGATCTCTTCTACTCATGACTGACTCCTGAAAATCCTGCAGGTGCCTGTTGAGTAACATCTTTTAGAAACATGAGGTCAGGTGGAGAAGCCCATCCCTTGGAGGTTCTGTTGTGCACAGTCAGTTCCTGAACACTGCAGCTCCATACTGCTGCTCACCTCTGAGCTGTGATTGTCACTAGTGCTGGCATCTGAGCTTTTGCTATCCAGTTATTCTTTTGGAAAGCTGAAGTGACTGGCAATCTCTTTGCTGTTAGGTGACATGTTTTTTCCTCTGTGATCACTGTGTTCCACCAAGCTCCAGGCTGCACTTGTACTCAGCTATTGGCTTCAGGCCTTTCATCTTTGACCATCTGCATGAGGCATTAGCAACTTCTCCAGGCATCTTCTTCTTACAATAATGTCTTTGGGTCAGTAGTACTGGGAAGTTCAAATGTTCTTCACAATCTAATATGACTTTGCCACATAAAAAGAGAAACTGTTTTTGTTTTGGTTTGTTTTTTTTTTTTCAATTGCACTCTTTATTTTCTTTTTTCTGAGAAACTTCCCTGACTCATTAGCTGTCCACCACTGCACAACACACTGTGGGTCCCAGCAGTCAAAGGCTAGAGTTTCCTGAAGTTGCTAAAATTGATGCCACGCAAATTCCGGTTTGGCAGAGTGTTGTAATGAGTCCAAGTTTTGCCAAGTTGTACCTCAGCCAGACACTGCACAAGATCTCTCTGGAAGGGCCACCAGAAATGGAGATGGCTGTTCTGTTCCAGAACCTGAGCTCCTAGGTAACTTTGAAAAAGTTCTCAAGCGTTTTTTTCTTGGGTTTTTCTTCCCCACAGAGAGTATGTTAGGATGAGGAAAGACCTCATTAAAAAAGAAAAAGAAGCAAAGCTGATTTTAGGGCAGAAAGTGCCATCAGCCACAGAGAGAAGACTCTGCTTTTAGCATCAGCAGACAAACCCAGGGGCAATGGCTGCTTCAGAAAACTTTTTCAGGAATTCTGGCACTGTTTCTGGAAACATGTGCTGAACCTTTATAGGCCAGAAAAGCACACTACCATCTATTTAAACCACAGACTCACTGTTGGATGAGCTGTCACCACTTGGTAGGAACCTGCAAACCTCCATTGTTACTAGACAAACTACTGATTTCTGCCCTATTCAGCACATAGTCAGAGTTGTAGAGATAAAGGTGACCATGGCCTTTGGGGTTAGAGGGTTCAGACTTCCCTTTTTGCAATCTGATATCCCAGATATTTCATGCCATTTCAATGGTAAACTAAAGTCTTAAAGAGGAACCAGCAATGCTGAAGTCAAGGAAAGGTTTGCCAGAAGGACATGCTAATGTGAAAGCAGCTTCTTGGTGCTATTTTAGTAGCTAACTCACAATTCCAGAGATAGCTGCAGCCCTCAGCTTAATTGGTGTGAGTTTGCTGGCAGAGGCAGATCTGTGTTGCAAGACTCCAAGACCCCCAGTCAAAGCTCTGGCTGCAAAGGATTCAGCTCATCGGAAGGGATGGGGGAGTGGGGCCCTTTGTGACAATTATAGGCAAGTGCATGTGTGTATATACATACACGCAATTTGGGAAACTTGGTAAGGAAAGTAAAATAGCAGCTGTCTCATGAAGCTGTGGCACCGTCAGCAAGCATTTTAAAGTTTCAGTCTTCGAGTATGAAACTACCTGATGACATAATTAGAATGAAAGAAGGCCTGAGAAAAAGAGAAATGAGAGGTGGGTTAAATATAACATCACCATTAAAAATTAAAAAAAAAAATAAAAAAAAAAAAATAAAAAAAAAAAAGCCACTAAAACCCCCATAGATTAATTCTGGAAGAAGAGGAGAAAGGATGAGTGTGGGTGTGAGAGAGAGGAGTTTGTCTAAAAGTGAAATGGTACAAATGAGTAGTAAGAGCCCAGGATTTGACTGCCATGGAAAAGTGTGTCTAAAGAATACCTTACTTTGCCCCAAAATAATATAAGTATAGAGACAAATGAGAGCAGATGATGAAATGAGCATTGTGCTCCTTAAACTTATATAGATTCAAGGAGAGAGGGTAGAGGAGCCCTTGTGTCTGTATTGATCTGCATTGAGATGGCTGCATTGCCTGCAGGTGCAAAGGTTTGGTGGGCAGCTCCCCCAGGGCAGGACCTTCAAATAACCTCATGGCTTATTCCCATGTTCTTACCCAGACTGGTTTTGTAAGGGGCAAGGAAAGTGCTACAGAGCTGCCACTGGGTAGAGAATGGTCCCATAGGGAGACCAAAAAACACTCAGAAATATGGTAAAAATGAAGGGGGTGAGAAGTAGTCTTTGAATAAATATAGTCCCATGACCTGAACTTAGTGAGAAATTTTCATATCAGTTTTAAGACTTTGTAACAGGGCATTCAGTAAAAATGAGAAAAATAAGAATATATGATCCATTTATTTTTCGCCAGTTGGAAACTACCCAGAAAAAATAGTGCTAGAAGGAGTAGAAGCGATCAGACCTTGACAAGGCAGTTGAGGATTTGTAAAAGCTCACTTTCAGGATATACAACTGAAGAATAGAACAGGAAATCCCCTTACTTTGCAACTTTCAAAAGATGGCATTCAAGTTACATTTACGATGTCATCCAAGTGACATGAAAAATTTTTCCATCAACTTTGATGGGTGTTCTAAAACAGGATGTGTTAAATCAGGGAAAATAATAACAGACTCTCAAGTAAATTAACAGAAGATTCACAACAGATTATGAATCACTAAATTAAAGAATCAATTAGAGTCAGCTATTTACATAAAGGCAGAGTAGTAGCAAAAGAAATTTTGAACTAGAAAAAATGGAACATCTGCTGAAATTTCCAAACCTATATTTAATATTATCTTAGGAAAAGCACCTGGACTGAATGGTGTCTCATCACAAATTTTTAAGTGTTTCCAGACCAAAATCACTTGGATACTTCTGAAAAAAAAATCATCTGCTAAATTAAAAGAGAAGACTCCTCTCTAATCCATTCCCTTCCACTGAATTTTGTCATGGGGAACATCACCATTTTAAACCAGAGCACCTTCTGCTGCCATGAACTACTTTGCTGGAACCAAAGCCTGCCCTTGCATAACAGTACCATTAGCTAACTGTAGGGTAGGCTTTATTATTATAAGGAATATTTTTGATTCAAGCACTCAGCACAGAGGAGTGTATGAAAAGTGAGCAGACTTCGATAGAGATGCCAGATTTCCTGCCAAGAAATCTACAAATGGACAGACCTTTTCTTTGTTTGTTAGATGAATACTCAGGGAAAAGAATCCGCTTTTGAAATTTGCAGCAAACCTGCTGTCATTTATTTTAGTGAGGAAGGGGGTAAGATACAGGGCTGTCTACATCTCATGGTGTGAGCTGTGACCCTAAAAACTTTTGGTCAGCCAACCAGAGGTCATCCAGATGTATACGTGAAGTTTCAGGGTGATTTTTATGGTTTCTCTGATAGTAAAATCTAAATTTCTGCAGCAACCAACACAATTTCTCTGCTGTCAGTTAAGAGCCTGGTTCAGGGAGGAGCTGGCAGATGCTTGTGACGCTAGATGAGGCTGTATCATGCTTTCTGTCGTGCATCCCCTGAGGGATATGGCCACCACCTCCCTGTGCCTATTTTTGGAAAAATATCTGTGTTCAGAAAGTTGTCTGAAGACAGATTTACATCTCATATGAAAATCTTTCATTGGGGGGAAGCACCACTGAAGGGGGAAAACCCCACATCTTGTGACACTAAAATGATTGTAAGAATTCTTCACTGAGATCTGTAGATAGGAATATTTCTCATAATATGGAAAAGACATCTAAATTTTCCATTGCTGCGAAATTAAAATCCTGTGAATGAGAGAACTTACCATTGGGTATTTTTGGTAGAGACAACTGGAGTAACTCAGCATAGATGCCTCTAATTGTAGTGCAGCTGCACTGATTTCTCCCTGTTCAGACCCAAAACCAATTTATTTAAGAATGAATGTACTAGCTGCAGGGATGATTCTTCTAGCTACATCCTGTCTTGAGATTACCTTTCTTTTAAGTACTAACAGACATTTCTGTGTATCTTTCTCTTTTCCTTTGCAAACTTTTATTTCTGTTATGTATCTGTGTCTCACATGCCAGTGGAAATCAGGAAAGGAAATTAATTTGTATGAATGGACTTCATAAACTTCATGATTTACCAGTAATGAAATCCGGGTTTGCAGAATGAGAAATAATAGGGCTTTTCCAAAATATCTTAATCCTTGGCTATGATTAGTGGCATAAAATGAACCATTCTTTCCTACGTATCTGAAGTCCAAGTTGTGCTCCATGTGATGTTCTTTCCAGTCTCATGTCAGTAAATAATTGCCATGCTGCTCTTTAGTCTGTCTCTGACCTTCACTATGCTCGCTTTTTTTGAACAAAATTTGGGAATTTTTGCAGATTGATCTCCTGCTGTGATCTGATCTAGTCTAGTGTGAAAGGAAAGCTTGTTAATCTTACTCCCGAATTCCTTACCCAGTTTGCTATAAATGTACTGCTCTGTAAGCATACGTAATGCAGCACAGCCATAACAGTGGATTAGGAAAACAGGATTAGGCAATGCCTCATATTTTCTCACTACTTCTATAGGAATACAAATTCACTCTCTTTGTATTGTCAAGAGTAATTTAAAAATTAATTTTTAAAAAATGGTTTAGCTATATTCAATTTCATGAGTTTTTGCCAGAATGTTGTCTAGTCTGTCTAAACTTGGCCAGTTTGTTTAATTACCTGAATATGAACAAGATATGGTTCATATCTTAAGGAGCCACTTTTGAGGATGGGAAGAACCAAGTACCTTAACATGATCTTGTTTTAACAACTAAAAATTGGCAGCTGTGCTGTGTACTCAAGTGAAACAAAGATTTTTAGTTCTAGAGAAATGGTTTAAAATCTAGAAAAGAAAAACTACATGTTGCTACTAAAACCCTGTGCATGGTTTTCCACTATTCCCTAGAAAGTGGGTGGGGCTCTAGGATCACACTGTACCTACATGCGTATGCACTAAAACCAGCACACTGAAGTAAACACATAAATGTGCCTGTTCTGTTTGACTGGTGGAAATCAGAAGTAAGTCTGTTGACCTCAGGGAAGTCTTGAGTGCTTCAAATTTCAGGCAAAATAAGAGAACACATCAACCTGCCTCTTTTGCATGTCAACATTAAAATATTTCAAATGATCTTTTGGGAATAATGAACAAAATAGAGTGTTTACAATACAGTCACTGCCAAGCCATCAGACCAGTACATTGTGTATTTGTAGACTACCTTTACAGATGTCTGTCTGTGTTTAATAAGAACTTGATGCAAAGTTCATTGAAGCAAGTAGGAATTTGTCCGTTGTCTCCTGCACTCTTTGGATCAGGCTCCAGTTCACAGTCATGATGACCTTCACTTAATAATGTATTAAAAACTCCTGTGTTGAAAATAAATAATGCATGAAAATCTCTAATACTGGGTGAAAATTTCAGGACCCAAAACTTGATGCAGTCACAAGTTATAGGTCCCAGAGTAACTGTAGAATTACATTAATATGTTAAGTTTAATGGCACATACAATAACCTGAAATGCTGCCTGTATTTCACTGACTGGCAGTGCTTCAAGCACACTCACTTCGGTTCTTTGGGTGTGCTGATATTTAAAGCAATGTTTGTGTTGGTTGCAAGGGATCTCAAGGAGATCTCAGTGTGTTCTTGCACACTGAATGGTGCATTAGTATATTCTGTATGAGTGCACCATATCTGTTTCTGTCACCCTTTATGCCACTAGGACAGAGACATTCTTCTACCAGACTAGTTCTCATACAAATATGTAAGGTCCCTTTTTGGAAGTCTCTTGAGTGGCTGTACTCATTCATGTGGTCTGTAATGAGACAATGACAACACTGCACCATGTGTTCTCCATGGAAAACAATGTCGTTTCAACAGTTTTCCATTTTCTCTGATGTTTTTCTCTAAAGAGGGGACCTTCTGTATGTGTACAAAGATTTCTGTTGCAGCTGTCCATAGATAGCCATGCCAAAGAGAAAGCATGAAACCTTCTAAGGCAGGACATTCATCCTGACTTATCTGGCCCTCAGAGACATTAGGTAATCGAGGCATGATACTCTATACAATAGGACAAGTGCTGTAAAGCTACCTCTGTTATCCCAGCAAACATGGAGACTTATCATTCCCATGGCCATTTTATGGGATTTGTTTGCCTCTGACAACAGCATCCGCAGCCTATGGTGCTATCAGTTCCAACAATTAATCTGATGCTGGCTCTCTGTGTTATCGTCTCCCTAATAAGTCTTTTTTTTCTTTTTTTTTTTTTCGTTCCCACCCCATTTGTGAGAATTTCTCCCCTGGAGCTCTTCTCTATCAGGCCCCTGCAGCTGCTGTTATTTTAGATATGGCAGGAAGTAGGTATCGGAAAACAGCAAGAGCTCACAGCACTCAGAAAAATCTAGAAATTCCTCTGATTTACCCCAGGCTCTGGCTCCAATCAAAGCTGGTTGAAAAAAGAAAATGAAAAGCAAGAGGAAGGGAAGTTGGCTGGAGAAAGGCCCAAGCAGACAACTGCGTCTGGGCTGCGTGTGTTAGGAAGGAGAGTTTCAGCCATCACCTCCTGCGGGCTACCGGGGGGATGCTCTGCAAGGCCATGTGGGATGGGGAGTGCTTGGCTGGGAGCAGCATTCCATGGCAGAGCTGGGGCTGCCACCCTCTCCAAGAGCCAAGAGAACCCCTTTTTGCTTCCTCAGGGACACGTGTTTCTCATCCCTTTTTCATGTTCTCCCCCTTGCATGTCCAGTGTGTACCTGAAGCAGATCAGCGTCCCTGGCCCTCCAGCGGCTCCAGTAAATGCTTTTAGCAACTCTTACCAAGGGGCGCCAGCCAAAGACACTGGTGGAAAGTCACTGGAGCAGGAAACTTACATCACTAATATTATTATTAGAATTGGTATTATTATTATTATTATTACCACCACTTTTATTTTTATTATAATTTTACAGCTCAGACAGGATACTTCTTAATCTGCTCAGCAAAGACATTTTTAGTCACTCGAGTACCTTTTAAATCAGGCTGACTTTGGAGATGACTTCTGAGAGGAAAGAAAAGAAAAAAAACTATAAAGAAAAACACCTCCAAATTGTTCATTTGGCAAGCAGTTTAGGGAAGCAGACAACACCACCCCCATACACAAATACGCATGCAGAAAATTTACTACCTTTAGGACTGGTTTTAATAAATAAATTGTCCCCTTTGACAGAGCAGATAAGGAGGAAGATGTCCACCCACAGACATCTTACACTATTAGCAATCCAGTTAACATCTGTGAATGTTTTAGGGAAAGAAATTACACTTTGAGACATTTCTTTTTTAATTACAGGCTCCAGATGAGATTTGTTAGAGCAGGGAAATGTATCCCATAGCGACTGATGTCAATAGCAAGCAGTCCCTAAAGCCAGCCAGGATTAGGAAAGCCATGCTGTTTGCTGCTCTTGGCACTGCTCCCTGCTTTCACAATGTCAAAGTTAGAACCGCCTTTATATGCACTTTCCTTTTTTTTTTCCACAGTAGCTGTTGCCAGCAAGCTGTAAACTACCGTATATCACTCAGATTTAAGAACCTAAACTTTAAAACAAATTAAACTCTTGTTGACATTGTAGTAAAAATCATAATCGAACTGAACAGCTCAGTAAAATTGCACTTCAATTATTTTATGGATTTAAGATTGTTTTCTAGGATTCCCAGACTCCCAATACAGCAAAGTTATTTCCTCTTGGCAGATGTCTGGGAAAAAAAATTCATTGAATGGATAAAATCATGTGGCAGACACCAGGCTGAAGCCTAAAGGGAGGAAATGGTGTCTCCCCAGCACCTGTAAATATTTGCTCTGTGTCTTGACCAGGAGAGCCTTTCGTCCATGCTTTGAAAAAAAAAATTCAAGGTTTTCATTTTGTGAGTTTTTAAGGAAATAGAATTTTCATTTGTCAAAACCAAGTTTCAAACTAGGTGTTTATGTGGGTTTGAAGGAGAACAGCAAACACAGATCTGACCCACCCTTTAGAACCACATCCGAGCACAGGCAAATGCATGCAGCACACCAGTGGTCCAAGTCCCTGGCATCTGCTTATCTTTCATTTTCCTACTTTGCAGTTAGTGTTGGGTATTCTTTTTATAATTCTCTCTTCTTTTTTTCCTGTTCTGTAAAATGGAAACAATTGTTTCCATCTGATTAATTGCCAAGTTTCCATTCTTTTTAATGTTTCCTCTCAAAACAGTTCGGAATGAAAGTATTTCAGAAATGTGTGTAGACAGAAGCTACTGGAGATAATTTGTTTCATGGAACTATGTTTTACAAAAGGTGTGGTGCACCAGAAGAGCTGTTGTGTGGAGCAAACAACAATCAGTTTGTGCAGCCTTTCATCAAAACCTTTGTTGCACTTTGTTCTTTTATCTCATCAGTGGAATGTCCTTGATGTTCCCAAATCTCCAAACTAAAAAGCAGTTGGTTCACAGGTCTTCAGCAAGTGCTGACCCTTGCTGGGTTGCTCTTGTTGCAAGGATGCTTCTGAAGAGAGAGCCAGATGTTGTACATCTGCATGCCCACAGCTAGGTCCTGTGGTCTGCATGTCCTGGATAAGCTCTCCAGGGAGCAGGGACCTGCCTGCCCCTTCAGGCAATGTGTAGTTGTGTGGATTTTCCAAAGCTGCTGTGTTAGCCTCCATTCGTTTACCTCCTGCTCTGAATTAGCTGATTTGACCTGACTGAATCTCATGAAAGCAGCCAGTTTTCTTCATTGAAGCATTATTAAATTTTTAAAGCTCCTCTTGAATTACTGTTAAAGTTCTTCCACTCATTTTGTTGCCTGAAGCACCTCTCAAAAGTGCAGGCCAACTCCTGCTGGAGTTTGGATGTGCTGTGAGATTGCAGCCTAGGCCATGGAAGCACCCTGTCATTTCTCAGCTATTGAGAAGCCAGGGTTTTGAAGTCCAGTTACTCAAAAAGAGGCAGAAAGGAAGCCTGTTGCACATTGCAAGTGGCTGTTTGGAAAGTGTAATGCAACCATTTTGAATAAAATTTCAGGTCCTTAAGTGTGTTTGAGAGATGGGTGTTGTACACCTGCTCTCAAGTGCCTTTTTCCTACTTCTCTAGTGCTGGCTGCAGGTTTACAGTGCTTTGTTCTTGGGGCAGAATAAATTTCCTTTCTAGTAGAGGGCACTGAGCATCAGCAGGGTTCTTGTGTCAAGCACTGAGCTGCAAGGGGGAAGGGTTTGTCTTCCCTGGGAGTCCAGCTGTGATTCTTGCTGAACTCTTGCAACTGCATGTGGTGATTTTACTGTTGGCGTTGCTCTGTCAGTCCAGCCAGGGCTTGAGCCATTCTGCAGCTAGGCACAGCATGTGGGAGAGGAGAAAAGAGGAAAAGACATTTTGTCGGGTTTGCAGCTCTGTCACACTGGGACCACGTTAAAATAAGAGTATTCTTCCAGCTGCTATAATCTGATGCTTGCTGTAGGTGCTTTTAGCATCCAAGGAGTATTGGAATCCAGGAACAGTCTGGGTGCAGTTTTCACAGCCACATCTCCACACTGGGGACAGAATCCACTAACACCCTGAGGGTTTCCACATCATGGCCCAAGCTACACTGGTGTGTCTCCAGTGTGACTCCACTGAAATCAGCCTTTGGATCAAAGCTTCCCAGACAAACTGGATGGGGGTTTTGTTATGAAAAGGTCTGTCCCTCGTTAAGGTGGTACAAAGCCAATGCATGAGTGTCACTGAACACTGCCAGTGCTTTTGTCCAAGGAGCCATGACAAAGAGGACATGCACTCCTCTTTGAACTGCAGTGTTCTCCAGTAACAGTTGCTGCTGCGGTTGATATTAAATCCTGTGGCATTACTTACAGCTCACATTATGGTGCTGACCAGGTCATCATGCCAAAAGCAAATTTATTGCATGACAGCCTTTTATTGCATCCATTTTTTTGCCATCTCTTCGCAGCCACCAGTTCAGATTCCCAGAGCCAGCCCAGGTTCTTGCCCACTGCTGAAGATTAGCAGCTGTGTTCCATCACCTAAGGATTTCCCCCAGCTAGCGTGATCTTTCCCAGCCTAGTCCCCTGCAGGCTCATAGGTGGATTTCTTTTCCTTTATCAAACACATAAAAATTTTATTAGCCCCACCCTGCCTTTCTCTTCCTTTTAGCAGCGTGCTGCCACTCACTGAGTCACTTCATGGTCATCATTTCATCTGACTGAGCAAAACCCCTGTGGGTTAGGGGTTACCAAACAAAGCTCAGCCTTCACACAGGCAAGGCACAGATGTGTCCCCGCAGTGGCCACCCGCTGTGCCATAGGCACATTGTGTATGGTCTACACAGTGGCATCCTCCTGTTGTCCCTGCCTGGGTGGGTGCCCTCTTTGCTGGGTGATGTGAATAAGGGCACTGATCTTTTCTGTGGCACTTCACTTATGAAAAGGGCTATAAAGGAAAGAGGTGGTGGTGATGGTGGTGATAATAGGGCAAGCTGGGTCCATTAAAAAAAAAAAAGAAAATTAAAAAAAGACAACCAAACAGTTCTTGCTGAGAAAAAGGTTATATAGACCCTGTTTTAACTTATCTTCGGGACACTTCCATTCTTGAGACCATGTTACTCCTGCTCAAGTCCATCAGATTTTGAGGCTGGTTGAGTGGAAGAAGAGTGAAGTCTTTTGGCCGTTCTTTACGCATGGAAAGAAAAGGGCACCCAGCAAATACTGCTGTGTGACCTAAGGTGCTTCTTTCTTTCCTTCATTTATCGTTTCTTTGCTTTACTTGATATGCCCAGCTGCACACAAGCTGTTTTTTTATAAACAGCAGTGCAAGGTGGCTCATTTTGGAGGATTCCAGAGGATCACTATGGGCCACACTATTATTACATAAAGTCAATTAAAGAGCATACATGCACATCCCATTGATTTGATTTAGAACTAATGAAAGCTTCAGTAATGTGCAATTACAAGAAACTTAATGACCCCTTTATATTGAATGCAACTTTTGTGGCACCTAATATGCTTTGATGAATTGCTCATTATGTGCAATGTTAGAAAAGCTTCTAAAAAGATTAATAATTGTATAATCAATAGAGAAATTCAGTTTTATTTCACTTTTTTTAAAATTCTGAAATCAGTAAGCCATAGAGATTATGGATCTTTTCTTGCTCTCTTTTTTCCTCCTGCACCCCCAGAATTATTTTCTCTCTAAAGCTAACCTCTCCCTTTTCCAGCATGCTGAGAAAAGCCCTTTCTTGTGTTATGTAGAAAGGTCTGGCCTGATGGCTATGTGAGGTCTGAAGGGTTGGTGTCAGCTGCCCACAGGAAAGCTGGATGGGATGCTCCTTCGGCAGGGCATGAAGTCTCTGAGTCACAGCCTTCAGCATTGGGCTCAGAGCCTTGTAACACTGTTCAGTCCCACTCCCCCTCTCCCATTCACAGCTGGTGAACCTTAGAACCCGCCAGCCCTTGGGGCCTTCAGGTGGGCTTTAACCTTGCTTTTCTAGCCAGAGGATACTTTGAGAGCCTCGTGTCACAAGCGTTATCTATGCTTGAATTGACAGCTAGTTGTGAGGTACGGCAAACCTTGGAAGATGGGATCAGGAAAATGAGAGTAAAAAGACAAAAAAGGGAAGTTTCATTTCGGTGACATTCAGGATTTAACAATGCCAAAGATGTCTGGGGGCTAGAAAAATAAGCAAATGCAGAATTCCTTAAAATTTGTTTTGATTTTGAATCTAGTCTTGTCATGCTTCAGGGCACAAATCATGAGTTCTGGATGCCGGGATCTGATAGTACTGTTTCACTGTTGGGCACTAGATTGAAAAGGAGAACTCTTCACCAAGATCAATTTACATTACTGTATTGCTCATGACAGGGGCAAATTCCTGTTGTCTATGGTAAAGGGGTGCGTGGTCCTCCTTGCTCCTTCTGGACTGGTACCCACAAAGCTTCCAGCAGTGCTGACCTCAGGTTTTGGCTGCCTTAGGTAACATTTGTGTAGTTTATCTGTCGCGTGGAAATTTTGTGTAAAATGTAAAATATGTCTGTTTTGTTTCCCTTACAGATGTTCTTAGGAACGTAAACACATCATTTTGGTTAAAATGTGGTTTATTTGTTCATTGCCCAGCCTTACCCTCACACGTGTGCTTATGTGTGTGTCAGATGAGGCTTGCATCATACTGGGGCAGATCCTGCAGTCTCTGCACAGCCCAAATCCCCGTCTCCCCAAGAAAGGCTGGCCTCAGTGAGGACTACCTGAAATTCCTCTTGAGTCTCTGATTCTTTGGTAAAAAGGGCAAATCAGACTGAGTGCAGCCATCCTCAGACTAGGAGTGAAAACAAGCTGGAGTTTAGACTCCAGTGTTTTGGAAATCACTGCAGCTCTGCTGATCCTTAAGCTAATTTCCAGCAGCCGGGGAATTCATCCCTAAGTGTTTGCAGAGCAAGAGACGCAGGGCGTTTCCAGGGCTGCATATGGGAGGGATGAAAAAATTGAAACCCAGAAATTTTGGTGCGATAGGATGGGACTCATTTAGTCTGGGCACCTATTCAAGAGCCCCAGTTAAACTGCAGCCGCACAGTGCTGTCATCACACTGCAAGGAACCTTTCCCATTAGCCCTCCGCAGTGCAGCCGCCCTTCGAGACTTGGAGTGGTTAAACTAAACAAGGCAGAGGGTAGAGCACGTAGGAAAATGACTCCGTGGTAATGGCTGTCAAGCACAACAATGCCTTCCATCGTGCCAAGCTGATGTTCTTATGGGAGGATCATGTTTTATTCAAACCTGCTACTTGTTGTCACTCACTTGCTCCACTGTCCTATTCTCTGTCTCCAAAAATAGCATGCCCTGTGGTAGTGGCTTATTATGATTAAACAGATAAAAATAAGTTTAAGGTTTAAACACATCCAGGACACCTGAGGTAATATAAGATCTGACTTCTTTGTGGAACGTGTGAAGTTATAGTTTCCACTGCTTCACAAGACTTGTTTTGTTTGGTTTTAAATTCAGTAAGCTTTCATGTGATCTATAGTTTTGCATTACAGTCTGACACCTCAAGAATTTATATCGCTGTTTTCTGATGTTTTGCCTCACTCACAGAACAATGCCTACTAGCTTTGAAAAAAGACTTTCTGTAAGAAAAAACAATTTTTTTCTGTGATTTGAGTAACAATTCTGTGTTGTTTGTTGCACCTTTCATATGTCAAAAATTAGTGATGCTTATTAATAGTGAGGAAGTAGGTACCCTGATAAAAACTGTAGAATTTTAGTCATGGGATGGTATATACTAAGAGCTTAATTTTTTTTTAGTCACTGTATATGCATCTATATTTAGCCATTTTTCTCTTAAAATAAAACCTCTACATGGAGATAAGGAAAGAAAACTTTCCTCCTGTATTTTGGCTTCCTCTGCATTCATTTGCAACTTTGAATTCCTCGTCAGTGATTCTAATATGTGGCATTTCATCTAAAAGAAGGGCGTACTAGAGCACAGAAGCCTGATGGAGCAAGATATGGCATCACTGCTGGTGGAAAAAATCTGAGGGCAATAATTATAGGCAGCAAAGTGAACGTCATACTACAAAGAATTACTACAGGTAGCGTGGTGTCAGCGTCAAACACCTAGTCACTCCAGAGCTATGTGTCTCTTTGTGTGCTGAATAGTGACAGCAGAAATTCAGAGCACTTGTGGGTACGTCCACACTGTGTAATGAGCTCTGTGGAGAGATCCCTGACCTGGATGTCGCTGTAATTGTACCCATGTAAGGCTTGACCTGAGCTAGTGAGTTCTGCCAGGAGGCAAAAACAATGAGCCAAACCAAAGCAGTTTTGCTTTCAGGACTGCTGCTTGTTTCTGGAGGTGGCTCAGACCTTCCACAGACCTTCTGGAGGCTCTGACACAGAAGCTGTGCAGTGTCAAACACCGTCCAAATAAGGTCTCCAGTCATGGCATTGTACTGCTCGGGCAGCTGCACCCATCTGAAAGATGAAGCATTATTGCCCGGACATGGCAGAATCGGAGTGTGATTTACCACAGGTTTTCCACACACATAGCTTGAAAGATGCAGCTGGTATTACTTGTGTTTTCCACACCATGTGAACCAGTCAGAGCCGGCTGCATTTGTTCATTTTCATCAAGAGAGCGTTTATGGCATCTCAGCCTCTTGTCTTCCATTCTGCTCCATGTTAGAGGCAGTGGTCCCTAGCAGACACAGGCGGACATGAAGTAATTAACAAAGGTTGGCTAGCCAGCTGTGGATAGAAACTTCATGTGATCCTGCATGCCTGGATGTCTTGGGACATGCCATGTGGCACTTTCTATTGATGAGGAAACCAAAAACCATCCTGAAGGAGCTGAGTTGATGCCATCGCTATTTACAGGGCAACAGGGGCATGTGAAACACAAGGTGGCAGCTCGGGGCCAAACCTCTGAGTGTCCTTTTGCCTAAGCTTTTATCACACCTCTCTGTGTATTAAAAAACAGTGAAGAGCCACAGAGCTCCCTTGTGGGAGAGAAGAGTCCATCATAAAGGAGCACAACAGTAGAAGTCTCCTTGTGCAAGCCTTTCTGAGCTCCTGCTGACATGGATTGAAGTCATGGGAACATTGGTCTTTGACATCCACATGTGTGACAAGACAGCAACTTCACCTAGCCAGAAACCGGAGATTTAATGTTACTGCTTGCAATGTGAAAAGGAATGGGGTATGTTTTCAAACTGATACCATTCACCCACAAAACTGTAGACTCAGCTCTTCATAATTGTGAGCTTGACCATGGCTCTCAGCTCACTTCCCATTTTTTCAGACTCTTGGGGGACATTCACCTTTAGGAGTATGAAGTCTTCCAAACTCTTATTTTTATCTTCCCAGCTGGGGAAACCCTGTGCATGTGCCCTCTCCCAGCTCCCTGCACCACTGACCTTGCAACTTCTTCGCTCTGAGCGGGATCAGTGTCTGAGCTGGAAGGCAGAACTTTGTCTCAGAAGAACAGGTATTTTTTTAAAACAGAAGGCCACATTGTTATCCACAGTAGTAGTCAGATGCAAGAAAAGCAGAAATCTGCAGAAATTCAGTCTTACCAGTTGATGGAATCCATGTACAGCCACCTAATGTTAAAAATACTGCATTTCCTATGAAGTTCACATCTATATATGGAACCCATATTTGTACAGATATATCTGGTTGTCCTGTTCCG
This sequence comes from Onychostruthus taczanowskii, assembly GCF_017590055.1. NCBI lineage: Eukaryota > Metazoa > Chordata > Aves > Passeriformes > Passeridae > Onychostruthus > Onychostruthus taczanowskii. Next base: position 830,052 of record NW_024498183.1, on the reverse strand, counting down.
TGCAGGAACCCAAACTGGTGCATCGGTAAGACACTGATTTTGCTAATTAGTAAAGCAGAAATTTCCATTGCAAGGGCATTTCAAAGCAAAATTAAATATAAGAGGAAAAAAACTCCTTATTAAACTAAAATGTGGGGTAACAGCTCACCACATCCTGCTAGTGTGGCATCTGCTGTTTAGCAAAGGAAAGGTTCCTCTTTCAGAAGCCTTGACAGGTAGAGAGGTCACGTGTTACCTGCATTTCTCAGTGTTATTATTTTTTGACTTTTCTGTCAGTGGAAAAGCTGAACATGACAATGGAAAATAGCAGTTGAGAGAAGGCATTGTGGGGAACTGTAGGTGTTAGCTATGAAAGCGACAGTGGCCTCCCCACCAAAGCCAGCAGAAAAACAGTGAAAAAAAATCTGATGACAAAGGCACCGTAAATCATAGTACTCAGCTGTTTGGTTTGATAGGGATCAACCTGGTGCTTTAAGGGAAGTGTTGTGCTACTTTAGGCGTTGAAAGATTAAACATCTTGCATGCTATCCCAGATCTGCTGCTAAGCTGTATGTAGGGCCTGTAACCAGCTGGATAATCATTTGGATCTCATTTGTCCTGGTTATAAAATGGTCTTTGTTAGTACTCAGGTTATGTTGTGTTAAAAATTAGTGTAAAACCATTGGAACCTTTCTTTGAAGAATGTTGTGCTTATTCAAAACCCAGCTACTCCTGGAATGGTACTGCAGACATGAATGGATGTGTATCCAAGCAGCTGGGGAATCAAAGACCAGCGTTTGCTTTAGGAATGAAACTCAAACCTGGGCCAAAATACTGCTTGCACTGAATACTGCTGTTCTGTGGAGCATGCACAATCCTCCAGTAATCGTAGAAGGTTTATAATTCAAAACTTGAGCATTCAAGACTGCAACCAGCTGATTCTCCTTAACTGTATAATAAATATATTGTTACAAATGTGAAAGCCAAGAGAAAAGTGTCAATTACTTTATCTGCATGATCAGATTTTGCCTCTCTAGGAAGTTCTGCAGTAGTCCTACAGGACCAAGTGGAGCTCTGAGGATACCAAAGGGATAGATGGCAAAGGAGATAGTGAACTGGGAACAGTCCGCTCATTTACTTGAAACATGAATTAAATTTACAAGAAACAAATTTAAAAGAGGAAAAAAAAAACTTTTTCCACCCTCACATATGTACACTGCTGAACCCATTGCTACAGGACTCTGTGAAGGCCAAAACAGGTTCAGAAGGTTACTAGAAAACTTAATGGGAGAAAGTTCATCAAAGTCCATTAGAAGAAAGGGTGCAGACCTCTGGTTCACAAAGTCCTCCAGCAGAGCAAAGATGAACCAGAGGCAGCACCACTGGAGGTGTGCTGGTTCTTATGCTCTTTCCCAAAGAACTGACAGTAGTGGTAGTTGTAACACTGGTGTGGATGGACACACAGGATGCTTCAGCAGAACCACACTTCAGTAACAGAGGTTTGATTTGCTCTTGGGAAGGACAGTCTTGGGTCAGCCTACAATAAGAATATTGATGTTTTCTTGCCAAACGAAAGAAAAATCAGTTTGGGGTCAAACAAAACATTCCAAGATATTCCATTTGATCAAAATAAAGTATTTCCTAGCATGCAAGAGAAACGTTAACACATTTTAGAGTATTAAAAGGAAGTAAATTTTCCAGAAATCAGAAAAAATGTGGAGAGTCTTCATGAGAGTGCTGGACCATGCAGTTGTGGGCAGCGGGAAGCATCCTTCTAGCAAACCCAGCACACTTCACATGCGCGTGCCTCCTGGTTTTCCCCTGTTTCCGCCCACCAGAGGGTTTTCCTTGCAGCCTCAGGTGTCTGGGTGGGCAGTGAGGGAAAGCCCGCTCGAATCACACTTCCCCTTTCATCTCTGCTAGCTGTCTGCTGCTTCAAGGTCAGCTGTGCTGCCACGTATTCCCCCACCTGGGCCTTTTGCATGCACCCTTGTCCTTCTCTGCAGGTTTTTTCAACTGCATTGTTGGGAATATTTTGCATTTTTAACACTGCAGTGGGTCTTTACAAACAGCAAGTGAAATAGTGAAATAAAGAGAGCTGTGTCTGAGCCACACTGTCCACAGACCACTGTGGAGGAGAGAGATATTGAGTGTCCTGTTGGTGGCTTTGGCCCTGTTTGGTTGTGATGTCTGGTGGCGATGGATTCACTTGGGTTGAGGTTCAGCTGTCTCCCAAGTCCGTGGTGCCATTGTCTAGTACTGTTGTTGAACAGCTGCCAGATGTTGTTGCATGAGGACACCAGGCTTACTCATCAAGGTAGCAAAAGTCCACCTTTCTTAAGAAAGTAGTATAAAATAAAACAAGCAGTAAATTGCTGTGAGTCAATAACAAAATATGAGTGATTTCAGCTGGGGACAAATTGATTTGGCTGCTGAGAGATGGAGAGAGTGTGACTCAGGGAGCACTGTGGTCTCATGGCCTGAGCCAAGGCAGGTGGGCTCCCAGCTGAAAGGAAAAGTTGTGTCATATCTGGAGTAAGATGTGTCCTACAGCGCTCAAGTGACAGAGGATCAGCTGAAGATACCTGGAGTGACTGGAAGGGGCAGCCTCTTGAGTGCCTAAGCTGGTTTTGGAGTTGGACCTTCGGCTCATGTCAAGTTGCTTCCAAAATACCATTGCTACATGCTTTAATAGGGGAAATCATGAGCTAGCAGTTTGAGGCTGTTGCTTTTGAAAGTTTTACTGAAAGAAGCAAGAGTAACTCAGCAAGTGCTACAGCATTAGTCAGAGATTTGAGATGACTTGGTGCTAATCCTTTCTGAGACTGGGAGGCCCTTCACATTCCCACCTGCATGTCCCCATACCGGTGACATTTATGTTCACATTTTACAGAAGCACTGTGAAGATTCATTATTTAATGTTTCTAAGCACTAAGTAACTGTACAAAGAGTGAGGCTATCCCAGACTAGTGTCTTAATTTTATTTAACAGAAGCTTTGAGGGAAAGTTAGCAAAACTGTGATGCTGCCTGGCCGGTAGGAGGATTTGTTTTCACTGCCACATAAAACATGAAGGTATCACTGTGTGGTTTTGCTGCAGACCTGAGAGTGCCTTGAGAAGTTTATCACAGAAGCGATCTTTACAAAAGCATCATGGCAGAATTCCACAGAAATTGAATGCTGTTTGCATTCAAGGCAGAGACTCAGTCCCTAAAGCTCTCTGGAGTCTGGCCACATGTAAATGGGGCAGCACTTCTGGCCGGGTTTGGATGCATGCAGAGTAGTCTTTGCCTCAGTGCAGGGCTTTCTCCTTGAATTTTTTTGCTCTTTGGTAATATTAAAGATTAACTCCACGGCACTCTCAAGGGGAAGAACTGCTTTGTCTTTTCATAGCTTGTTTCCATACCTTCTTAGTTTGCTGATGTAAATAGATAGTTACAAAGGCAACTGATATTTCCTCTCTGAAGTATGGTGTGTGTATCCATTGGTTTTGGTGGCCAGGACCTGTGACACAAATCCTGACTGATTCATGTGCTACAATTACTAAGTGGGCAGTAGGTCTGCAGGAAAAAAAAAAAAACAAGCCATAAAAACCAACACCAAATGTACCCAACTAATTGCAGCCAGGAAACTAGTTTTACACAGGCTTGGTCTTTTCCAGTAAACACATGAAGTTATCTGGATTACTGTGAAGAGCAGCCCACAAGGAAGGGAAAATGCAGGCTTATCCATGGTGCTTCCATGACGTGGGCACGTGTCTCCCAGTCCTGGCAATGTTAGAGAAATTCAGAAGCAGTGATAGTCCTGTTGACGGCATTTTGTCTATCTCCATGTAAATCAGGTGGTGGCAGTTGCTGTAGGGAGGTGGAGTGGAAATAAAAGGGATGTTGTGTCGATGACCTTTGCCAGGTTCAGTCATTTCCTGTCCATCTGCCAAAAATCACATGGACATAACTGGAGTGTGGGAAGCTGTATTGCTTGATGATCTTCAGGGGAGGGGGAAAAGAAAGTAAAAAGACTCATGAATAAAGAAAACAACTCTATATCAGTGGAGATGCAATCTGGCTGGCTGATGCTGAGATAGCAGACCTTGTTTACTCTCTCCTCTGACTCTTGCCAGGAGAGTTTTTTTAACTTGTTTGTCCCTCTCATTTGTTTGTGTGGATAGAAGTAAAGAGTGTATGTCTACATGCATTGGTCACTATGATGGGAGGGTATATATTTAAACGTGTTACCAGCTCCAGGGAATGGGCAAGCATGCAGTAGTTTCCAGTTTCCTCTCTTCTTTTTTCTTTTTTTTTCCCCTAATATCAAGTCACAGTGGAAAAAATCAGCATGTGAAGTTGTATTCTATCTAGGCATTGCAGCTGCACATACCCAGGTTAGGTGACTGGCAGCTTTCTGCCACCAGTACCTACCATGGATAACATACTTTCCAAGCAGCTCTGTTTGTGGAAGGAGTAGATTATTCTAGGATCTTCTGTGGTCCTCCTGGCTTTACATTTGAGGCAGTTCTAGAGCAAATGAAATGTTTTATCTGTAACCAATTTGAAATGTTAAGTATGTTTGATGCAATCAAGGATCCAGGATGCTGCTGGTTTTGTGATGCCTGGTTTTACATGGTATTTAGCATGTTAATAACCTTGGTTAATCCTTCTGGGTCTGCACTGTGATCAGCCTGTACAAGCTACCTGGTGATGTCACACTTACTGTTCAGAGTTGTACTGAAGCTGTCAATGAATGAGTGCAAGTTCGGGTGGGTTGTGGACTGAGGACAACTGCCTGCAGCAGCAGGATGCTAATAGATTCCTTTTCTTGTCTTCTTTCTTTGCAGTAAATGAAATTATAAGGAATGACCTTTCCAGTACCAATGTCCACTCATAGCTTTCAGTGTGGGCCTGGTATGAAATGCACACTTTTGACTTGGCTGGCACATCACCTCGAGTCGGGAGATACCAAATGAACTGAAGACGTTGCCTGGTACCACTCTGATCTTCCACCTTAATGAATGTCAGGAACTGAAGATTTACCTCTTGCTTACAGAGAAGCAGCTCATCAACTTCAACTGATGAAACAGCTTTTTTTAAAGAAAATCATCTCAAAAGAGAGAAGGAGTATGCTCCAAGACGGCGCATTTCATGGGACAAAACTAGGAAACTCAGCAAAATCTGAGCACTTCTTCCCGTTGCTGATCCTTTTGGCATGGCACCGCTGGAATACAGCCCTGGAAGTGCCTTATTTTACCAGGTTGTGGCATCAGGGCATTTTTAATAAGCTTTGAATTTCCTACCATTAAATGTGTTGGTAGGTGCAGAAACTCTAGAGCTTGTATTCTGGAGAATGATACTGGAAAAAAGCATAGGACTCTGCAGCAGAGTAGGGAGAGCAATCCCAACTCCAGTAAGACACGTTTATGAATTCCAGAATTTCCTCAGCTTTTCCTCTGCTGTAATGTACAGCCTATTGCCTTATTCTCAGTGCATTTCAAAAGCCTCCTGATTCATCATCATCTCAGCTTTCTTTTTGCATATTGCTTTCATTACGTGCTAATGAATCATAGGGTTGGTAGTAGTAGCATGGTAAGATTCTGATTTTGATCCAGCTTCTGTCATAGCACAAGTGAGTTGAATAGCACAAAATAAAAAAGGTTGATGGACAAAAAATTGAAATCTATCTTTTACACGATAGATGAATATGTATGCATGTACATACATACTAGTATATATGCATATATTTATATATGACAAATAATATAGATGATTGCCTAGTAAGGGCACTGAATTTAGCAATAATTTCAATTTCTGAGAATGCATTTCAAATCCACAGCAAATATTTCAGCTACTTCTTTTGAGGGTTTGTTGCACCTAAAGCAGGTATGCATTTTCTTTCCTCACGCAGTTAAGCAAGCACTTTAGATAGGCAAGAAGGATGCATATAAGATACATGTTATTTACCAAATGTCAGAATATGAGTTATTGTAACTGTAAATACCATTATGGAAGAGTGTAAAATATTTGTTCAGTTATAATATTATTATTCCGCAGAAGCCTTATAACTCTCTGCTACGTGTATGGAAAAGGATGTTACCAAAAACCCACCTTGGTTTCACATAGAGCGCTGTATAGTGTGTTTTCAGATTAGCTAATGTTCCTGGAGTTACAAGTAGGCATGTAGTGTAGCCTTCAACATTGTATTTTTTACAATCAACCGCTTATTATATAACTAGCAACGACCTATTACTTCACATAAACAAAAAAAATTAAAAAAAAATAAAAACAAAACTAAAATAAAATAGCATGACTAAATTAAAAATGTTTAACATTAATATTGTGCCTTAGGAATCTGTGCCCCCTCCTGGAAACACTCCCGAACTACACCCCCAAACTGGGGTGGCTCATTAACCCCGATGCAATGAAGACTGAACAGGTTTCACAAAAAGGTGAAATCCAACTAAGTGTTTTAAAACATTCTTCTGTATAATTATGTCTTACTTTCTTAAGGAAAAAAAATGAAAGCCATATTTGTCACATTTGCACATTACTGTGAAGACATGAGAATATAATATGGCTCTATGTACATAGTATGCTGTTACTGGTCTTTATAATAGTCTGTTATTCCTCACCTGTTTAATCCCAATTATTTACCCTGTATTTAGCATTGTAGACGTTGCATGAAATGTTTCTTATAGACTGCCATATGAAAAGTTAAAAAGCTCAACAGATGTCAGCTTGACTTGTAGCTAGAAAATAGAACTAATAAAGCAAAATGTTTTGCTGGAAGCTAGTCTTAGAGTGGTTCATTTTATGTTATCTTGAAAAATCTTTTCTCATATAAAATAGCATTTTTAAATTATACACATATATCTCTCCATCTCTTCTATATGAAGCTGCTTGCATCTTGCTAATATAACCATCTTATTATGGAAGCAAAGTCTCTTGTCAACAGACTCCTCTTCATTTCCCCACTGCATTTAAAGACATTGCTCACAAGAAGAGGAAATTATATATGATACAGTCCTCAGATTTTATTCTCTCATTATTTCAGAAATGTCAATGAACTGTGCATGGAGGAATCTCTGATTATGCCAAAGCATTTTTTTTATTCATATACTAAACATCTTGGGTGAGGCTTTAACTGTGCAGGACAATGCACACATACACACAGAGGCACATTTCAGCAGTAGTTTTAGCAAAGTTTTTGAATGTATGGTTTGGCTATGTTGCAGCTCCTTCATTCTGATTTTTATTTTCCTCTTTAAGCTATTTTGGGAAAAAAAAATACCCCAACCTGTTACTTTTAAGCCTGGATAATGGAAGGTTATACATCTGTTGTATATGTATTCATAAAATAAAAACGAAAGCAGAAATATTTCCTGTATGAGACTGCTATCTTGTTTCTGTACATGTGTTATGGTTGTTGCTGTCAGTTTAGGAAAATTATTTTCATCAACCTTTTTGAAAACAAAGCAAAACCAAAAAGCCACAACACTCTGAACTTGGAGTGTAGGTATGTTCAAAAATAGGTATGTTCAAAAATACCTCTGCCAGGAATGATTCTGACTATTCAAAAGAGCTCTTGGGATGAATTTTAAGTGGTGAAACAAGCTACCTTATTGATCATGCAACAAAGTACTTGGCATCTGTGAGCACTGCTTGGACAACAGTTTCTTTTGCCCTCCCTGGAACTATTTCTGAAACACGTGGGTTGCGAAGGGTGGGCTTAGGATCTGTGGCCTTCAGTGCAGTAGATAGAAGAGACATTTTTGTTAGGCTGAGGGCTTTGGTAGCCCTGAGACAGAAGGGCTGGCATGGGCTGGCAGGAGGGGATCTCTGGCCACCAGCTGCCTATGATGCGATCGATGGATCTGCTCTGTATGATGTGTCCTACTCCCTGAATCTCCTCGCTGCTCTGCCCCAGAGGTGAAGTGGCAACAGGAGAGTGTCAGCTTAGTCAAAGCTGGGCTGAACACAGCTCTGGGCTTCTATCAGTTCATCAGGTGGTGCCTCTGTATGTACCAACATCTGACACCTGATGGGCCATGAAATGCTGAGAAAACCTGAGCTGCTTCAGGTTTTCAGGACAAGATGGAAATTGTGCATCATGCCTATCACAGTACTCTGGGTCTACATAAGCACTTAAGAACCATTCTAAAAATCCTCAAGGAGAAGGAGACACAAATATGCATTGAAATCTTTGTAGAAAGATCTTTCTCTGCCTTGGGTTTCTCTTCCTGTAAGTATGAAGTGTCACTCCCTGCTTAGTCCATCACACCTGGCTTCCCTGGGGCTGGTACCCAAGCCCTGGCCATTTAAAGAGAGGCAGCTGCTCCAAGCCCATCAAAACTCAGATAGGGCCCAGCTCTTCAGAGATTAGTCAAGGAACTCTTTCTCTGCTTCCCAGTCTGGAGGGTGGAAACAGTGATATTTATGCCTCACGGACAGCATGAGCTGTATTGTTGGTGAGGTTCCTGGAAAAAGGAAAATACTGAAAACTCAGTCACAATTCTCCTGGAGACCATGACATTTTGTATCCCAACAAAATGTCACAAACTGAATTAATTCAAGCAATGTACTTCAGTCATTGTGTTACCTGACTTCCTGTGAGTTTCCTTTCCCTCCCATTTCCACACATCCTTCACTCAAAGCACAGCAGACCAGGCACAGCTACGTTAACCTTGTCTTGGCCAGACTTCTCCAGGCAAAATAACCTTCAGCAAACTCCTAATTGACTACTTTCATTCATAACCAAAGCAGAAGGTGAATCCCACACATCCATCTGGTACTGTTTGACTAAATAGCCCTGCTGGAGTCATGCCTTTGAGATTTTCCTTTCCAGCTGAAAATGGCAAATCTCGAGGAGTTAAGTTTCTTGGACAGAGTTGTACTGCCTTGAAGCTAAGCTTTCCTTCAGCATGTGAATAATTTTATTGCATTCATCACTGTAAATCAATTGAATTTGTCTCAGTAAAAATAAAACAAAATCCCCCTCATCAAGTACATAACAGAGGAGTGTTAAGGCCAATGGCATAAAATAATTTTCATTTCTGTAGCTCTTTTTCAAACATAGAGTCTAATTTTATGTCATAAGAACTGATTGGATTGTTCATCAAACTGAGTCCTCTGTTCTCCACCTTTGCACACACTTGCCCAATATGGAGGTCAAACTCTTGCCTATTTTAGTTTGCCCATACAATTTCCTCTTTCTCAACAAGTTAATATTTTTCTTCTTTGCACTTCTTTCTAAAAAAAAAAAAAAAAAAAAATTTGGATTCTCTTCAAGTAGCCAAATAATTTGTTCTGAGCAGATCAATTACAGATTCTCAAACTGTTGGCTTTAATTTCAGGTCATCCTTGAATCCAAAACTAGCTTTTTTTTGGCCAAAGAGACCGTCTTTTTGTACTGTGCAAACTTGTAGAGCTTTAACAATTCAAACAGTTGTGTTTTCAGGATTTAAGACAACTGGTAGTGTACCTGGAACTTGCCATCACCCATGGGCACATTAGCAGCTGTCATTTAAACTGAAAAGTTGCTGACTGTAGTGCTTCCTTAGCTATTTTCAGGGACAGATAACCCACAAGCCACTCTGCAGATGTGGCAAATTCATTTTCAGTCATTTTAGGAAATCCCTTTTTTTTCAGCTTGGTGAAACAGTTTCCAAAGATGCCATCAGTGTCAGTTTCCAGCACCTCTTCTGAATTAGTTTCACACTCAGCTCCTGTACCCGTCCTGTTTCCAGTGCTGCTGATGGAGAGCTTTTGGGTCCAGAGTAACAAAGGAACACTGGCAGTGGGTGCTGGTGTCAGAGCTGCAAAATCTCCAAGAACACACATGGTGTGGAGTCCCAAAACTCAGTGTGATGATGTTCCCATCCAGGAAGGGGACATTCCAATAACACCAGCTTCGTGAAACCAGGGGGGAGGAGGGACCTCTGGGCCTTGCCAGAAAATATTTCAGTGCATGTCACGAATCTTTTCACTGTAAAATCTGGGAGTTTTCTGATCTGGTTTGTTTTGGTTTTTAATAGGAAAAATTATATTTCCTCCAACATGAAATCATTTGCTCTACTTACTTTTTTGGGGTCCTTTTTTCTTTAATTTTCTACTTAGAAAATACAACCACATATTATTTTGGATCAGGTTTATCCAGACTGCACCTTCTTTCCCACTCTCTCCCTCCAAATCTCTGGGATGGGCTGCTTTCCCATACAACAGCTCCCCTTCCACCCAAGCAGAGCCACACAGGCGTCACATGTCCACTGCCTCTGCCCAATTTCTTGAACAGTTTCTCTGCAGGAAACTCCTCATGGATCTTTCCGGCCTCCCTGGACCCTTTCCATGGCTCCTGCCTGGGCCAAGCTGATCCAGCTCTCATCCCCATGGCAATCTCTTTTTTTTTTTTTTTTTTTTTTTTTTTTTTTTTTTTTTTTTTTTTACAGGTTTCTTGTACATTTTATTTTACAAAACAAATCAGCCCAGGTCAGATGACGACACTAAATTAAGCCCACACCTTTCGGTGTATATAATGAGTTTCTCTGGTGCTCTTCCCCCACCCCACACACAGAGAGCACTCCTCTGGGGCTGAGCCACACGTGCCCAGCCTGCACATCGCGATGGCTCCAGCAGAAAGCTTCTAGAGAAGGCGGCAGGAACCACAGCCTTTCCCGCCCAGTGCCGCCAGCCAGGCAGGGAGGGGAGACCCACCGCAGCACAGCCCACGAGGCCCGGGCTGCACGGCCCCAGCGGGGCCCAGCGTGGGCCGGGAGCAGCCACAACTCAGTACACCTGGAGAAACAAAGCCGCTGCCAGTGCGCCCCTGGGACGTGCCCAGGGGAGACCGTGCTGGTCAGAGCAATTAAAGTGGGTTTATGGTGACTTCTCCGCCCAGTAGCGGGGAGAGGGGGGAATGGGGGATGGGAGAAGGGGCTCCAGGGCCAAAGTTGAGTAGCAGAGGCGATGCGTGGGAAGGAGGGAGAACAAACTCTGCCTGACTTGCAGGATGAGTCTGCAGAGGTGGGTGTATGAAAACTCATATATTTTCTTTAACTTTCCAACTTAGAATTGTGGTCTGGGCAGAGGAGGTGTGAAGAGGGGGAACCCCAGCACTCTTTCCCTGTCCCTCCTTGTCTTCAAGAGCAAAGTTCTTTCATCAGGGAAGTGGCCCTGGGAGAAGGAGGCACTGGGTTTTTTCAGGTGTGCTCTGGTGCAATCCCTCCCATGACTGGTGACCCCAGCCATGCAAATGACAACTAAACATCTAGACAAACACTCAGACCCATGTAGGAATTTCTGGTTCGGTTTTCCCTGCAGTGCATGTTGCCACTGACACTTGAGAAAGCCAGTTTCAACAGAGGCAAGTGAGATGAGAAAACTCTCACTCACAAATTAGAATGTCAGCAATTTCAGGGTTTAATCCATATAATGTGAGGGGGTGCGGTGGAGGGGCTGCTCCCCTCAAGCACTACATGCCCTCTGAAGCACAGGAGCAAAGCACCTGGCTCATCCCAGGGCCACCCTCAAGGCAGGCAATTGCTTGAACCTCCCTGTTATTAGGAGGAAATTCTTTGCTGTGAGCCTGGTGAGGCACTGGCACAGGTTGCCCAGAGAATCTGTTGATGCCCCATCCAGGGAAGTGTTCAAGGCCAGGTTGGATGGGTCCCTGAGCAACCTGGTCTAGTGGAGTTTGTGACTAGATGAGCTTTTATGTCCCTTCCAAGCCAAACCACTCTATGATTCTATGGTTCAATAGCAGCACTCTTCTTGCTTCAATGTAAACTGACAGGCACCAGAGACCTTAGGCAATGTTTGTAGGCACAGGGTGCAAGGGCATCTCTAGCAGTGATCCAGCTTGCAGAGGGGGATGTTACCTTTAGCAGACCAACCCCTTGGAATTGCTGCCAGTAACCAAGAGGGCCAGGATCACTGCATTAGCAGGATGTGTCTGTGAAGCGGGTTGTCCTGTAGTAAAGAGCGTCATAAAGGCTTAGATCCAGCAAAAAACGTTTAGTCTACCCCACCCTTTCTAAAATATATGTGTGTACCAAACAGTAATTAATGAAATTAACTTGGTGCTAAAAATAATAATGGGAAATTTTTATTTTGTTTGTGGTTCCATTGCATGTGATCTGTATGAGCTTTACAGGTCTAAGGAATTATTGATTGACAAATAATGTTAAATAACTTCTTATATAACACACTGTTTAAGGAGCTGCTGAGCTTAAAACATTTTTGTGGCTGAAGGATGTGCATTTTTGGTGACTCAAGTGACTCAAGTGCACAGTCTGAGCTCTAAAACAGTGGTCAAGACCAGGAACAGCACATCACTCATCACTGCTACCTACTTGTCCAGTGGTTGACCCAAAACCCCTCATTTCCTTTCCTCACAGCCGGCATTGTGAAGTGTGGGATAACAGACGCTGCGCGTGTCTGCTGGCGCGTTTCACTCCCGATGCAGATCACAGCATGGTTTTGCAGGGTGTCACTTCCACCAGCCAGCTGCGCTAGGTGATGGAAAACACAGAAAGGCCATTTCTTTCAAGGCAGATATGCATCAGTTTAATGTGTCTGAACTGCTCAGCTTGAAAGGAAAGACACTGAGGCAGCCTGGCCCTGGGGTTTGTGCTTTACATAAAGCTGGTGATTTATCCAGACTCTCGCAGCTGCTTCAGTCAGCCCTCCCCAGTTTGAGGGCAGTTTTCAGAAGAAAAGAGGGTACCTGTGCTTGCCTCCCAGTGCTGGGGACCTCTTCTGCCACTGGCTCACTCAAACACACAGCTGATGCTGCTGAGCTTTTTCAGAACTGGTGTGGACCCAGCAGCTGGCATGGTACTTGGTCAAAATTCTTTGGGATCTTTTGATTCAAGAAATCAAGAGTTTAGCTTCTCTGGGCCTTTTCCATGCTTAAGAGGGCTGACTGCACATAAAGCCTCTCATTTGCTAAGCCCAGTGACTCATGCAATGCAGCACCGTACTATGTGAAGGCTCTAAATACCTTTGTTTCTTGCATTTTTTGTGGTTCACAGCCATGCTCCATAACCATGATGAGGAATGAAACCTCTGTGGTCACACATGCAGTTAATCTGCAGCGATTCTCAGCTGGAAGACAAAGCCAGTCAGTGCCTGGGGTTCCTCTCTCCTCCCGTCTTCTCCCAGTGCGGCTGCCTGTAGCTTGGCAGGCAGACACCCTTTGGCAAGGCACCACATCCAAGCTTCCCCCACTCACTGGCTCCGCTGTCAGCACGTCGTGTGCTGTGCGTGCATCCCAGTGAGCTCCTGAGCATCCAGCTGCCCCAGCAGCCCTGGAGAGCAGAGGGCTTTGAACCCCAGGCGTTCTCAGGTGCTCTTGGCATTGAAACCAGACCTGCAGGGATGGCAGTCACAGCAGGACGCTCACTGATCCCTGGAGAGCTGTTTTAGCTCCTGGTTGCTTTGTAGCTGACTGAGCATGGCAGCTCAGTAAGGCCTGCTTACACAAGTTTTGCCTGCTGGATGCTCTTCCTCAGCACTGACCTTACACACAAGGATGGGAAAAGAGCAGTGTTTTCTCAGCTCTGTTTTCTGAATATCCACTTGATTTTGGCCAATGGGTTCAGTCAGTGCTCTGAAATAAGTGAAACCACACATCCCAGCAGTGCCATATTCTGTCTTATAATACAAGTTGCCACTGGAGACAATATCAGGAATAGTTTCAGCTGATGGGAATTTTCCAATTGTTTTTTCTTCTATAAAATTTTGCATTATATAAAGAGCTAGCAAAAAAAAAAATTAACTTAGAAGAGGAAAACACAGTATCCTTCTTCAGCTGGCTCTATTTTTCACATCTTTGATTATTTTCTTCTTTCTGTGGACCAGTAATTTTGCCCAGTTAAAAGGAACCGGACTGATTTTGATCTTCTACAAGTATGACTGTAGTTATTCCTGAATTATGCCAGAGTAAGTGAGGTCAGAGTTGGGCTTAAAATCCTTCATCTCCAGAGCTTTATGATCAAAGTTATGTTGTGCAAAAAACAGAGAAAGGGTGAAGGGAATAGAAGACAATTAGCTTTATTGCAGTCCAAAAAAGGGTCAGTGCATCAGCTGTGCTACACACTTTGCCCTTTGGCTGCCTTGTAGAAGGGAAAACTCATGTGCCTCAGACTTATCCTGGCTCTTTAAAGGAGATTTTCATCCCAGCTGATTTCAGAGAAGGTGAAATTGCATCACTCTCATCCCAACTGATTTCCAGGCTCTGTCTGGCTGCATTCTTGGACCCAGAGATGCTGATTATCAGCAGTGCAAGCCCCGTTAGCCACCTGTCCTGACTGGGACTTTTGGCTGAACTTGTGCCTCTGAGGTTGTGCCTGCTCCCGCCAGCCTCCAATCGATTTCTCCTTCTTCAGCAGCTCAGTGACTTAGCTGCATGGCACACGGAGCACGGCCACGGCAATCCCATCATTTCCCGTTCCTGCCCTTCTGCTGATTGGAATCCTAGACAGGCAGGTTTGGAGAGCGGAAAATGCTGTCTGCACACCAGGTCTTGGAGGGGGTCTCATTTTGGATGGTGCAAAGCACCGAGGGATGTGTGCAAGGGGGTAAACCAGAAGCATCTGGTGAAAGGCTTTAACAGAGGCTGCCAGGGAGGCAGGAGATGAGTGACCAGTGAGTCACTCAGCAGGCACTGAGTCAGGGAGACCTTACTGTACAGGCTCTTACTCAGCTGAAGAAGGCTGTCTGCTGCCCATACGCACCAAATTGGGGAGGCCAAATCCTGTCCTTCTCTCATTGCAATGTCCCAGGTTGCAACCTGGAGGAGACTGAACAGGGTGAAGAGAAAATCTCAGTGCAGGAGCAATGATCGTGTTCAGAAAAATTTGAGCAATACTGTTAATATAAATGCTACTGTTTCTAGTCTTAAAATATTTCAAGTTCCTAAACCAATATTTATGTTCCTAGACCAGTAATTTTGTCCCTGCCACAGATGGATGCACATCCTTGAGGGATGCCTCTCCAACCAGAAGGAATTGGGCCTGCTGCCTGCTGCCGCCGTCTCCGGGCTGTTGTGACAGAAACCCGGGTCAGTCAGATCCTGTGGCCTTTGATAGTTTTATTCCTACTCTGCTAATGTGTGCAGCTTGTGTCTCATGGAGCTGGGATGCTTCACAACCTAGCAACAATATGTATTTACACAACCTCAAAGATTCCCAAAGAAATCTGTGTTGAGGTTTTACTCACAGATAGAGTAATGATAAAAGAATGAAAAAAAAGAAAAATAGAAGCCCCAAAATAACTTGTTTTGTTTATGCTTGAAGTTTGTTTTGCTCCTTATTTTAGAAAGACATTTTTTGTTGTGTTTCATATGTCTAACTTTTCAGTTATGCTGTGTAAAAATAGAAGTCAGTGCTGACTATCAATATTTATCCATTTATCCATGAAGCAATTATTTTAGAAGGCCTGTAGCTACAACACAATCTTTCCTCTGTACAGTTTCTATAATGATTTCAAATTGCAAAAAGGAAGCTTCAGAAGGAGTGTTTTGTACCGAGCTTCAGATAGGGAATGCATCCTGGTTCCAGATTTAAAAGCAAAGGTTGACGACAGCATTTCAAGTGTCTGTGTGGTGAGGACAATGGAAAAAATAGTATTTTAGCCTTGGTTGTGTACAATGTTTAGGCCAATTTGGATGGGGCTTTGAGTAACCTGATCTAGTGCAAGGTGTCCCTGCCCATGGCAGAGGTGTTGAAACAAGATGATCTTTAAAGTCCCTTCCAACCCAAACCAGTCTATGGTTCTTTGAATGTTTACTGCCAAATTGCTGAATGTGAGGTTTTGTGTTAACCCTCCTTTGCTCCTGTGTGGCTTTACAGACATTACTGAAGCTCAGAGCAGTGCCTTGTTCCCAGTGGTCTCAGGTCCTTCTTGCTCTGCTGATGCAATTAAGGGATTCAAGCCGACCCTGATGGAAATCCCTGTGGCTGTGGAGCTGTAACCCAGGCTGGAGTTTGCCCAGTTCAGTTTGTGCAGCACAAGACATTAACAGAAGCCTTGCAAACTGAGCTCGTGCAGAGTGGCAGCCTCCAACAAAGATGCAACACCACCAACAACAGGAAGAGATTATACTCACACCAGGAGTTTTGCTTCACTTTTAATCACCACCAGTTCTTTCTTGGCAAAATTTTTAGTGTTGTGTTTTTGAACTTAGGAACCTACATTATCTGTCTGGTCCTGCAGTTTATGGGCTCTATAATATGCACTCACACAGCCCTAAACAGAAGACCTGAATATTCTGTTTGCAAATTTGGCTCTCTGAGAAGAGGAAGAAAATAAAAAAAACCAAAAAAAGAAAGGAATGAAAAGAAAAGAAAAGAAAAGAAAAGAAAAGAAAAGAAAAGAAAAGAAAAGAAAAGAAAAGAAAAGAAAAGAAAAGAAAGAAAGAAAAGAAAAGAAAGAAGAAAGAGAGGTTTTTGGACAGGCTGTGTTACACTAACAGCCATAAAGCAGTCTCTGAAGGCGAGGCAGTGCCTGCCACTGCCAAACAACCACGTTTCATTGCTTTGGAGCCACATTTTAGGGCTCAGGCAGCTTGTTTAAGTACATTTATAGTGCCCCACCATCACGGGCAGACCTGCTGCAGCCTCACCTTGGGTGTCTATCAATTCTGTCTGGCTCTGCAGGACAGCTGTCTTCCAGCCCTGGGCATGGGGCTGCTGCTTATCTCAAATGATATGAGGGATATCAGGAAGTGGGCTTTGCCATCCCCTGGAACAGCAGGGTAGGGATGTAGCAGTGCCAGCCGTGAATGCACAAATCTGCTGTTAAGGAAGGGAGGTGAGAAACAAGTCCTGCAATTAGGAGCACGGAGGTGATTGTAAGTAGGTAAACTGCCAGAGCTGGTGAAGTGCCAGAATGGGATTTGGCCAGGACACCACAGCTAACACCTGCATGTTTACAAGGAATGACACGGGATCATTGACTCCTCAGAGCCTCCCACCTCCTGTGTCGCCACTCCCCTCCAGCAACACGGCACCAACAGGCAACATCTGGTCTGCAGTTGACATCAGAAATGTCATTATTATGAACTGGTCCGGTGAAGACTCAGCCTGAAAACCACAGCCTAATGAACCTCCAGCCCCACACTGTGCGAGGGCTCCCAGCCCAGCGCTGGCTGGTCCAGGGATGGTGGAGACTACTGGAAAACCTCCCTGCAGGCTGCCAGGCAGCTATCAGGCCAGATTGGTTCCTGTAACGTGTGAGCTCCAAGGAGAATGCAGCGAAAAATGAGTGAACTGACCACAAGCAGATTTCTTCCGAACTGTGTCACTGGTGAACGCCATAATTCCGAGCCGGAGGTGGGAAAATGGGTTTGTTTTCACAAGAAACCTGTCGATGGAGAAAAGAAAAATTTGAGGAGAATTTAGCAACTGGCTGAATTTGGCAAATAATTTCAGCTGGAGAAAATAGCTAAAATAGTTCAAACTTGGAGCGGGGAGTGGGAGACGAGAAATTCTGAAAATCCATTATTTGCACAGCTCTCCTCCAAAGAGTTTATATTATACTGCCCGCTACCAGCTGGCCCGACATTTAGGTTGCCTAATATTTTCCATTATAAAAGATTCTTTCAACATTTTTATTTTTTTAGAAGCTCTAACACCTCCATTGTTTGCAGTAGGCCCTTATAATTTGGCAGGGACAAAGCCCCTGGGCTAGAGAAGTGCCTTTTCTTTCATCCATGAAATTCCAGTCAGGTTTGGCTGGATTAAAAAAAAAAAAAAAAAAAAAATCAGAAAACACAACAAAAACCTGTTAAAGATCACCATTTCCCTTCTCTCTCTTATGTGCCTCAAGAAAATATGCTGGCAGACTGCCAGCATAGCAAGTGAACGTGAACGTTCTCATTAAATTGAGCCCAGGTTGTCACCAAAGCAGCCGTCCAGACTCTGCTGGGAACGTCTGGGGGCTTCCAGGGCAGCTGCAGCAGCAGGAGAAGAGTTGCAGGAGACCAAGCACCACCCCAAGGAGTTTTCCCGACAGGCAAAGGAGGCAGAGAGGGGAAGGAGCTCCTCCTGTCGCTGATTTAAAAGACCTGGCAAGCCAGTCTCCATGCCTTGGGGCTCCTGTCCCTACTTTTGAGCCTGGGAAGAGTAGAGCCAATTTCTCGCTCAGCCAGCTGTGAAATAGCAACACTAAGCCACATTCCTCTTTCTCCAGGACCTTTCTTTTCTCCCTGGGAACAGCAGCAATTCTGTTCTCCCCTAAAATAGCTAACCCTGTGGTCTTAATTGTATCAGTCTACTCTGTGACGCTGAACAGACTATGGGTTTGGTGGTTGTTGGGCAGGGGTGTTATAAGCACTGAAGAGAGGATAGTTGTCTTGGAAAAGCTTCTGGTCCACAGACTGGAATGGGACCAGTCCAGAAGACTGCACAGGAAGAGATGAGAGTCCAGGAGCCAGACTTACTAGGGAGGCAGCTTCCAAACAGTGATCAGGAAACAGAAATGGCACATGTGCATAGAATTGAGCCTAGAGAGATAATGGGAGTGGAACGGGAAATGGGAAAATGTGGATATCATATTGTGAGAGATCACGTGAAGGCTTGGGAGCTCTTAAGAAGTCAATATAGTCCATTCCTGGCAGAGGAGACTGTGTTATGAAAGTCAACATTGACTGCAATATAGCGAGATGAGCACTAAAGCAGAAAGGAACATAGAAATATATAATTTAGTGGTCTATCGGTCTAGTTTTTGGCCTCCACAAGTTATGTTGGAAAGGATGGCATACAGAAGCTCTGCAGCCAGCAAATTCTTGCCAGTGGTGAAAATCCTAGTGCAATCCTAAATAGCAAGAAAGTGGCTTATGTCACAAAGCATCAAGTTTTGTGAGTCTTCCCAAATTTGTGAGTATTATCCAAAAATTGGATTGGAAGCCAAATATCAGAGTGCACCACACCAAAGTTCAACTTCCCTGTGCAGGTCTCTTCATTCCCATAGATGTGTAGCTGTCAAGACAATCTAGCTGACTTCACAAGGGAGGTGCTTGTCCGTGGAAAAGCCCCTTTGTTAAAGAAGTTTGGTGGTCGCCTGTGCACAAAAGAAGCAGAAAATCAGAAAGTTGCCTTAGTTCTGTCATCCTGCCCCTGCTGTGCTGGCTACACGTGCAACGTTCAGGCATGATCTGAGCCTTTGCTTCATCCAGAGAGGGGCACACTGAAAAGCTGCTAGCCAGGCTCATCCCGAAGCTGAGCTTTGGCAGGAGGTGTAACTCATTTCAGTGGGCGGAGTGGACAAGGGCTGTACGGCTTTTGGAACCTGTTCTGCTGTGTGTGCAGAGCATGGATGCAGGAGCTAATGGGCTGTCTCTACCTGACAGTCCTTTGCGACAAATAGATGCAGTGGTAAATATATGGGTAAAACATGAAAGAAACACTGAATGGGAGCAGTGAGAAGACAGGAGCTAGTACCTTCACCTCTGCTTGAGCATTTGCTTTACCCTGAGAATGGGTTTCTAAGTTAAATGAGAGGTAGATGGCCAAAACTATGTCAAAACTTGGCTTTGCTTTGGTGCCAGTTTAAAAATAAAACTTCTTTCTCACATTTGAATTCAGAGTCAAATCTGTGCCCCTCAAGGGAAAGTTGTAGTTCAAAGATGGGTCTTGGTACTGATTCCAATTTAAATAGAAAAGGTTGTGTAATTTTCCCTTCAGCTGGATGGTGTATTAATTCACACAGTAATTTCTGGAGTGCTACTAATAAATTATATATTCAACAACTTTGGCAGTAAAAGCCATCAAAGCAAGCATCAGCAATTCTTGAAGACAGAATATGACTATGAGTACCTGAAGACTCTTTCTTTGGATTGAAGGAGTGGGATAACTTGTCAGGAATGAATAAATTGCAATCAAATATGTCTAGAATTCAGACTAGCTAAAGATGGAATAATCAAAACCATCAAAGCTGGGGGCATAATGGATTGAGACGAGTAGTCCAGCAAATATTGTTCTAATATCATCTTAGCCACAAGGGCTGCTCAGATGTGTTTCTTGAAGACGTTTAAGTTAGCAAATAGTACTCATCATTAATCTTTTATAATGGCTTTTGGGAGCCACAGTTCATTTAAACATTTTACATTTTTATTACTTATGTATGCAGGGCAGCAATTAAAGCTGTCGTGGTCATATAATGAAGACTAATGAAAGCAAGACAAAGGCAGGTTTTCATTTTCTGTCAATCTGAATATCCATCTGCTTCTGCCATCTCCCTCTACCCCTCCCCCCCAATTTTTTTTTTTTTTTTTTTTTTTTTGCAAGGGGGGAATGGTGTTTGGTTTTTTTGTTTTGTTTTGTTTTCATTTGTTTTGTTTTGTTGTTTGTGGGGGTTTTTTTGATTGAAAGCAATCTTCCCAGCCCCGAGGCATTTCACCAAACACCTTTACAACTGTCCAGGATGAATTGTGAAGATTAAGTGGTCTTTTCTTTTTCTGGCATGGAAGAAGCATCTCTCTTGGTAATCAGACAAGTACTGCAAAAGGCTCAGTCTTTCTCAATGCAAATAAATGTGAGTGATGCAATAACAGCATCTTTATGGTATGTTTTCTTCACCACTGTGAAGTAATAGTTTTGGAGGGGAACCAGGGATTAGTCACCCCACAATTAGTCATTCTGCAATGTAGTTTGATACTTGGGAGATCTGTATTTCAGAAATGTGGTTCTGCAACCATAGGACCTACTTTCAAGTACTTTCTGCTTTCCCCTCCTTTCAACTGGGAAGAGTTTGTTAAAAGAAAAAAAATTCATTCACTTTTTACTTTTCATGTGCTTTCTGCACATGTATCTATTTCATCTATTTCTGCATATGTCTCTATTTCATCTTCTGCAAACCTTGCTTTCCCTTTCTTGGGAGCTTTGACCAAAACCTGAGTTTGGGAAATGCTTCCATCCTAGCTGTTCTAAGGCAGAGCCCATCAGCCTGGCCAGGCACCTTGAAGGTAATGCTGCAAAGAGGATGGTGTGTGTGTGAGTGTGGGTGTCAGTGTGGGGGTGTGACACATGTAGGGCCACTGTCCCCTCACACGTGTCTCCAGCAGCCTGGGAGCCTGGGAGGGGTTGGTGTCCTGTTAGTACCAGGGTGAGGGGAGATCTCTGGGCACTGAGCTGTGAGCAGGGGCACTGGAAGACACCTCTTTTCCAAAGGCTGTTTACTGCCTTGGGAAGAGAACAGGGTAAGAGACAGCTGCTCTGCAAGTCTTCTCTTTTTTGGCAGTCAGAAACTTTGCTACAGAAAGTTTGTTCCCTTTAACTGGAATTTTTGTGAGTCAAAAAGGCAATGCAGATGTTTCAAAGTGTTAATCATAAATATCAGGGGAGAGGGAGCTTAATGGCAGAGCTCCCAATGAGTAACAATGTTTGGCCTCAAATATTTCAGTTGGTAAGATGTCACATACTTCTCTGTGCATGACAGCTCTGCAGTTGTCTTAACCATTTCATTTTTGGGGTGAGTAGTTGCAGTCCAGCCCACATGTCACAGCCAGTGTGCTACACACCAGTGTCTGCACTGGGCACATGATTATCACTGGTCCAGGCACCCACACCAGATCTGGTCCTCTCCTAAGATGACTCGTTTCATCAAGTCTGCCCACCACAGCAAAAGCCTGAATCTGCTTTCCAACCAGCCTTCCTCCCAGCTCCTTGGTATTTTTCTGTTGCCAAATTCTGTAGTCTCCTGAATGTATTCCATGCATACTGAAGCCTGACATTTGGCTCCTCGAGTCTTTCATAATTCTTCTTGTGTTGGTATAAACAGAGTTAATTTCTTCTTGTTTCAGACATGTTGTTGTCATTATTAACTTACCAACCCAGACTCCAAACACAAAATTCAAATCTGGCAAAATAAATACAGAGCAACTCATGGGCCAAATTGATTTGACTTAAAACAGCATTGAAACAGATGAAATACTGTGTTTCATTTGGAAAAACAGCAGCTATGTCTGTACAGTAACTACTGTGCTTCTCCAAAGGGTTTTTCCCACATACAGGGCCAAACTCAACCAAATGTAGCTTTGGATTAGACGGTAAAGCTCCCCTTAAATTCCTGGGTCAAACTGTTTGAAGATGTAAATAGGGTTACCAGGTTTGAAGTCAGATGAAGGTGGTACCCATTGCATCAATCAGAGGAACTCAGTGTAGCATCTCTGCTGATGGCAGTCAAAAACTGAGTTGGAAAACTCCAGCCCTGAGGACACAAGCTAAAGACAGAGCCTTGCTTCTCTACCCTTTCCTCTCTGGCTAGAAGCAGATGCCAAGGTAGAAGCAGATGCCAAGGTCTGTACTCTGCAATCATCATAATTTACAATGATTTAATATTAAAATGTCAGCACTGATGTGCAAGGAATTCTGATTCTCCTTAATCCCAGTGTGTGGTATCTCTACTCAGCTGGCAAATTCCCACAGCCCCGGCACTGTATAGATCTCCCTTACCCAGAGGAGCACAAACACACTCCAGTTACAAACTGAACTCTTTCTGCTCTATGGGAGAGCCCTGGTGGGCACAAGTCATCATTTCACAAGTGATGGGGTTTAAAAGTGAAGCTAACCTGCAGCAAACCTTGCTGACCTAGTAGAAGTGGTGACTGCCTGTGTAGATCAGCATGGAATTGAGGTGTGTAGTACTGCCACTGGAAGGAAAGTCCCCCAGAGAGAGCCCCCTTCAGAGCTGCTCTCAAGCACTGTGGTGCCGTTGTAATGGAAGCATAATCTGAAGTGATTGTTACCTTAAATGCAGTTTAACTTTTAAATCCTGATGGTTTAACTGATAATTGGATAGCTAAAACAGCTTTCAGAATCCAAAGCTGAAGTTTCGTTTCTTTTTGCTTTGCTGATGGGTTGCACAGGACCTTGTAGGGAAGGGGAGAAGCCAGTTTTCTGAAGGCACTCAGATTTTTTTCCCTTTACTCAGCAGGGTGTGCATGGTACAACTGCCTTCTTGAACACTGCATTCCAGCTGTCTTGGAGTCAAAAAGGGAGGCATATCCTTGAGGCAGCTCCAGTCTTTTTACACAGGAATGATGCGGGGGAGAAAATCAAGGCAGATGCAATTAGTGAAAATCAGAACCTGCAGTGCAGCTTCTCTCTCTGGCTGCTTTTGTGTAGGGCTTAGCCCAAACAAAGCAGCCTCCCCTGAGCCTTGGACTCCTTACAGCCTAACAGAAGGAAGATCACTACAAGCATCAGGTATTTCTGTTAGTGGGAAGCCTGGTAAATACTCTTTCCGAGCCAGCAACACCTCCCTTTGGCAGGCTTACTTGGCAGGCTCCAGGCACTGAAGTAAACACGCTCTCTGTTTTGCGAGATTCACCAAAGTGGGGCTTATCCCTGTCCTGCCTCTCAAGAGAGTCTGAGGAGCAGTTGTGGCCCTTTAATGTAAGGGTATTAAGTGGCCAAAAAAAAGGGAATTCCTTGAAAAAGAATTGCCCTTTAGTTACGACAAGCAATATGGAAATAATTTGAGAATGGGTTGTGTTTCACTATTTTTTTCCCACAATTTCAATATAAGTCTATGTTTTTCTTTTTCTTTTCCCACAATCTGACTGCACATCAAAAGAACAAAGAGTCAGTACTGAGTTAAGAGGGAGAGTGGGGAGCAGAAGACAGTGCAAAAAGCTGGGAGAAGTAGCCAGTCTGAGCTGACCACTCAGAGGAATCACATTCAGGATTTCAGGAATTCAGGAGAAGTTATTCCAGGGGAAGTACGCAGCCTGGGATGGGTGGTCCCCACAGTGTGGCATCTCTCCTCAACCTGGCTCATATCCAGTCTGGCTCTCCTTTGCCTGATCTGACCCTTTGCCAGCAGCTGCCCAAAGCTAACAGACCAGGGGAGTCACACCAGCATCCAGAAATGGGTTAGCACTGAGAGATGCTAAATTTTGCTTTACAGGTTGTTTGGGAAGGGTGGAGAGCAGTCCATGCAGAAAAGAGATAGAGGAAAAAACCCCTAGAAAAATAAACTGCAGACAATATCTCATTGATACAGCATCTGGGGCTGGCACTGTAATGCAAGGAACACGCAGAGGAGGGAAGGAAGCCCTGGTGCTCAGGGTAATCCATTATTTTCACTAGCATTGACCATGCTTCCCTGCCTCCAAGTGTCTCCAGAGGTGGTGGGGGCAGCTTCAGAAGGGCCACCAGGGCATTTTTGCTCCTGCTGCTTTGCCCACACTCCTTACAGTGAGATCTCACTGCCAGCCCCACACCAATGCTGTCTGTGGGGATGCTGCTGAGGGAGGCTTGGGACCATGCTGGAAGCACATCCCTGTGTCCAGACCTTACCCAAGGGACCGAGCCAGCAGCCACTACCGCCCAAACAAGGCCAGGCCCATACACACGGGTGACTCCTGCCTCTGTTGAGTCACGCCACTGGCTACTTCTTTCTTGTTGCTTTAGCTAAATCAGGAGATCTGCCCTGCCCTGGCAAGGATGCTGGGCAGCTGCTGAGGAGCTCAGTCTGTGCCAGTCAGGAAGGGGCTCTGCTTGATCTCAGGCTGGAGCTGCTGCAGGCAAGAGAAGGGGCAAGGCACACAGGAGGAGAACGGCAGCCTTGTATATCTGTCATATAAAACTGAGCCTCCGGTCTGGCTCTTTATCAATTATTAGCCTGCTGCTAAAATAAGAAAATAGATTTCATAAGTGTGTTTCTGTTCCACACACCAGACAGATAGTCTGGCTAAAATGATTTATTGGTGTGAGTTAGTGTGTGTGTATGTGTAGATGTGCATATGGTTCAAATCCTATAAAGCAGAGTCTTGCCTGTGTGTGTGTGTATTTAATGCTTTTATATGGTACATCATTCCTTTTTCATGTGTGTCTGTCTGGTTTTCTTGGGCAGCACTAGTTAAATTTCTTCCTTCTTCTATTATTTTTTTTTATTTTATTTTTGCATTTCACATGAATTGTGCAGTGGAAGCCAAGAGTATCTGCCAACTTGGCTGTCCCAAAAATAAAAGTTGACACTCTTCTCCTAGAAACAGCTATCTCCTCATTGTAGTCATGGTCAGACACACCCACATCATCCCTTTCTTGAAACTGAGGACAAATTTAATAATGTGCTTGGCGGCTTTCATTTCTGACTAAAAATGTCAAAAAGTGAAAATAATTGTCTTGAGAATGCAGAGGCAGAGGGCAATCCCAGGACACGGCACTTACTATTGTAAGTGTGCACAAAGGCAGACTGCTCTCCTCCAGCTGGCAGATGGGAACAGTGCTGCAGAAACCAAGGACAAAGGTGGAAGCAGTGACAGGAAAGTCCCCCCACCTTCTCTTCAAGTTAAAATTCCTCTCTTCTCTCATCTGTGGTAAATGGACTGCTGCAATTTTCACCTTTCCTTGAATTCTTAATTTTGGCTTTTGAGGTTTGGGACTCCTCCTTCCACACCCCTAGTTTACTCAGACACAGTAAACAAACATTGATTTCACCCCAACTGTAAGTGCCACAGAGTCTGAGGAGGCAAAGCTGC
This sequence comes from Onychostruthus taczanowskii, assembly GCF_017590055.1. Lineage (NCBI taxonomy): Eukaryota > Metazoa > Chordata > Aves > Passeriformes > Passeridae > Onychostruthus > Onychostruthus taczanowskii. The sequence continues at coordinate 804,601 of NW_024498183.1, read as the reverse complement.
TTGGATGTGAAGCCAGTTCATGTCCCTGCCTACCAGAATAGCAGGCAGGGCTTGGTATGAGTCATGAAAGACATGTCTGCTCTCAAGTTATACTTGCCCCATGCAACTTATTTTCTAAGCCACTTGGCAGAAAAGTAGCTATTCAATGTTGCTGTCATAGGTATTTCAGAAGCTGTGCTTTTAGTTAGAGGTGGCAACAGCTCATGTAAAATTTTGATTTAGATAGGAAAACATAGGTTAGAAAATGAATAATCTGTTTTCCTGCATCATGCCCATTTCCACCTGTAGAATACCTAGACAGCAAGTGAGGTTCTTTTAAAGCAACAATAAGTCATGAATTCAAATGACTTTTACCACTGCTGTTGTAAAGAGCCAAGACAAAATATATTCCCTCTTAGCTTTCTCTCAGTTTAGATACAGTAGCTCCCATAACATGGAGACTCTTGGGCTATGCTAAACAGCTGATTCTAATTTTTTGCTCCATGAGTTCAAGCAATTGTAGCTGGTTTGGTATTTTTAAGCTTCCACAGGTGAATTGTTCTCTGTTGCAGGAATTGCTCCATGTGGTCAGAGATGCCAGTGACTTGAAATCAATTTTGAGATAGAAAATGACTGACATGATGATTGAAGAACATTTCCTGGTTTTCACTGTCAAGATGATGTACATGGATACAGAAATCACTAACAACAGAGATTTGTCATTCTAAGTAGATGAGGAGGGTCTTGTGATCCTTCATGGTGGCTGTTCTAGAGGTGTTGTAGGTTCATTGTCTTTGGAGATAAAGAGTGGATGTTTAAGCCTTTGGGGATAGCAATTATTTCAGCATCAATTTCAGAATTTTTTCACCCAGTGATCAGGGGATACCAAAGCTCCAGAGCAAAGGGTTACATAATCACAGAATCATCACATTTGCAAGATACTTTTAAGAACATGTAGTCCAACCATGAATCAAGCACCACCATGGTCACCATTCCAGTGTCTACCATTCCTACATCTACCATTCAGTGAGGTATTTTTCTAGTATCTAATCTGAACCTCCCCTGTCACAACTGAAGGACATTTCCTCTTGTCCTTTCACTTGAGACATGGCAGAAGAGACTGACTCCCACCTGGACATAAGCTCCTTTCAGGCAGTTGTAGAGAGTGATAAAATCTCTCCTGAGACCCCTTTTCTCCAAACTAAACAACTCATTTCCTCAGCTGCTCCTCATAGGATTTGTTTTCTAGACCATTCACCATCTCTGTTGCCCTTCTTTGACACACTTCAGCACCTCAATATCTTTCTTGGAGTGAAGGATCCAGAATTGAACACAGTAGTCAAGGTGCAGCCTAACCTGTTACCCTACAAAGCAACATTTTCAGCACTGCAGGTGCCATCAGAAGATGTTCTTCTTGTGCTCAGCCTTAGCAGAGAAAATGTTAGATGTGTTGGATTGTTGTTACTTACATAACTTTGCAAACAGACGGGAATTTTTTAATGAATTTGTAAAAGTCAAATACTAAGTGTTAGTCTCAGCACACTTAGAAATCTGGACAAATTCAGTTTCTCAGTCATGGGAGACTTGCCTATTTTGTACAAGAAGCAGCTTTGATTCAAGGCAGATCCTGCCAATTTGCCTGTTTTGAGGACTGGGTTGAACTGATCCACCTAAGCTGTGAATTGTCATATCCAACTGTGCAAATCAAGGGAGATCCAAACTGGGATGAATCCTGCAGTTTGACTGTAGCCCAAGTGTCCATGCTTCTAGGCTCTGAGCTGCTGGCTCAAATATCTTTCCTTTTCCCTGTGCAATAAATCTGGACTTCTGACTGTGGGTTTGCGTGACACTCAGATGTCTGGAGGAAATGGTCTGAGTGGTATCAGAAAGTGTGACTCCACACATGACTGTATGTTGTGGTTCGTTTTGGGGGGGCACCCCAGGGTGTTCCCGGAGGCTGGCAGCAGCAGGCAGGCAAGGAGACTCCACACAGCTTCTGAGGGTGCTGATCAGATGAAGGTTTATTTGGGGTCCCAACCCCGGGAACAGCATGGTTACTGAGGAAAAAAGGGGGAAGGGGGAAGGAGGGGGAGCCTAGGGGAGGGAAGGGGCAAGAGGGGAGGAGGAGGGCTAAGAGAGGGGGGAAAGGCTAAGAGAGCAACTGGACTCCTCGCACAGTTTAAGAGGCAGATTGAAGTGGGCACGGAATCAGACTTGGGCCAATGGGATTACAGATACATGATGGTTCAGGGCAGGACCACAGGCTTAGAATATACCCTACATTCTGGAGGGGTGAGACAGAGCATACCATTTCAATAAAATGCAAAACTGCAACTGTAGAGCACAGCATTTTGCCTATACCAGGCAGTGGCTCCTCATCTCTCCCGTTTCTTTAAAATCCTGTCCACCTTTCATAGACATTAATGATATAGCACTTTCGAAGGGGGATCTTTTCTTCTTCAGAACGTTTGGTTTTAATGAAAGTGTAAATGGGTCTGCTCATCATGGCTGGAGTGTACAACAGACATAGGGAAACTGTGAGTATTTAGAGTGTGAGGATCAGTGGCCAGAGTTACTTTCACCCTGAGAGGTTTTATGCAGCATTTTTCTGTAAGAACTGTTTAATCCTGCTTTGGAGGTATGATTGTCTATACCCCATGTGCATTTTGACATAGTTACAAATATGGGCATCACATTTGAGTGCTAGTCCAACACCTAAAAGACTCCAAGTTGGTTTCCTGCTCTAGGAAATCCCTGGCAGTTTAATTATACTCTCTCGCAACAGGTTCTCATCTGTTGATCAGAGAGCAACTGCATAATATATGTTTAAGGCTGTGATTCTGAAGATCAGTCAGGTGCAGCTATGATATTTTATGAAAAGTCCTTTGCTAGGATTTTTCGCTCCTGAGGAGCTGAGTGCCTCAGGAAAGAAATGTAAACAATAACTGTCTGCTGCTGTGGAATGCAACAGGTGCATCTGTGATTGGGGCATGTTGGTTGTTTCTAATTAATGGCCAATCACAGATGCAGCTGCATCGGACTCTGAGAGTTACAAGATTTTGTTATGCATTCTATTCTTGTTCTTTCAAGCCTTCTAATAAATCTTTTCTCTCTATTCTTTTAGTATAGTTTTAATGTAGTATTTTAATATAATATCTAGCATAATATAATAAACCAGCTTTCTGAAAACATGGAGTCAAGCCTCGCATTTCCACACTTGAGGTGTTCCCAACAGTCAGGTTGTTTAATTTCTCAGCACAAACAGTGAAGAGAGGGCAGGAAGGCATCTGAATGGGGCATCCCCATCTCTGAGGTGAATAGCTAGGACAGATAACCTAGTTGTGCCAGGAAGTCACAGCAAAATAGAAATAAGTAATGCTACAAGCTTAAGTGTTATGGAAGGAATAAGCCTAGGCTAATACTGGAGCCATAGAAATAGACTTGGACAGGAATTGATAGCAATTAACTGCAGTACCTCTTAGGTGGAGACAGGCCCCTTAGACCAACCATCCTGTCCTTCACTATGGGCTAGTGATGAAAGATCATGAGTTAACAGCTTGGCCTGAGCAGGAGAGTCCATGCTGTCAGCACACTGAATGAGCTCCCATTTGAGAGCTATATCAGTCAGTGAGGTAGGTTCCCATTCTGAGAGTTACAGCATTCCCCATTAACTCCAGGAAGCCTTAATCTAAGCAATCAGGGAAGGCCACAATAATCAAAGTACAGGTAATGCATGGGGAAACCCACAATACTTGGAACAGAACTTGTTTAAAAGAAGTTTGAATAGTCTGGTGTTGAGCTAATCCTTCATCTCAGTGTACTTTGGAGATTGCTGAGCCCATGCTGCAGGCACAAAACCCCACTGGTGGGGGAGATGGTGCAGTGGGGAATTGCCATGAGCTGGAGCTGAGATCTGCCCTAATGGTGCCATAAGGACTTGTCTGCACAAATGTGGAATTCAATTGCAGTGAGAGCCCAAGACTTGATACAAAGGGTACCCAATTGCAGTGTACAATAAAGCGTTTTATTAATCCTGCAAAACTGAGGAGTTGTCTAGGATAGAGACCAGCTGCTGGTGTCTCTTGGCATTTTATCTATTAATAACTATTTACTTACAGAGTGGTATAAAGCATTCCTGTAATGAAAACTGAGCAGCATGAAGGGAGAGATTCTGCTGCTGAGCTGTGATAGCATCTCCTCTAAGACACTCCAATTTACAAATGTTAAAAATGCAAACTTTCCAGTGTGTGTGCACACATATGGCAAGCTGTTTATAGCTGAGATTTCCACTGAATGTGGTTTTTGAGATGGGCAGGTACTCACCAAAGATGTAGCCTCATGTCAGCTTCTCACAGTCTCCTGAAGTGATTAGTGAACCTGAAATTTTAGATTCACTGTCTAATCAAGTGGAACATGGCTCTGGTGATCTAAGTGAGGAGCAGTATAAGGTATAAGAAACTGAAAAACTTGTGCCTCTTCACTGCAGTCCAGTGACTGGGAGAAAAAACACAAGTAAATCCTGAGACAAAGAAAGAGAGGAAATAGAAAGCTTTCCAAAACTGGCAATACTTACACACTTATTTCACAAGGTATATGTGGAAGCATGTGTGTCTAAACCTGTATATATCTTGGCAACAAATCTCCTTGGACGTGAAAGGTCTGCCTTGGAAACTATCTATATATATCTATATATATATATATATATATATATATATATATATATATATATATATTTTTTTTTTCCCCCCCTGGAGAGTATACCTAGAAAAAGTAAGAAATGCAAATTTTAAAAATTGGCAGAAATTGTGTATTCACCTAAGGTTGTAAGGATTATTGTCCTCTACAGTGTACTTAGTTTAAGGGTTTGCATTAGGGTGCTGTGGTGTAAGAAGGATGCTTTCCTCGTCCTTTTAGGACTATTTTGTGCTCAGATAAATACAAAGACAGTCTGCAACTTAATGTAAAGCTATACAAGACAAAATACTAGTAGAAAAGAATCAGACTGATTTTACTTATTGTAGTAAATATACATGACATTTTGGGTTGCCATTTTTTATTTTTACTGCACAGTTACATCCAGTAAATTCTGCATTCACAATCAGAATTACTTTCCAATGGGGTTGAATGCTGTGGCCGCTGCAACTGCACAGTACCAGCTCATCTGGCATGCACATGCCTTGTCTCTAACAGTGTGGACTATATATGCAAGGCTGCAAAATAGACCTCCCTCTTAGTGAAGTGTGTTTCAGCCATATTCAACATATTCTTCTTTCCAGTTTCAACATTTTAATGAACTTTTGATTCACAGCATAATCTTCATTTTAACAAAAAAAATTAAGAAGTCAAAATGTAGTAGAAAAATCTAATCCTGGATTATCCCATTCGTTCCTCAGTTGTGCACTCAGGAGCTCACTGGGTGCTTTTTGTTAATCAAACAAATCTGAGACACAAGAGCTCCTACTCACCCTCTTGCTGCTTTTTCTTTCTACCATCTCTAATATAAACAACAAGACAGCACCTAAGTAAGAGCAGGGGGTAAGTGCTAGGAGAGAACAACTCAGCAGAGCAGGTATAGAAAATTCTTCTTTTTCTGAAGAATTCTACTCTGGGATATGATCCTTGTGCCTCTTAGATCAGCATGAACTGAGAAGTTCTGAGAATCTTAATGTTGTATGCTACTGCACAGAACTTCATGGGGATAAAAAAATCCCACACATCCATGTGTTTGTGTCTATACTGGACTAAAGAAGAGTGGCTGAGGGTATCTGTGAATTGTTGCTTCCTTTCAATGGGTTGCTAGGATGTATCAGGAATACAGCTTTCCAAAGTTCACGTTAACTTTGAGTCCCTGGGGATCCCATACGAGTTTTATAACAGGAGAGAAGGTTTGTTTTCAGTACAGAAAGGAAATAAGAGAATTTAAATAAAACCTAGATGAAGCTTGGAGTGACCTGCTAATCACAAGTGGGGTATGAAGGGCTGCTGCCCAGACAGTGCCTACTCCTGCTGTGCAACTCTATGCCAGGGAAGTGCCACAGGTTCAGGATGGCTGCTGTGTTGGAGACCGCAAGAGTCATGATTCACTCAGAGGGAATGTGAAGCAAGTCAGTTATTTTTTGAGTTTCACAATGGCAAAGAATGGGAACCAATTCACTGGCCAAGAAAACAGGCAACAATGGCTAAGAGTATAAACATGTAAGGCAGACATATAGGGGGCAGGCAGCCAATTAAGAGGAAGGAAGAAGCTAAAATAAGCCAATGAATGAACAGACAGGAAATATTTAACAGTGAAAGAGATAACGTGTGACTTAGAGGGAAATAAGAGGAAAGAGTTACAAGGTTAAATCTATAAAATAATACAGTGGTTATTTAGGGGAAATTTTGTCTTGCTGCAAACGGAAAGGATAGAACAAAGTGTAGGGGAAGTGCTGCAGAAGTACCAGCAAACAGCTGGCATCATTGGCACCTTGCCCCAGCAAAGACTGGCCAACCCCTCTTGAAATCTGGCTTTTGTTGGATGATCACCCCGCTGCTTTATGCCTTCTCTCACCAGGCTTGCAAAATGCATGCAGTGTTTTTGGAGTCTTTTGAGCATTCTTTGCTGCCTTGGTCTAAATCTCCTCTTGACTATATTTTGTATAGATCATACCCTGTGATCCCTACTCTGACCTGGAGTTCTGGTAAATTTGTTTTCAGGTGATGTTCATATAGACGAGTACAGAAACAACTATCCCAGACTTAAAGAATTTGAAAGGAGGTGAAAAGCAGATGGGACTATCTGAGGGAAAATACTGACTGTTTCAGGTAGGTTAGGCTATTTGAACTGCATTGGCAGAGCACTTCCAAAACCAGTTTGGTATCTCTTCTGGGGTTGGGAAGAGTTAATGGCACCTCCTTGTCTCTAAGCCTCTGGCATGTCTCCAGTCCTGTGAGTTCTTCCTGTATGGGTGCTATGGGCTGCTGGACCCATCCTGTAGGCTGGATTCAGAGAGGAAAAGGATAACCTGAAAGGCCTGCTTCTACTGGTTAGTAAGCAAGGTTTTATAGTGGAATAGAACCACAATTCTAGGAAAAGTTGCATGTTATAAAACCCTGGTTTTTTAGACATCTTAATAGAAGAAACATCTGATTCTCTACACAGAAGTCTATTATTTTAGCATAAGGTAATTCCTGCAAATATGAGAAAGGGGTGTCTCTGTTATGATTGGCCTCCCCTCTCTTCCTGCATTCCTTCACATTGACTTGAGTTTCAGATTTGAATAAACTTCAACTCATAACACCTTTAAGTGGTTAGGATCTGCATGCTGAATTTCTAGCATCCTGAAATTAAGCCAGTTTTACCTTGTTCTAGTTTGTGTGGATGTGGCTTTTTTGGACAACTTTGAAATAACCTTTTGAGGGAATACAAGAAAACCATCAGCCTGAGAAAACTACTCATGTGTCAAAGAGGAACATACATTATGACACTGAGAATAAGGGAATGAAGATGCTCCAGGATAACTTCCTTATTCAAAATTAGAAATAAGGAAGTAGAAAGGGAAAAACTAATGTCTTTGCTTTGCTCAGCACAATACCGTGATTTGAGTGCGGTTTGATCTGGCTTTACTCCCAGTAACCCTGAGAAACTCAGACTGATCACAATGTTAAAGTAGTAGGATCAGAATAAGGCCTGTGCAGTTTCCACACATGTTCACATCTCACAAAGCCTTTTGGTGGGACTGGCATTGTGCTCTGTGTTACTCAAAATGCAAAGGAAGGGACTGAGTTTTGGAGTTTACAATTTAAATGCAACGAGCTCTTTCAAGATTCTAGATACTCTGTTTTAGATTAAAAAGGAAAACCTGAGAATAGAGTAGATTAGAATAGATTAGATTAGAGAAGAATAGACAGTTTTAGATTAAAAAGAACATGCTTTCTCACTGCCTAGGGGCAAGAGAAACCCTTAGCCTTGCTGCCTAGGGTTCAGGCAGCCTGACTACTGCCTGAAACTGCTTCTAGCTAGTTTGGGCATAAGAGCAGTGAAGACTACCCCAGAACCCAGCAATCAAAAATCGAGGTCTGTGGGGCTTTGTGGCCCTGAGGGAGGTGCTGTGTTGCAGGAAGGTGCTGATGCCTTTGCCAGCATGCCTTAACTACTGCTGTCCTGCGCAGCTGCCAGAAAAACTTATCACAGACAGGTCTGCAATCACATCTCCTTTTTGTCATAAGGGCAAGTACTTGGACACCCTCTGTAAATGGTGGCAGTCTTCCAACTAACAATGGTGTCTGGGGTCTCTGCAGTATTACCTGCTGAGGTGTTTCCTACAACGTGCCACTTCTTTCTTTACCCTTGCTCTTGGCTCTTTCCCTTTAGACAGAGCTTGGCAAGCAGCCTTGTGGCAATTTTCTGCACTGAATATGTGCCAGAGGAAACCCGCTTGGATAAGAACTGGGACATTTTGATCAAAAGCAAGCTTGTGAGTCCCAATGGATATTCTTTTTTTATGTGCTTGTTAGCATCATTGTTTTTCTGATTTTTGCTGTATGAAATAGTGTTCTGTCCTTGACTAATGCAGTGCTATAGTTTTCATTAGCTTTTCTTACAAGTCCTTACTTTGGTATGGAGAATGTCTAAAAATTCCCTTCATCAAACTTTCTTTGTTCATTGAAAAAAATATAGCAAAAACTGTATGGCAAAGATTCAAATATGTTTGAAGTAATGCTCTCTTACTTGCTTTGGTTTCGAAAAGTTAATTGTTAATAAATGGGGCTTGATATCTAATGTGTTCTAATGATAAGGTGCTTTGAAAAAAAAAATTCACAACTGCCAGGCCAGCTTGGTTAACCCTTACTGGGACAGTACCTTATGTAATGGGATGCCAGAGATGTTCCTCTGAAGTAAAAAGTGCAAAAGGTAGTTAGCTGCAGCATAATAAAAAGGATGTCAATCACCCTTTTGATGAGTTATATATTAGTATCTAATATCAAAATTACTAATTTTTTCATTAAGTGAATTGAGGAGTTTCTGTTTCCATTTTCTTTTTTAAAATTACTGCTCTTCTCAAAATCTCTGAGCCCACAATGTGCCCATTTTATCTTTCATGTTATTGTTTTTATTTAAAGGATTCAGCCAACAGACCTTTGGCAATATTGTCCATGTTTATGGACAGTGATATTTGCTTTAGAAATAGTGTCACTGCTGTACCTTGTGAGGTGATGATAAACATCCTGAAACTGTACACAGAAAAAGGTCAAAGATCAAATAGATTTCCTCACCAGGGAATTGTCCTGTAAAACACAATGATCCTGTTGTTTTTATTGTAACACAGGAGTTAGGGGCTGCAGAAAATCATTATGTGGACTGGATTGACAGACTTTGAAAGACATATCTAAGATGTTGGATCTTTCAAAGACAAGAAGCTTGTTTCCTTGCCACTGTGGCCACTGGGTTTAGTCCTTTTCCTGATGATGGGATGAAAAGTGCTGGGCTGTGTCTGTGTGCATTCACTTCAGCACTCACTTCCCTTTTGCTGACTCAACTGCCTACAGCTCGCTGTTGCTCAGACAGGAGAGCATGTAAAGTGAGACCAGCTGAATGTGCAGACAGCGTTGAGGCATTCCAGGGGAGCAGTTAATGTTAGTTTCTTCATAAGATTTCCAGGTTCCAGTCAGCCTGGAATTTGAATTTATTTTTGGGATGGAGTCAGCATTTGGTTGCTTGGACAATTTCATTGTTGAATCCAATGTTAATCCAAAGAAACATTAATATTACTTACTTATTCCTACCACTCTGCTGACTGTTATGTAGGCCACAAAATCTGAGGTAAGAGCTGCCTTTGCCTGTATCAGGAAAATTAGCTTTTCAAACAAGACAAAAACATTATTTTTCCTATTAAAAAAAAAGACACCAAGATATTTTTGTTCGGGTTTGCTTGGTCTTGGTGCTGACTTCTGCTGTTCTTTACCTAATAATTGTTCATCTGGCATTCTCATTATGTCAAGGCAGCATCCTACATCCTAGTGGTAGTTATGTCCTCTGGAGCTGAAAATCAAAATTACTATATGATGCAACAAGAAGATGTGATAAATCAGTAGAGGGAATGTAATAGAAATTATGAGCCTACCAGTGACAGGAAACAGAGCTATACAAACTGGGTGTAAAATTTGTAACTTTGCAGTATGTGTTAGATTTTATTTCTCTAAGATATAAAAAGAGGAAAAAGATTGATGGTGTCAATAGTTCCTGCTGGCCACCTGCCTCCCATTTATGTTGAAAAGATGAAAATGCATTCCTTTCATACATCAGGGCACATTTTATACTTTCTGTAACAAAGCACACCATGGTATTTTGCCCAATTGCATTTTCTGTTTAGTTGCAAGAAAATGAATCAGAGAAAATGGAGATCTTGAGAAGTACGAGCCCACTAATTTTGTAGTTCAAAAAGTCTAGCATGTTGCTTTGTCTTTCCCTTATAAATATTTTCCAGAGGAGCACTATCTCTTCACTGGATCATCTTGTGACCATTAATAGGCAACAGAGGAAACAGCAATGAGTGCTGTGCTCAGACGAAAGCCTGCCAGAACCAGTAACCAGCAACACACAACAGCCCTGGTCAGATTTTAAAGCAAACATCCAACTAAATAACCCATTTCTCATGGGTGGGATTGTGGTGCAGTTTGACAGCTATATGACAGAAAATGACAGACATATACACAAGTAGAAAAATTGTGTGTGAGGATGCTGAAACTGAGAGATCAGACTGCCATTTTCTCAGTGAAATCTAACCATACACCAGAATATAATTTTGCTTATATTTGCTACTTAAAAGGAACTCAAGTATTTCTTAAAAAAAAAAAAAAAAATTAAAAAAAAAAAAGTATATCCTTGTTCTAGGAAAAGCAGAGAGTGGGAAGGAGGGATGTGGCAGGACCTCCTGAGGAAGGCCAGCATCACTGCACCCCAAGGAGGCTGTTCTTTGCAGCCAGCAGCTAAAATGAATTCACAGGGCCTGCCAGCTTTGCCAACAAGGGCACCTCACTCGTGTCTGTGTAGATGGAATAGCACAAGTCTCTGTTCCACCAAGGGAGAGTGTCCCTGAAGCAAAGGACCACAGCACACACTCATCATTTTCATTCAAGACAAAAGGAGGAACCATAACACAATCTGGTCAGAAAAATGACCTCGGGGAATTACTATGAGAAAATCTGAAAGGAGTGATTTCCAATGTGAGAAGTCTGATCCAGTCTTACCCTGGTTAGGGCTAAGGCAGTAAGGTTTGCTTTAGACACTTCTAAATTTGCATTGACATAGGATTAGGGTAAGGGTATAGGGTTAGGGCATTTGGAGTTATGGCTTACTTGTAGAGTTATTTGGGTTTGGGCCATTAGAGTTGAGGTTGTGATGGTTAGAGTAAGGCTTAGGTTATTGTTTTTAGGTTAGGATTAAGTTTATGGTTAATGTTGAAATTACAGTTTTTTAATTTTTATTAAGGTACGAGGTTTAAAAACTTCTAGATTTGCTTTCACTTTGGGCTGCTAATTTCTGACTACTCTTTCACCCTGTTATATATTTTGCACTACTAGAATTCTTCAAATGCTTGTTTATCTCTTCTTCTAGACCTCTGTGACCCTCTTGCCATGCCCATTATTGTCCCCTCTATTTTTAATGTGAACCACACAGCCTGGGCTGCAAGAGTGCTGTTAAGTTCTTCTATGTTTATATACAAAGAAGAGCTTCCTGATCCACATACGAAGCATGGGTTACCTGATGCTCTCCTTCAGGAGACAGTCTTTTCAGCACCTGGGAATTTTTTTCAGATTTCAGCTGCTGTGGTAGCCTAACTATTTGTTTGAAGAAGAAATCTGTGAAGCTCCAGATGGAAGGAGCAACTATTTAACACCAATGCAGGACCTGGGTTCTATGCAATGCTTTTCCTTACATGTCTCCTGTTTCTCTCCAGTTCATCACAAGCTGTTAATTTCTTTTGCACTTGTATGAATTGTCCACACATCACAGAAATCTTTTTCTTCACCTTTGTTTTTTTTTAAATATTTCTCAAGAAGGAAACCTCTGTGGTAGAAACAACATATCGTGCAGAAGTGAATGGTTCAAAAGATTAAATATTTGCCCCTGGGATCTTCTCCACACACACTGCAGAACACATCCTATTCAGGAAGGTTTCTCCTGGCACCCCACCTGAGGGGCTTTCCATTTCCTGATCAAGCACCACATGGAAAATTAAAGTTCACAGAAAATACATACAAAATCCAACACCTCTCTATAACAAGGTATATGGAGAGGCCAGATATTAAGTTGTTAATTCTTACCACTGTTTAATATACATAGTGTGTAATTACCACTACATAACACTGCACAGCACATGATACTATTAATGGGCTGATTAAATTGAAATTAATTTCACTTTTTTTTCTTGCTAATTCACTCCTATTTCCTTCTGACAATAGCTCTCTTTTCTCTCTCACACACTTGCTCTCAGCTCGGTAACATGTGTTCTGCAACCCTGTCCCCGAGGTGTGTACAAGACCTCCTTAAGCTTACCAGAACATGTACCTGGGACAACTTAACTCAAAAACACCAATACTTTCAGTCTCAGACCACTGCCCATGGCAACCTTCCTACCTTCAGCCTAAGCACAGCCCCAAATCCTGCTCTGTGGGAAGAGAGGAATGGGCAATGTGGAGCAAAATATTAAAAAAAAAAATAAAATAAAAGCTTCTACTTCAGATTATTTTCATTGTAAGAATCTATTCACCTTTATAAGCTTGTGCATCACCACATGTGGGATCAGCACAAGAATGATGTGGACCTCTTAGAGCAGGTCCAGAGCAGGGACAGGAAGACTGATCAGAGGGAAGGAGCACCTCTCCTGTGAGGACAAGCTGTGAGATATGAGGTTCTGGGGTAACGTTACAGCACCTTTCAGTACTCAAATGGGGACTCCAAAAAGGAGAGGGAAAGAATTTTTACAAGGGCAGATAGTGACAGAACAAGGGCAGGGGTGGGGAGTTGAACTAAAAGATGAGAGATTTAGCTGAAATATTTGGAAGAAGTTATTTTCTCAGAGGGTGGTGAGGCACTGGAACAGGTTGCCCATAATGATGCCCCATCCCTGGAAGTGTTCAATGCTAGGTTGGATAGGGTGGTGACCAATCCGGTCTAGTGGAAGTTGTCCATGCCCCTGGCAGAGGAGATGGAACAAGATGGTCTTTAAGGTCCCTTCCAACCCAAGTCATTCTGTGGTTCTGTGATCTGTATGTTTACAAATGCATGTATGCACACATGTGTGCACTGCTGCTTACTTCCATATCACAGAAAGTGCTATGGAATCCCAGAGTATTCTGAGTTACACCAACATACTACACAGGTTTTTAGGGCTACTGTGTACTGAGTCAATGCCCCCGCCTCCTTCCCTGTTTTTATTGCCATTTTTTGGGTTCTTTTGGAACCTGAACATGCTGATAAATGACGCATCGCTGAAGGGCACTTTGTTTATTTTCTGCTATGATGGGAGGATGGAAGCCTTTTTGTGTAGGGCTACTTCAAAGGAAAACAAAAAAGCTTGTTCAAGGGGGAGAAAATGGGAACCCAGAGCAGAGGGACCTCCATGACATGCTGGTGCTGCTGGCTCCAGGCAGTCAGCACCTGGGGCTCTGGGAAAAGGGCCTCCAGAAGAAGGCAGCTGCTGCAGGCTCTGGTGCTGCGGTCTTTCATTCTGCTTTCGCCCAAGACTCTCTCCAGCCTCCCTGTTTTACAATTTTATGTAAACTCTGGGGTCCTGCGGGATGAAAGTGCTTTCTGTTTCGCAGCGGAGCTGTGGCTTTTGGATTTTACAGCCTCAAAATTACTTCACGATGATCCAGAGCACACATCATAGCCCAGAAACCACACGGGAGCCGTGCTGGTAAAGGAAGACGAGAGTTGCTGAAGTAGCCAGACTGAAATTTATAACCATGACCTGGGCCTTGTCAGGCCTTTACGACACCATGTAAAGGGAATTGCTGCTTAGTCACCAATTTGCTTGGCAAGATTGGCTGGATTAGGAAATACATAAAAGGTCAGACAGTAGGAGTTTGTCTAGACATCCTATTTTGGATTATATGCTCTACAAGTTTCTGTGGCAACCCCTGCAAAACATTCATATTTTAGCAATATTTTTGAAAGCACCATTTCTGTAATGAGCCACCAAAGCTTTTGTGAGCAAAATTAACTTGTTTCTCTGCCACCCGCTACACCCTTTTGGGAAGCGGAACAAGCCACCTCAGCTGGGAGCTGACAGAGAAACCGCCTTATTCTCCAAGGCAGACATTGTGCCTGTGGGGGCAGCTGGTGACCCAGAGAGGCCTGTGGACCTGCCAGAGTGGAGGAGCTGAGACAGGGACTGCATGCTTCCCTGTGGCTGCCAGACCACACTCTGCTGTCCTTCGCCAGCCCCAGTTCCATGTGGAGCTTTCCAGTGGCAGAGGGATGGATGGGAGGAGCCAGAAGAAACAGGTGCTGCCCCAGGTTCCCCACTGGTGAGAGGCACGCTGAGCTCTGTGGCTTGCCATGTGCATCTGAGTCCACTGGAATTTGAGATGGGCTGCTCAGGAGTTTTTACAGAAATAAATGCAGTTTGGCAGTGAGAGGGGAAAACCAACCAACCAGGCAGCCAGGCAAAAAATGGGCTATACAGACAGAGGTTTTTTACTTCTCATATAATCATAGACTGATTTTAATTAGAAGGGGCCTTAAAGTCCATCTGGTTCCAACCCCTCTGCCATGGGTAAGGACATCTTCCACTAGAACACATTGCTCAAAGCCCTGTCCATCCTGGTCTTGCACTTGTAACATTATTATTATTATTTACTCCCTTCCATCTCATCCCTTGTGCAAGTGAGAAAGGGGAACAGCTTCAAATTTTGGTCTCTGTAATTCTTTTTCTGGGTTGTTAAAGTGAGGGTAAAAAAGAGAAAAAATGAGCTTCATGAGTTTCAATGACACTAATTGGATTTGGCTGGGCTTTCCGTGTTGAATCAAATAGATGCCAACTTAAACTAAATAAAATGTAGCAAGAAGGATTTTATGAAAACCAAAGGTAGATTTACTTTGTCTACTCAAGTAAAAATGAATGAATAAATAAACATTCCAGACAGAGCTTTTGACCAGGTTCATTAAAGTAAGCGCATGCTTAACTTTATGATTCCTATCATCTGATACCTAGAAAGGTAGCTTTCAAATTCATTACTGAAAGGGCTGGTATTTATTAGGACTGGTCAGTTTTCTTTCCTTTTCCTCATAACTATCTTATGGATAAATATTACTATGAAAGGGGTTTTGCAATGCAGCCTGCTGACATAGCCAGCACCTGGAGCCATGGTGGTGCCAATCCAGCTGTGCAGCAGATGTTCCTCTGATGGTACCACACACCTTCCTTGGGCAGTGCTCTTCCCTATCCACCTCCAAGCCCTTCAGAAAAGTGGGTACCATTATCCACACTCTGTAGCTGAGGAACAGCTGGAGGAAAGCCAGGCTTAGAGAAATCAGCCAACGGTTTTGAGAAGGTGTGGACTACTTGCAGCTTCCCTGAAACTACTGGGGTAAGAGTGATGTTTCAGTCACTGCTGGCTTTTCATAGGTCTATTGAGAAGATGTGTAATTAGTTTACTTTGTAAATTAAACTGCAAAATACTATACTGAGTTACAGCTGGGTTAGGCTGAGTTACTGAAATGAGTAAGATTTCTGAAGTAAGAGCAGAGAATAATAGCAGTTCTGTTGATGACCTTTGAATTAGAAACCTAATGCTGGGGCACTTCACAGGCAAAGTGAGTCAACCCTCATTTGTAGTTGTCTCTGTCATAGGCAGAGGGATTGCACATGAATGTGAGGAGTGTAGAAACATCCCCAGGGCTGAGGTGTGCACTGATGTATATACTTACATGAATCTACGCTCTAAACCAACCACAGGCGGATGCATATTTCTTGGCCTATCTGTTTAACAAGGCTCCCAAATGACAGCCTATGAGTCAAATAATGTGAACCTGAAATGTGTGGTGGAATGGAAATTCCATGTTTGACCAAGCAAACACCTCTATGATTCTAAATTGTTCTCAGCCATCTTCCTTTGGTCCTACTTCCTTGGTGATTTGCCTAGAAAATTAGCTTTTATTTACTGCTTTTAAATACTGTGTTAATAGAAGGCTGTAGAACCACATCAGATATTTCTGAATTCCAGCACAAATCTGTTATCTATTATTATTGTTATTATTTATTATTTTTATGCAAGTAGCCTGTTTGGGCAAAGAAGATTTGCAATACAATTTGCTAAATGAGTAACAGGTCTCTGCCCTAAGGAGCTTACAGTCTAAAGGCAATTTTGGCAAGGCTTTCAAAGGTGTTGTATACCCACAGTTTACAGTGACTTCAATGAGAACCTGTGAGTCCAATGACAACTTTGAAAATTATGCCAAATATAAATAATTACTTTTTTTCCCCCTTCTTTGATATCTGGAAGTAACTCTTAACTTTTTAATTACAAACATATTATCAAATTTTATTGTTTGACTTATTTAGTTCCATCTCCCCCTTTGAGGACTGAACTTCATTTGGTTGATAGACATCTGCCATTTCCTCCCCTAAGTGTAAGAGGAGCCTAATAGGCTCCTAGGAATGGCCAGCCGCCACTAGGGAAAATCCTACTGAATGTAGCAGCTATTGGGCTGAGCTCTAGTCCTATTTTTATAACTGAATATAACTGGAAGGTTGTCTATTGCTCCTACTGGGTAAATTGAGGGGACTAGTAATTTCACTAATGCTTACAAATATAAGGGGCAAGCAGGTGGGGTATTTTAGATCTCTGATAGTGTGTAGAAGCCCCAGGGTACAAGGAAATGAGGTTTTCATAGGTGCTTGAGCATAGTGGGGAAGATATTTTAAAATAGTTTTTTAAAAATAGGCTTCCTGGCAAAGCTAATACCTACAAAATTCTAGGCAATACAATCTGTAGGAAAATATATACTCAGATTTAAGACTTGAAGAAGCTATGCACAGGTCATGATGTTTTCCACTATTCGTACAGATAACTGGATGCGGGATATGGAATGTGTATTGTGGAGGGCTTCTGACCTCTCCATACTCCTTAGTGAACACTGATACTCTGTATCTATTTTCAAAGCAGGGTAAAATAATCAATTTAGCAGATTATACCTAAGGATTAGGAGAAAAGGGGTTTTTATTTTTCTGCGGACTTTCATGACAGTACTCTTCTATTTCATATTCTTTATTCTTTTACTTTAGAACTAAACTATGAAATAGCTGCAATGCTATGAAGAAGAAGAAAAGCAAGAGAGGAGATAAATTTACTGATGTGATCAAGGTACTAAGCAGAACATAAAAGAACATGAAAGGCATGAAAATTAAGAAGAAAATTAATTCTCTGTACATGGAGGGTAAGGGTAATTTTAGTCACACCCAGCCCCTTATTTGGTGCTTTTCTCTTGTGGATCTCAAATTACCTTAGTGGTTCAGTGAGTATCACTACCTGATTTATGGATGGGGAAACTGAGGAATAGACAGGGAATTTCACATGCTTAAGACTGCCCAGGATACCAGGTAGGAATAGCAGCAATATACTGCTACTGCTGCAAAGCTGAATCCACTAGCTCATATTAACTGCAAATGATGATTCAGTTGCAAAAGCACTGTTGAATTGCCACCAATATTGCAACGCAGCCAACAAAAGAAATGGGGTTTCTCTGACCCAAAATATGCTGTGAAAATGGTCTGTTGCACGTGATTGTGGCATCCTCACCCAAACCTAACATGAGACTGCAAAAGGCAGCAGGCTGTTCTGATGACCTGCTCTGCCCTTCCTCCTCTGCAGGTGAAGCAGCAGCAGCAGGCATTTGCTCCCAACTTTCTACCCAGGTTACCCTAGACAAGAGAATTTCCATTCCCTTCCCAGGAAAATTGCTGCATCATCCTCTTGTGAGTTTCCCTGGTGCCTGGCATCCTGCCAGAGCTACATCCTTTGATAATCTCCTCTTCACCTTCACATTGTCCACATACATGTATTAATAATGGTAATTATAGTTGAGTATTACCTTATTTTGGCAGCAGTTTTTTTGGAGATAAAATAAGAAATATACTTCTTTTGTTGATGTTGCTTATCTCCCCTGCCAAGTCCTCACCTCCTTCTCTTCTCCTTTCTTGGGTCTTTTCCAATGTCTGTTTTCCCTCCACAAAATTTTCCTTCTTGTTGAATATTTTACTATATTAATACTTTTTCTTCCTATTTCCGTCTGCCTTTTTCTCCTCTCCCACATTTTGATTCTGTTCATGACCTCCATCCTTCTTCTTCTGTGTCATTTCCCCACATTCCTCCTTCTCTATCTGTTTTTTCCCAGTCTCTTCAGCCAGAAACAGATTGATCATGTCAGGTGGTTTGGGGAGTTTCAGAGCAAGGTCACGAACAGGAGATGGTCAGGCCAAAGTAAGCATCTGGATTCAGCAGATTCTCAGCTGTTTTGCATCTAACAAAAGAGATGGTGCTCTGTAGTCATCCAGGATGACAAGGTGATATAGCTATCAGAAAACTAGAGTACCCATGCCTTTTCACCCTCTTTGTCCAGCAGGAGCTCACCCTTACGTGCCTTAGAGATTCAGGAAAAGGTTTGGGCATTTTCCTGGTTTAGGGCAAATTTGGGAGAAAACCTCCAAAGGGGCTCTTCTAGAAAGCAAACTCAAATAGCCCCTCCCCCAAATGGTTCAGGAAAATATTTCCTTGGAGAAAAGTGGAAAAAACTGTTTATTTAACAGCCAAAGCATTCACCAGCACAAAAAATGAACAATACTAAACAATAAAACCTCTTGCCAATGTGAAGAGATAACAAACTCAGAGAAGTCCCCTCCGTGGGCTGTAGCTTGGCTCACTCAGTCTCTGATCAGTCCCTCTGGTGCTGGAAATGCCGCGGCCCAGGCCCGGCCCCCTGGGCCACAGGTGGAGCTGCCGGTGCTCCTCTGGGTGTTCTGACCAGAGCAGGTTTAAACAGGTCCAAGAAAAAGAAAAACCACAGTCCAGGGAACTTCTCTGCCTCAGCTAGCTAAAACTAACTAAAAGCAAAGGAGACCTCTGTCCCGCTGTCTGTCCATCTGTAGACAGCACAGTCCAGCAGCAGGATGCGGGGGAGCAAGTGCTGTTTCTGATAACAAACTCCACGCTTCTTCTCTCTCCCTTCACTCTCAGAAGCAGTCTATAAGGTGCACAACTTATTTCTGTGCTAAACAGATGAACAGGGACACAAGCAGCATAAAGTCACCCCACGACAGCCATAAGCCAAGGTGGAGGTAACCCATTAAATGTTTGCAGAAATTTTCAAATCCACTCACTTCTGTGGCCAGGCTAAACCGGCAAGGTCAACAATGTTACTTAATATAGTAAAGCAGAAAAACTGATTGAAAATTGTCTGTGTTAAAAGCCAGCTTTGGACTTCTGTGTACTTAGAGATACTGCCCAGTCAGTATCAGAAAAATATTGTTTAATTAAGAGTGTTAGTCACAGAGAGTACAGTGGTGTTTGTAATTGTTTAGTCATATTCAAAGATATTGAGGACAACATGTGTACCACTGCCTGCTTTCACACCTAGATGTCAGACCTTGCAGAAGGTGCATATGGCATAGTACCTCATGTTGTATGAGAGAATGACTGCACCAGCACTGGAAAAAACATTCAAAGAATATAAACCCCACAAAGTGTTCTAGTTAAGCAGGCAGAGCCAATATATTCAGAGGATTCACCTGCTCCACAGGACTGATGCCTCGAGTCCTGAGACCCATTTCCCCCCAGGCCTGGCCCTCTGCCTGCTGAAGCAGCAGCCATGGAAAGATGGTGCTTTGTGAGCCGCTGGCTTTTCCAGCACTGTCCTGTGCAGATGTGCTCTCAGCAAAGACAGATGCTTAAATTGCCTGGGACCCTACCTACTCTGCCTCCCATCATTGCTACTGCCAGTGGAAAATTGCAGACCAAAAAAAATCCATTTAAATAGGATTCTTGTTTAAAAGCTTAGTGCCTTCAGCTGTTTCCAACTGAAGCATGTCAAGGTGTAGGAGGGAAACCCTAGTGGCTTATGGGGAGCTGGGAAACACCGACTTCCGTGAAATGCCTGTGGCCAGCATTAAATGTTCTTAGAGGTTTTATTTTTAACTATTTCAGTAAGCAAGAGATCTCTAGTGGTTGTTTTGAGGATAAGTAAATGAAGTGTTGGTAACTTAATATCAACTATGTGCTTGGCCTCATAATTTTTGTTCTCTCTGTCCGTTCTTCATGAAGCCACAGAAACCAAACTTTTGTTGGTTTAAGACCAAAACCAAATCGTTGTCTCTTCCACAAAACAACACGATTGCTTTTGCAGTTGTCTCTTTGACAAGCTGCCAGCAGTGCATTATCATATACGCCAGATCTCACAAGACACTTAAAAGCTGCATATCATCACAAGCTGTCTTCTTGGTTAGAAATAGTGTAGAGTTTGCTCCACTGAAACAGTAGTTAGCTGTGAGGTATAAATTTCTAGATGATGACTGCAGAGCTTGGATGGTGATGTAAGGGCTGCAGAGAAGGCAGTAACTCTCTGAGAATGCCTGCCCAAGACTCCTCATCACCATGGAGTGCCTAAATATACGATAAATTGCAGGCTGATTGGCTAGAGGAGACTTCAGCTCCTAAATATCTTCTGCTAACACACACACTGGAATGAGACATCTAACTGAGTTACTATGATGCCCGGGCTATCCTCCAATCCACTCACTCCTCAATATTTTTACATTCTGCTCTTTAATACAAATGCTTGCTTTTTTCTCCCTTTCTCAAATTTGCCTTTTTCCATTATCCTCCCTAACACACTTTGGAATGGATCTGCCTGCTGTCTACACCAAGTCACTAAACAGATCACTTCAGAGAAGGTCTCCAAAGGGAAATTGCCCCTTCCCTTCATCTGACTGGTGAGGTAAAAGTTTGGTCTTTGACACTTTGTTCAAGCCAATAATACATCCATCCCCCAAAGCAGGTACAGATTTATTATCTGCTTCTTGTCTTGCTAAGATGTGGGTCATCTGGACTGCTTCTTCTGCCAATACACTTCTGTCGGGTTGAAGTATCTGCAGTGCTCAGTGGTGGCTTCTGCAGATCTCAGTGCAGTAGAAACATAATTTTATACAAGGATTTTTCTTTTTAAAGTAGTTTCATCAGTGGAATTATAGAGAACTCCTCAGGTTTGCTGAATTTAGCTGTTACAAATCAAGGTAAGTTGTCTCTTAGAATCTGGCTGGATAACCCCTTTGTAGCTATGTTACTAACTCTGTGTAGTTAACTATTGCTTTCAAAAGAACAAACATTTGCTTGTTTTATATCTGAAATCTTACCAGTTAATGTTTCTACTTAACAGCAAATCCCATTGATAATTAGGCTCAACAAAACTCTGGTTTATCTTTTCAAATCCTAACACCAAAGTCACAGATTGGGACCCAGAAGGTAAATGGAAACAGGCTAGGTAATGTATACTCACAGACAGCTATGGTGCAGAGAAAGAAGAAATCGCATGGACAAGTTGTCTTTGGAGCAGTGGGTATCCCAGTGGCTGTACAGATGTGGGGTGTCAGCCATGCACGCTGTCTGTCCCATGATGGGGAGCTACCCACTGCTATCAATTTTGTGCTGCTCAATTCAAGATTAAGCAGATGAAAGTCAGTTGCTCACAGCACTGACTCCAGGGATGGCCTTGCCAAAAGAGCCTCGCAGACTGCAGAGTACAGGGCTCCCCACTCAATTCAGACACTGAGGTGGCCATTCAAAGCTCCACAATTCAGATGTCCACTTTGCAATGCTGAAATTAATCATATTGGGCAACTTGTCCTCTTTAAGAATGTCCCTAAAATTCAGTAAGAACAGAGGCAAAAACAATTAATAAAGCCTGGTGCATAATATTTAGTCAGTTAAAATTAATTTTCTAAATTCTACACCAGTTTCAAATATTGCTTATTTAACAGGCTTAGGAGACTAAAACGTGTTGTACTATCTGGAAACGTTACATCCAGCCATATTTATTACCAAGCGAAGAGCTAAGAGGATAGTGCTACTGTCTCTTCATTTTCTGAAATCTTTTTGTGTGTACATTTATTCTATCACTGTTGGAATATGTCAACATATGTTAACTAGTGAACCTGAGAAAGAATCAATTATATCAATAATTTCGTGCATAAATAATTTTGCATCAAAATCAAGTTAAAAGGTAATGAAGTGTTGCCTCAGTCATGAGCACTCAGGCCTTAAGTTATGTGCTGGGTCATTTACCTCACCCACATTTGGAATTGGCATAAATTATACAAATTGATTAAGAAGCAGCGTAAGATGACTGGTGTCTTCAAGTGCCAGTTTAGTACCTGTTTCCAGTCACGGAAACATATGGTCAGCTGGGATACAGCTAGCCTTACAATTAGAGCACAGTCTCAAGGAAAGTTTTCCGTCTTTTCTGCCTTCAAGCCTTTCCCATAACCATGTGGGTTTGCTTCAAAAGTAAAGTAATGCCACAAAGATCCTCAAGACATGAGGCAACAAAAGTATGCCTGAGGTGGAAAATGCCAGCTGAGAAAAGCCTCTGTTTTCTTTTGGTGTCACCTGATTGGCTCCCTTAGCATTTACCATAGAATCACAGAATGGTTTGGATTGGAAGGTACCTTAAAGACCACCTGGTTCCAACTCCCCTGGCAATGTTAAGGACATTTTTCACTAGACCAGGTTGCTCAGAGCCCCATTCCACCTGGACTCAAACACTGCCAGGGATGATGGAAGCAGTTTCTCTAGACAACCTGTTCCAGTGCCTCACCACCCTCACTGTCAAGAATTTCTTCCTAATGCCTAATCGAAACCTATTTTCCTTCAGTTTGAAGATATTCCCTCTTGTTATGTCACTACATGCCCTTGTGGAAACCTCTCTCCATCTTTCTTGTGGGTTTGTGTCAGGTACTGGAAGGCCAGAATTCAGTCACCTCAGACTCCTCTGGGCTAAACAATCCGAATTCTCTCAGCCTTTCCTCATAGGAAAGGTGCTTCATCCCTATAATCATCTTGGTGGCCTCCTCTGGACTTGCTCCAACAGGTCAGTGCCCTTCCTGTGCTGTGGACCCCAGATCTGGGTGCAGCACTGCAGGTGGGGTCTCATCAGTGCAGAGCAGAGGGGATGAGTTCCCTCCCCCTTGGCCTTTCTGACCATGTTGCTTTTGGTGCACCCCAGGATGTGAATGGTCTTCTGCCTTAACATTTTTTGGTTTGTTTAAAAGGAATGTATAAGCCAAGAATCAATTTAGCATGCAGCTGGAGCTGTGACTTCCAGGTGTAAGGTGCAGTCATGGCTGTTCAACACATTCTAGCTCTAAAGCACTTCACTCAAGTGAGCTGCTGCTCTTAATGGGCATTTGCAGGATCAAGATCTTCATAAGTCCCCCAGTTGTTTTTCTCAAGTTTCAAAAGTGAGCAGGGGCATTTTATTTTAGAAGAGGAAAATACCAGTAATGGAAAGTGCAAAAAACTACTTGGAGGACTGGGCAGGTGAAATGGCCTAGTTATTTCTTCTTCTTCTTTAATATACTTCGTTTTTATGGCTGGCTTTCCACAGAAATTTTCTGTCTTGTTTCACATTTCATGTTTTTGTCTGTGATTTTGAATGAGTGAAGGAGCAGGGGCTAAAAAATGCACTTTGGGTTTGAGGAGGATGTAAGGCTAAATGCTGTTAGAAAGTTTTTGCCCGATGTCTGCATTTAGTGATTTTTTTAACAAAGTAAGTACATTTTATTGAAAAGTATGATGTAGTTCTACTAAAGTCTTTACACTAAAATATTTCAATTCATGTGGCCTAAGAATTCACTGGTTGGGACAAAAGGAATGGCCTCTGAGTTACAATAGATTGGATTTAAGTCCTAGTTGTGACATGGGTAATGCTTTGGGAAAAACTGAGTTCATTTTCCAAGACAACATGACACAACAACTTTTGGCACTGCTGCCTCCCAGTTATTCACCTATGACCTGGTGATCATGGCTAAGATGGCACATATAGTGGAAGGAGAGGAGAAATTCTTGCCTCTTTCCTCTTAAATCAAGGAAGGTGGAAGAGATTTCAAGTTGTTAGCACCAAGGCATAGTTTTCAGGAAAAATATTTTTATCCATGATACAAACTCCAAGCCAAAATTAAAAACTTCTAAAGTAAAGAACAAAAAAATCCCTTGGGATCCTATCAAATGTTTTCTTGGAACCAAGACAGTGAATTAGGCTTCTATTTTGTCCCACTGAAGGCAATGAATAATATTTAATAACCTCCTTATGTTATTCTTGGCCTGCCTCTGGAGGGGCTGGTCAGCGTGGATAATGGATGTCAGAAAAGGTGCTAGGCTATTTGTATATACCTTGGCAAAAATTTCACCATCCCCATTCAAGAGTGATATGGGTCTTTATGAAGCGTACCATTTTACAGCTTCTTTGGCAAAAATAGTCATTGCTGCATTTCGGAGTGATAGAAGAAATCATTTGGAAGGCTATCTATGAGGTGCATAAAGGGGACAAACCATTTCTTTAACTGTCAGTGTAGTCTAATCTGAATAGACTTCCCTTATTGAGATGGCATCCCATATCAGAGGGTTTGGTCACTGCCCCACCAAAAGGGCTGCAAAGCCTCAGCCTGCTCTTCAGCACTTTCTCTCATCTCCTGTTTCCCTGCACAGCATCCACTGACCATCGTCCTTCAGGAGCTGGTGGGGAGAGTCGTGCTTGTATAGAACATTTGCTGAGTACTCAGTCCCAGACAGTGGAAAATCACTCGCCAGCACCTGAGAAACCAAAACTCTTAAAGGTCCCTCTCTGAAAAAATAAATATAACCAGTGTCAAGTACCCCACCGCTGCTGTTGAAATGGTTGCCTGTAACATCACCAAATAGCAACGTAAACCGCTAAGCTGATTTCAACCTCAGCTGCCCCCCTTCTGAAATTTTAATTACAGAAAATTGAACTAAAGCTGCTCAAGTTGGTATATCCCATATTTTTCTTCTTTCTTCTGTTTTCTGCAAGGGAACAAATGCCTGTGTTCTTTGGATTGCCTAAATGGTGTTTCTTGTCTCACTACAGAAATTTTGGGCAACACATGTAAGAATACAGACCACTCCTGTTCCTTTGAACAGCTATATCCTTTGATTTAGAGTTTATTCCAATTTTTCTTGTATCAATGGTTGGTGGGAAATAATAGCTACCTGTAACTGTTTTGCCCTCATTTGGAGGGAACTTCTTGCTGCTGCACTGAAACCTGATAATCAGTTGTCATATCCCCACAAGTCTGAAACTTTTATTTTTCATCTAAGTCCCCTAGAATTTTCCCTACACTTCAACATGTTATGTTTTAGTTACATTGACATTGAAAAATATCTGCTGTTTCAGCTCCTCAGGTTTGTTGCTGATCCATTTTTTACAAAAAGAAGAAAACACTGTTCCAAGACTCACTTCAGCCAGGGTTTCTATGTATTCCCCTCCAAGAGTCACCCAGCCTTGCAGCTAAACAAGGAATTTGTCTGAGATCACAATTTTTGTCTTTTTCATCCTAAGTGGAATTTACACAAAATTTTGCTGCTTTGGCTGTTCAGCAGCTGCAGCTCTTCAGAGCAGTCCTCACCATCCCACTTGCAGTAAGTCACTCAGATGCCATGGGCTCTGAAGACAAAATGACCAAAGCATCTGCTTTCTCCTAAACATTCATTTTGATTGGTTTGGCCAGGCAGTCAGTGAGAACTATGTACCTTCCCAGCAAGTTCTGAGCGTCCTGCAGTTACAGCATTTGACACCTGGGAAGTGCAGCTCTCCATGTTGATTGCAAATCGCAGGTACAAGTTCGCTGTTGCTTCAGGTATCACTGGTGACCATACAAGAAGCGTACAGAAAGCTCCAGCTGAGCCAAGAGCTTTACAGCCTGTTTAGTAACTGGCATTTTTGTGCATATCTAGGTAGATTGGTAGATATCTACCCAATATATATCACTGTGGGGTTTTTATCCATGAGGAAAAGTCTTTTGCTGGGTGCTCACTGGTCACATTACCAAAGCCAGCTGTGTTCACAGGCAGCTCCTCAGATTCTCCAGATCCCAGGACTGCTTTCACTCCACATCACCTCCTGCCTCCCTCCATGCCTTACCACAGCCCTTGCACTGTAACCAGCAGGAAGCCAACAGGTCTTTCCTGAACATTTCAACCCCTTTTTGCTGCTCCCTGCAAGGGGTAACTCCATTGCCCCACTGGCCGTGGGGCTCCTTCCAGCTGCCAGCCACTGCTGCCTGCGCCTGTCAGCCTCCTCCACCTCCCTTCAGAGAGAAAAGGAAAATAAGATGGTGTGAATGATTGGACTGGTAATGACATTAGAAATTCCATTCTGGCAGTGCACTAAATCTTCCTTAAAAGCTTTGAAGAGCTTCCTGAAAATATGAGCACTAAACAGTGTGGCAGGCCCAGGGCCCACCTCTCTCTCCCATGCTGGGAGCCATCCATGCTGGGACCAGCCTTCCCTGCCCAAAAGACACTGCCCTTCCAACTTGGTTTAAGCACTGTTCCCTCGTCTGCTGCCTTTCCTTTTCTGTCTCTGGAAAACTGTCATGGCTCAGTTTTAAGTAACACTGAGTCAGCCCTCGTCTTCTCCGCTGTACACAGAGACTGTGAAGCTGAGCTAGCTACACAGCCCATGGACTGCACAGCCTGGAAGACCTAATTCATAGTGGCTCTTGGGCTACACCCTTATGTTCAAAACACATGAATCAGGTCTTGAAAAATCATGGAACTCGCCTAATGATCATGAGATTTAATAAAAATAAACACAGGTTTCTTTCTACTTGTTTTAAAAATTATTATACTTTTATACTTTTAGGTGGCTGTCAGATCAATGTTCAAAGGTCTTCTCCATATCCATGAGGTCAGCAAGCAGAAGTAAATCCAGGAGTTTTAATTAAGAAATTGAATACTGGGAGCACCATCAGCCTTGAAATCATAACAATTTACATTGCTTCACAAACCCCAGCTTCACAGCATTGCTACCTAGTGCCATCTTCAGTGTGAGCAGAGCACCTGGGAAAAGAAAGCTAGGCTGTAACTGGGACTTTTGCTTGATGTCCTTGTTGAAGAGGGGAAGTCATATCACACTGCTCCTAGATACCCTGAACGTGATGCTGGCAAGTCTAATTTTCTGGCACAATACTTATTGTCTCTACTATGTGAAGAAACCACCCGCTATCTAAAATGCCATAAACACAGCTGTGATCCTAGGAGAGCTTATTCTAAATAGGCTATGGGACAGGAAAAATCTATTTGCTTCTGTGGCTTTGGGGGCAGAAAAGAGGAAATGTAGCAAAACGAAGGAAAAAATTTTAAAGGAAGATTCCCCCTTCTCTTTGGATGGATGTCTCTACCCAGAGAAACTGAAAGCACTGAAGTCTCAGTGATATGGATTTGTTACAGCATAAAATGGGCTGGCTTGTGAGCCTTACTCCTCCAGTTTTGTGCAAGTGAAATTTCAACCAGGCCTTCAAATATAGCTTAATTGGAAGGTGGAATTTGTGTAAAGCGTCTGAATTTGGTTGGACAACTTTCCTGGAAATTAGAAATGAGCTCAAACTGCACCATTACAAGCCAGTTTTTAAATAGTTCGGACTCTGGTCTAGTTGATTATCTTTTCTTCCCTCTTCCTGCCATCCATTAAGGACTTGGCTTCTGCATGTACATTATAAAGATAGACGAAAACTGCAAAATGCATATTTGGAACCTGTTTGGGATTCTGGAAACCCCCAATGTGCTGAAATACTTAAACTTGCCTTGCTAAGTACTCTTCAGGAACTTGAGGTTTCTGATGTTGGTTTGAGTCTGGAGTTTGGTGACACAAAAAAAAAAAAAAAAAGAGACCTTAATTCAGTCTTTGCTGTTTAAGCCTTTTGAGCAATGGGCAGACCCTCATGCCCCTAAAATTACTAAGTTTGTATATTTTGAAGTTTGTGAAGTGACACAGAAACTATAGGTGAAAGAATTCTTTTTAAGTACAGCCCCAATGGGAGGGGCTGTACAAAGACTGTGATTAGTTAACATGAGGAAAGCATCATTTGAAGTATGGAGTTTGTTTTTGAGTTTTTATCCTGTGGTCATTTCCATAACTGGTTAGAAAACCAGCTCTGATCAAGGAATGGTTTTATTTAACTATGTCCTACTTAATGGAGATGTAATAACCCAAAACAATTAAAGTAAAGTAATTATGTTTCAATAAACATAAGCTTGGCACTTCAGACTGGAAGTGGAACCTGTACCCTGAGCCAATTAGGAGCAGTGAAATGAACAGGAGACAGTTGATTGTAGTTTGTGGAGTGCATTTATTAAACCAGTAACAAATAATCTATTAATCTTTCTCTAAGCATCAACAACATAAAAGAGTTCCTCACCTCAAAGTCAATTGCATTAAAAAATTTCAGACAAACAAAATAAGACACCAGAAGTTTTGCATGTCGGGATATGATTTATAGGCTGAATTAACTGCTTTTGTGTGATGAAGGGTGTAATTAAACTCCAGTGGCAGCATGTGGCCAAAGAAAATGGCTTGGCAGAGAGCAGATCTCTGGAAGCCAGCTCACCAGGAAAAGGGTTTGTGTTGCTGGTAGCACCAGCAGGTCAGCGGGAAAGCCTGTTCCCCGGGCAGGCTCCTTCCCACCTTTGTCATGCACAAAGGAAACCTGTGGGCTTACCAGGAGCAGGCATGCCAGAAGGTACTGTACCAGTGAGCAAAATATAAATGCCTTTGTAAAAACGAAAACATTTCACTAAAGCCTTCTGACCGATATTAGGAATATCACAGGAGGAAAATGGAAAGGGAAGCAGCCAACTCACAAATGGAATTACTTTCTGAATATGCTTTACCTCTGGTGCTGGTATTGCCAAACTGAATGATCTAGGGAAAGCCTTGTGTATTTTACCTTGGCTTCCTTTCCTTCTCAACCCTTTTTCTGCAGCCAGGTCTCTTGGTTCTCTCTGTTGCTTGGATTTCTGGTGCAGTAAATGAGAGAGAACCATTTATAAAGCTGTAATATTGTGAATATTATGCAGAAAAATGGAAAAGGCAGTTGGTATAGGTGGAATTTCAGAAAATGTTCCCTTTCCGTTTGGCAGAATCTCTAATTAGCCAGGGGTCATCTAATGGGGCCCCATGCTAAAACCCACAGAGTCTGCCAGAGCAGCAGGGTGCACAGGTAGCCAGGGCTTCTACATAAAGCTATTAAATGGGCTTATTTGCAATCTGTCTGCTCAAGCGGATGATGTCTTCATTCATTTAACAACATGCAAGGACACACTGCTGCTGTTGCCGCTGGCATTTTCAAGATTTTATCTACATTGCTTTTAGTTCATTAAGACAGGTGATCTCTTTCATATGGCAGGCAAAATCAGCTTAAGCTTGTTGGTAGTAAATCATAACCTTCTGATTTACTGAGGAAAAAATGAAGCAATCTAACATTTTATTGTTCTGAAATAGCAATAGAAACATTTTTGTGTCTATTCATACAAGTCAATACATTTTCAGTGTAATACAGTGTTATTGAAAGTGATGGAGTTAAACTTCAAATTCCTTCTGTGAGTAACTCTCCTGCTTACACTGGTTACACATGCTTTTTTGATATTCTTTTACTCTCTATGATGACATATGGTCTTTAATATCTTCATTAATCTTAGTATCTTCTTAGGGTCTCATATATGCATTATCCAAAGAGGTTTTTCAGCTAATGTAAAGCTGATTTGTAATAATCAACATTATGGATGATAATAATTTATGTGATTTATCCACTAACTGCATTTAGGGTATCCTAGAGGCTATAAATGAATGCAATATCTCCAAAAGCACAAATGGGCTTAGACTTGTGTTAGGCTTGAGAGGATAGCAAGCTAAGCTGGAGATCAGCAATTTTTGACTCTAGTAAAAAAACATTACATGTATTGCTAACCTAGATTTTGGAAGATCACTGGATACTTATAAAACCTCTTCTATGAGCACAAGCCTGTTGAGGAGCAGCTTAGAGAGCTGGGGTATTTAGTCTGGAGAAAAGGAGGCTCAGGGGAGACCTCATCACTCTCTACAACTGCTTGAAACGAGGCTATAGCCAGGTAAAGATTGGTCTTCCAGGTAACAAGTGATAGAACAAGAAACAGCCTCAAGCTGGACCAAGAGAGGTTTATACCACATCTTTGGAAAAATTTCTTTACTGAAAGTGTGGGCAAGCATTAGGAGAGGCTTCCCAGGGAAGTGGTGGAATCACCATCCCTGGAAATGTTTAGAGGTCATGTGGATGTGGTACTTGGGGACATGGTTTAGTGGTGAACACAGTGGAGCTGGGTTAAGAGTTGGATTCAGTGATCTCAGAGGTATTTTCCAAAATTAATTATTCTATGATTCTATGAGACGGTGATTAAGAGAGCTGCTGAGGAGCTTTGGAGGAACATCTTGCAGAGAGACTTGTAACACACTGCTCTTCTCTCTAATGTTTTTGTTTTCTAAAATCTGTGGTTTGTAAAAAGTCAGTGTGATCTCCTGACTGCCATTGTCACAGGACCTAAACCCACAGATGCTGAAGGCAAGTCAGGCTGTTGAGACAGTCACAAAAAGTGAGAAAGGGTACAAGCTGTGCCTGACACCACCTCAAGGGAGCAGCTACAGCTCAAGGTCTGAGCAGATGCAGCTGGAAGACAGGAAGGACAAGAGCTGCAGTTAGCCCAGGAGCTGCCACCAAGGGTTTCTTAATCATAGCCTCAAGTTACTGGTTGAATGGCTCCTGGTAGGAGCTGCTGTGCCTTGTGTGAGGAAATGGCTTTGTTAAAAATGGTGGGTTTGAATGGGTAGCCAGAAACTTCGTAACACAGTTTCCAAAAGAGCTCATCCGAGAATGAGAGAGAAGGGTTCATTATCAAGATTGTCGTGTGTGGTTTCCATTCCTCTTTTTTCAGTATCTGTGATCATTTATTGATTAAGACTTAATAACTAAAAGAAGGTATAACTTGGCAGTCATTGCCAGAACTCCAAAAGCAAACATTATTGCTGTTTTTCTAACCACAGGCAGCAAATCTTTTCAAACAGCAACCTGACCCTAACTCTCCTCTCCCCAGCATCTCTTCTGCAGAGGGGCAACTGAATAGCCCATGACCAGCCAGGCTAGGGGCAACGATGCTTTAGCCCATGAACCCTTAAAAGAGAAGGTACGACTAATTTTAAAAATATGCCTTTAAAGATTGGGGGGTTTTTTTCGTTTTTTCCTTCACAGAGGTTTTAATGTATTTTAATGAGACAGTTACACAGATGCTTTAGCTAGCTTAACAAAATTTTGAATGGCAGGGTAGGGCTGCAGGCAAGCAGAAATTTATTTCTAGGTCTGTGCGACCAGTGGTAAGGAACTTACTGCAGCTTGATTTTAAACAGACCTCAGTCCTCTCTGACTGCAAAATGAGCTAAACACAAGTCCACTCAGTCTCTGCTATCCTGCAAGTTCAAACCATGTGGTCAGGAGCTCTGGAGTCTCATTTGGGTATCTCTTGTGAGTTCCTTCCAGAAACTAATACAGGAATTCTTAGAATCCAAAACTGCTAATATGAGGCCAAAAAAACATCAAACCACCCCAGAAGCAACCTGAATAAATGGCTGCTTTCCCAAATACAGCCCTTCCTTTCTCAGCGACGTAAGTTTCCTCATAGTGATATGGAATAAAATTGTCGCTCTGCCTTCTGGGGTGTTGAATAGCAAATCATTTGTTGCAAGACTCTATAGTGACAAATGCAATAATTGCCCAAGCTTCTTAATGTTAGTATTGTGCTGCATCTCATTTTGGTTCCAGAAATTCTGCCACTTCATCTTAATTTGGACTGGTCTTTGTTTGCCAATTCACTACTATTATTTACATCAAGGGAATGCTATGCTCTGTCCCTGCAATTTTGTCAATTAGTACAGTGGTATATATTTTGCATTTAATTGAATTTCATATACCTCTAACAAGGCTGCTGATCTCATCCCAGTGCAGTAACTGCCTTGATATGAAATTTCATTGGAAGAATGTTTTCTGCCTGAGAGCCGTTCATATATATATGAGCTTCTGCAACCAATTAAGACATTAAGGAACCTACAGTTGAATAAATATCAGTGAAAATTTAAGAACGGAGTGGTAGTTTTCAGCCAGTTTTATGGAAAGTCAATAGGTATCCGGAGGTCCAATTACAGGAAATGTTTTTGCAGTATGAAATAAAATTATAAGAAATAGAGAGGTAAATGAGAATGTTACAAGCACCTAGCATGCTTCTGGTCTTGGCATAATGAATTAATTAAGAAGAATCAGTATTAAATCGTAAAGATGAAATTCTGCTATGCATTGCACCTCTTTAATTCTGGTATAATTTCGTACACTTCACAGAAATCACACTGGATATAAAAGTGAGAAATACAGAAAACTCACACCCTGTCAAGCCAAAATGTACTGTCCCTTTTTGGCCAAATGTCCTCGTTCCCCTGCCTATTTAGCGCTGTTCAGAGCCTGGTTCGGAAGCCAATGCCCCCTGTTAATAAGGAGCAGCAATATAAAGGGCCACATTATATTCCCACTCAGCTACTTTGGGGTGTCTGAGCAATGAGGCACCTTCTTTCTTTGGCTGTGTGTTTCAAATCAGCTGAGGAGATCAGTTCAGTTGGTCAGAACATGGCAAGGTCATGGGTTCAATGCCTGTATGGAATATTCACTAAAAAATTGGACTAGATGACCCTTGTGGGTCCCTTCCAACTCAGAATATTCTGTGGTTCTGTGAGGAAGTCCGCTGTTCCTCTTCTAGATTCATTTTGGGCCATTTAGCCTCCCTGGCCTTCTGCTTCTGTGATTTCCCGTTTCCTTGCAGACAACCTGCCAGCCAGCCCTGCCTGCAGGACACATGGGACAGCATTGTCACTCTGCCCCATCTACCTGCTGTTTGCCTCAACAGCACCTGCAAGCCCTGTTTGCTGTTTAGACAACGATCAGTGCACCTCTAGGTCTGCCAAGTGTGCTTGGTAAAACCTACTCAGCCATTCATTTAAACACTTGTTAAACAGGAAGCTGCTGCTGGAAAGTTGAGTGCTGGTTTATATTTAAACAAATAGTGGGAACAGGCATGAGTGTCATTTTGTGATGTAGTGGAAAATTTGAGTAACTTGCATTATCCCACAATTAACCCCTTGAAAACAAACCTGAGAGGCTGCTAAGGACCCTGCTCACACCTGTAAGCTTTTGCATTGGCAGCAGCGGTGAAAGGGTTAACTTGTGCAGTTCTTTCACTGCACACGTAGGTGTTAAAGGAAAAGTGATGCACACGGTGTAGCATTGGTGCTTCCCTTGTGATTGAAGGAAAGTAGTTATTAAGGTCATCCATGCTTATTTTTGGCAGATGTGGAGCCCCTTTCAGCCTGAACACTCCTAAGGAGTGTACTTAAGGTCAAGAAGTTGCATATTTTGTGAGTGAAGTAAACAAGGCCAGCAAATGTTGATGCATTGAGCACCTCCTTTTAGTAGTTGTGGACTGTCGAGACTTATGATTTTGATCTAGCCTCTGTCTCCTGCAAAGTTTGACATCAGTATTGTCAGGGATGACAATGAGGTCAGAGGCAGCTCTGGGGTCTCCTGAAAGTTTGAGGCATCCAGGGTGATGCCAGGATGCAGAGGTGTGGGAAGCCCAGAGAAGTCAAAGTGCACATGGGTCAGAGCACTTGGGTCTTTTAATGTTCTGTGAGGGCACAGATTTGTATTTGTGGGGCTTTGCCATCTCCCTCTGTTCTGTGAGAGATTTTTGGCTCCTCTGGTCTCCCTGCATCCCTTCAATAGGGCATCCATCAGCAGAAAGTGCATGAACGCTCAGAAGGCAGACCTCTCTGTGGCTGTCACCCAGCGACGGGTGGTGTGATAGCCACCACAGTGTCACAGCGTCTGCTGTGCTCACTGCAGGGTTACTCCTCAACAGTGACAGTCACAGCAATTTACACAGCTCATGGCTCCTGCCAAACTTCACAGCATAGCCATTAGAGTTTTCCTGAGAATGCATTTGGACACATGCATTGGGCTGTCACAGACACGTGGTAAGGAGAAAGGTAGAGAGCCTTACAGTTTTCCTGGGTGATCAAAATGATTAGCAGCTCTATTCAGCTTCCCAGATGTATCATCATGTTTTTCTAGTCATCAGACTTCATTCTTCAAGCTTTCCTATTTGCCTCTCTCGCTTCATGGTGACAAGTGCCACATAAACAATCCTATTACTAATAAACGTAATGTATTATATTTATATACCTTTATGATTCATATGTTGTATGATTTAAATAATTTGAATTACCATTTGGATCCCTTTTTCTAGTTCATGCTCCACAAATGAAGATGGTTATTGATGATCTAAGCCAAGAAAATACTTTCAGTTCAAATAATTTTCTCATGACATTTTTTGATAATGTTTCTTATGCTTAGACACACACAAGCATTACAATATTTTAAAAGGATGCACTTTTCCTTCAGTGTTAAAAGTCCTCTCCACTTAACATTTAATATATTCTTGTCTGCTGGCATGTTACAGCACAAAAATGCATTGCAAACTACAGGTCCAAGTTATTTCTCCTGTGAATGTTTTAAAGCACCAAAATAATTTTCTGGTCTTGGAAATGTGTCCTGAAGAGAATGCAAAGCGACTCTCATCACAGTGGGTAAGATGCTGCTAAAACTCCTCCACAGCCAGCCAGCATGTGTGCCTACACATGACGTGCTTCCTCCCAGCATCTCGAGCAAGCACTGATCCCTTTTCTCTTCAAAGCCCACCCTGATCCCAAGATAGGTGGGTGAGGTAATGCAGCTGCCTTTCATGACTGTGACCCAAGAGGGTGGTGGTGAGTTTGGGTTTTTTGTAAGATTTTGCCAAAACAGAAAGTCAGAATTAGCGTGTGCAAAACACATCTAAACAATGGAACAAATACAAATTAGAGTACCCACCCACAACGCCTAATACATAACCAGTGAGTCATGACCAGGGCCCAGTGTGAGAAATCT
This sequence comes from Onychostruthus taczanowskii, assembly GCF_017590055.1. NCBI lineage: Eukaryota > Metazoa > Chordata > Aves > Passeriformes > Passeridae > Onychostruthus > Onychostruthus taczanowskii. Next base: position 769,517 of record NW_024498183.1, on the reverse strand, counting down.
GTGTAGGTGGGTTTTATTTGGCTTTCTTTTGATTGCAGTTGTGCTTCTCTCTAGCTAATAATTATTGCACTCTGAACTAATAAACATAAGGATCTGAGCTTTCCAAGATGTTCTAGTGGTACAACATGTCATTTGTTAGACTTAAAAGTTTGACCCCTATGGAAATGCAAAAGAGTTATGTCTCAGGACCCTAAATTCTTTGGTGCTCATTTGAGTCTAGAGATTAAAACTGAGATACTAAAGCAAGGGATGAACCAAGTTCAAGGTAGTAGTGACCAAAACAGTCACTATTAGCAAGTTACTCAACCACCAAAGGAAAACGTGAGAAGAAATGGACTGCAACAATCTCCTCGGGATACAAGGACACACCACAGACATCACCGGCAGGACTGTCTGCTTTCTCATGAGGCTCAGCACAGATGCCAAAGGTTTCAAAGGTGTGGAGCCTGAGCTGCCTTCTCACGCCCAGTGATGGCCCCTGCACGTCAAGGCTGGGGCTTGCTGGCAGGGCAGCACCGGGAAGCGCACAGCGCCGCTCCCTCCTCTCTGATCAACCCCTGATAAACAGGGAGAAGCCCAGTCCACAGAGACATCAACTTGGCACTTTTCCTGAGCGCTACACTTCAGAAACACCAATAATGAAAGGGCGCATAGAAGCTTAAGCTGTTTGTAAATGCAATTTGACTTTCAGGGGTTTCATTTTAATTATCCTGAGAAACAGATTTTTCTGTGCTCCACAACAATGAATATTTTTACATTATTTAAAGTGAGTTTTCCAACCAGCCTCTGAGGGCCTTAAGAAGTTCTTGTGTGTTAATTGCTGCTGGGTGTCTTAATGCCACAGACATCTGAAATTTCCCAGACTATCTAAGAGGACATTAGCTGTAATTTAGTAGCCATGAGTATTGCTTGATGCCATTGTTGCAGGCAGACGTTGTAAGAAGGCAATGAAATTCTAAGCTGAGGTTTTTTTAAAGTGCTCATTGCTAACCTGACATTGCCACCACTATTCATTTTTCTTGCAAGCATCAGTGGAAAAGTAATTACAACTTTTTAGGACAGTGAGGAACTTTTGAAAATCCTTAGTTTACTGCTTCTGCAGTGCTTCCATTTAATTTTCCCCCTTTCTTCCTTATTTCTAATGTTTCCACATTCCTCCATCTCCATTTTGCTATCATGCCTGCCTTTGATTTTAATGTCTTCTCTTTTTTTCTTACTGTCTCTTGGGGTATTCTCCCAGGATTGTTTTCCTATTACACTCATAACTGTCCATAGATGAGGTGACTGTGAGCCATCCTCACGTTGTGACAAGTCACAAAAATCAATAGTTCCCCCCTCCTCGGTTGGAACCTCCTTTTCACATCCTCGCTTGACCTTACTTTTTTTTTAATCTTATTTAATTGTTCATATGACCATTAACTCAACCATAAACAGCGATGCATGACAAAGAAGATTTATTGCTAAAGTAATTCTAGAAAGGCAGTTGTGTTCTCAACCAGCACTTATTCCAGGAAACTTCAGTGGATGGATAGATTTGCTCACATGTACTGTTGCATCAATTCAGTATTCAATGAGATCAGGCTAAGTTTGGTGTTTTCTGACCCATGGAAATGCTCATGCAAGACACACAAACACCTTTAGGACCCCTGCAGTTCATGTTTAAGGTCGTGATAAGAACAGCCCAGCTTATCTAGTGGCATGGCAAATGCTAAATGGTATGAGTCACTCAGACCCCTGACACACTGCAAAAATGCACATTAGAGGGAAGCCGTTATTCAATCTCTTGGGCTTGTGCAGCTTTCCTTTCTTCCATCCTGAATAGGAACACAGCCAGGGGTGACTTGTGTTTCCACACAGTCTCCTTAAATCATGGTCTCGACTCAGCAGTTTTGGAATGGACTACCCAACCCAGCAGATACCACAACAAGGAACTTGCTGGGTCTTCTAGTTCCTAATGAGAGTTTGGTGTTCCAGATGAATTAAAATTCTTCTGAAGCCATAGCTCTGTACATCCTCAAACATTTATTCAGAGCCTGTAAGTTCAATGAAAATCTGATAATTCCTTACAAGCTATGGAAGCTCCTTTTCATTTGAACATGTTTCACAGCCATGCATTTCCTTTCCTCATTCCACTCAAAGTGTTGTATGCTTATTAGTCTTTTCTTGGAAAGAAGAGTCACTTGAAGAAAGATAAGTACTTGGCAGTTTTCTCTCAGACCATGGTAGACAGCTCTTTTGTGCACATGCAGCTTGTTTACTCCTGATCTGCTATACTTCACATATCCAGAGCTCTGTCTATTGTAAAAACAGAAAACTGAGATCTCTGTTGTACTGAAAACTTTTAATTTTTTGTTCTTTTTAACTACTATTTGCTTGGAGAGGAGAAAACATTAGCGCTGCCTGAAAATCAGAAAGGCATAGGAGAAAAACCTCACACGTGTAGTTACCTACGCCAGATGCAGTCCACAAGTAGCTCCATTATTCTTAGTTGTCCTCTCAGTAACCTCTACCTCTTGTGCATAGAAGCACCTGCTTCTCTGACAATTTAGCCTCCAGGGGAGTTATAAGAGCCTCCTCAGCCACTATGTAGAGACTGCAAGTCCCAAGAGCCATTTTCATCTGGAGCACAGTTCCCCTTAAAATAAGGTGATAAGTTTAATGCAATGGTGTATTAGACAGACGAAAAGGAAAAACTACCTTTTTCCCTACATTTGAGGTTTTCCAACTGACCACAGTTGTGCAAATGCAGGCAATAGGGCTCAATGAAATTATGGAGTGCTACCAAACTATTCCAGTGAAGTGTTTTCCAGATGTGCTGAGTAAGACTTTCATTGCCATGAACTGATTACTCAAAGTTCAGCAGATTGTAGAGGTTCAGATACTACAAATAGGAAAGTTTAGGGCAGTTTTGACAGTGATGTACAAGGAAAGTGAGCAGGTCCCATATTTGCAAATCACATTCTGCTTTTACTCTACTCAGCAACATTATCAGGGTTTGGTAGTGGTCTGTCACCTGAAAAATGCTTGGTCTGAGTTTATTTTCACACTTGTGAACTACAGCGAGGCCCAGAGCACCCAGCCTAGTAGTGTGGGTCTCTCTCATGTGGCATAGCTCCCCAAAACAGCAGCCAGCTAAAAGGATTTAAGCAGCATCACGTGCCTGTCTGGGCCACTGTGTCTGAAAACGAGGTGTGCTGAAAAGGGCCCGTGGTTTTAGTAATGTCACTGGGGATGTGTGATTGAATACCTCACTATGGACAAATACAGCTGGACCATCCATTTACAGTTGCAGACGATCTTCTCCAAAACCACCTCCAAACCTCTTGGCCTTTCTTGTACGTGGCTATTCATTCCTGTTGTTGCCTGCCTTTTTTTACCCTCCCTGAGCCTGCTTGGAGTCAGTTGTTACCACTGTGATGACTGCTGGAAGGGACCAGCACAGCTTTCTTGACTTCTGTTTACTGATGCCCATTTTAGTCCCTCCCATCTGGCAGGCTTGGCAACATGCATTGCTGAAGTGTGGAACCACCAAATACTTTCCACACTGGTTCACTGGCAGCAGAATAGATGTCACTCAAGTGTTTCAGCCACTTTAACATTGGAAATCCTGTATTCTGCCGCTGTAGTCTGTCCCTATCTGAAACAGCTGGATGTCACTTGTGATTTGTTTAAATCACATGAGCTCTCCCAACCAATTAATTATTATTTAACTGGAGTAGATTTCAAAAAGGCAGGGACAGAAAGTCTGAAGTCAAGTAATGCTACTTTGAGTCCATCACAGTTTAGACATTATGGCTTCTTGGTAGTACACTAAGTACTGCTTAGTCCAGTAGGGTTATTCTGTTTGGGTTTCCCCTGTGGTTGTTTTCAGAAGGGCTGAGCCAAAGCCCTGATCATAGGATCAGGGCAGCAATCTGTCATTCCTGACGTTCAAGGTCAACATCTGAGCTGGATAACTGGCATCATCAGCTACAAGAATACTTCTGTAAACCAAGAAGATGCTGAGGAGAGAATGTGTTTTGCTGCTTCCTGCCATCCTACAGAAGCCTTTAACCCTACCAGTGCCAAGACACTGTCTCAGCTCCAAAACACTAGCAAAGGTTAGTAAACAGAGGTTCACCACAATGCTAAGCACATTATTTCAGCAAGGTCGCACCTTTGGAACCTCCAAACCTGTTGCATCTCCTGAAGAGAAAACCTTACAGAAATTCTGAGATAAATGTCTTTGATTTTTCAGTCTGCTACCCCTGCCTGAAAGCAACTGCTCTCTCTTACCTACCCTTGATGGAAGAAAACTGGAGTTACGCCTCAGGGCTTAGTATGCCACCTGTGAAAGTCTACCAAAAAAACTCAGTGCCTCTTAAAATGTTTCCCCAGCTGTTAGCACACAGACACACACTTGGCTAGTCCTAATCAGAGGAACCTCCTACTTCCATGATTTTCTTCCTTCCTGGGTCCAGCCAGAAGATATTTATTAGGAGATATTTATTAGGATTCTCTTGTTTCACATCTATATGAAGAGTGAGACGGCTGATCTCATAGAAGGGAAAGATTTACAGTTCCAATCTTTAGGACAAGAATAGAACTAAATAAGGAAAAGGCCCAAACTGAAGTAGGATTGCACAGTAAAAGGGTTTCTTCTCTGTTGTCACTCAGTTCAGACTAAGATAAAAACCCTGTCATCTGTGTGCTCACAAATCAACATTGAGCTGCCTCCGTCAGCTACAATGACCCCTCTCACCACGGCATGGGGTGTCTACCCTTTGTTTGTTCCTTATCTCTTATGACATTTCAGAATTTTCAGAAATACGGTATCTTCTATGTTCTTTACTTTTCTGTTGTTGCAAATTAGTTAAACTTCCTGTTACCTCTCCTGCAACCCAAGTTAAAATATGAAACAAATCTTAGACACTTCCTGGAAATTCCTAGCTCATCATTTGTTCTGAGTTGCACTTTGCTCTCCACTGGCTACTTCAATGTTATTTCTTGCAGACCGTGGCACTCAAGTGGTGGTGAAACATCTTGAATAAAGCACCATGACAGTTTATTCTCATCTATTTTAACTGTTTCTTTGTTTGCTTCTTTTCATGGCTGCTGCTTTCCAAAATGAATATTCTTCTAAAATTATGGGGAGAAATGACACTTTGGGTAACCACTGAGAATAGGAAGCTTCTTATTTGGACAGAGCTCCCATTCAGTGAAATTTTATTTAATTATGAAATACAGTCTCAGATGTGCAAAGAAATGTAAATACCAGCATGATTCTGCAATTAGGGCAAAATTCACATTGACCTGAGATGAATTTTTTACCTTCAAAGAAGCTGTAGGGTTTTAGTTTGTCTGTAAAACACATATGGCAGGCCTTTCTTCTTCCCATTTAATTAAAGCTAAAACAGTGGTCTGAATTCCTTTTATCTGCCTGTTCGTTCACTTGAATCTAGAATTTTACACATTTTTCAATGGAAATGCTTTAGACTACCCTACACAGACCTCTAATATTTTACCATTCCTATAAAAAAATATCTATCTCAGAGATGTTTTTGGTTTTAGAACTATGATCAGATAAAGCAGCATTGTTCAGAAACTGTTGCTAAATAAAAAAGAATGGGTGGTACCCTATTTGGCATCTATGCAGCAAGTGATGTGTGATTTATTGTTAGTGAGCCAAGTATAAGAGAAGATTATCATATGAAGGAGTCCCAGGCTACGGGCTCTGTCACGAGTTTTATTTGCTGCTGCTCCCACTTTCTGGAGGGATGTGCAATCTAAGTCCTGGAGGAATTTTGCTTACGCTATGATGAAGTGACCAGAGTGCCCCAGTAATGTGGAGCAGAGAATTTCTTCCTGCCACAGCCCTGCTCAGGCTGTTTTTCTCTCAGAAAGAGGTAACCAGCCCTCCATGTTGTACAAGTGCATGCCATGAGAAGCATGGAAGTGGCCTCAGCTTACTTCCATGTGTGCACTACACAGCAGAACTCAGTCCATCTCATTATATATATCCTATATATAAGCTAAAGTGGGCTTATTAAAATTCCTGTTAACATTTATGGTAAATTTCTGACTGGCTTTACTGGGATGTGGATCAAGCACAGAGCCACCAGGATGGGGAACCAACAGTAAGGCAATGATACATTTTTCCTTTGATTGAGTGCACACGGGTAAACACGAGCCAGCAGAGAGGGCTGCAAGTGGCACAAGATTAACGCAAGCATTACCGACGGATTAAATATGGAAGTAGTGTCCCGTGGTGATGAGTGTTATTGAAAACTCTAAGACAGGCAGAATGAAAGAAAACACAAATGTAGAAAAACAAAGTCTAGGTCTGTGCGATTACTGAATATGTGTTAAGAACAACCACAGAGTGCTGGAGACCGGAGCTGACCCCAAGCCAAGGAGGAAAACACAGAGGCATGGATAAGTGCCATAAATCACTCTGACAGGCCTATCATTAGATCTGAGGGAAAGACCACCTAGAAGGCCAGAGAGAGAGACTCAGCACAGCTGTCTTCTGCTGGAAAGCATTACTGCTGGAGATACGCTCCTTGCTGTAGAACTGCAGCTTTGTGAACAGTTAATAATAGTGCTTCTTTCCATTTAGTATAAAGCAGGAATTGTTTCCCATGTGATAGTAGAACTATTTAACTTTATTGACTGGCCTGTCATAACCCAAGAGCAAAGAGTTATGAGATCATTTCATTATCACTTCAATATTTAACTATCCTGATGAGCTACTAAAAAATTACTAGATGTGTTTTCTCGCAGCTTGGAAACATAGTACCTATTTTTCTTTCAAGGAGTGGCTATGACCTCCAGAACAGATAAGAGTTTTCCCTGATGGGGATAAAACAACTTTTTTGTATTGTGTATCTCAACAGCATTTAAGCAGGACATTTTGTCAGAGAGTGAGTGAAAGACAGAGATTCTGCCTTTTGTCCCTGCGGCAAAAAGTGTATCTGACAAAATGTAATTCTCTTTTACTGTCTGTGTTTCTAAAAAACATCTATTGTAACCTCAGTTTGTTTATTTACTTTTTCACTGGGAGGAGGAAACATTTATTAAAGAGTTCACTTGGGAAAATTGGAACTATCGTAATTTGTTTACAGATGGTCCATTGAAAACTGACCAGGTTTAAATTTCATTACTCATCCTAATATGCCATAAATGACACACTAGAGTGTGCAAGGAGACTATCAAATATTGGCTACTCTTGGTCTTTCTTCTTGAGGTGGTTGATAAACCTGGTGTTGGTTTCTCGTGATTCTTGAAGGTGAACTGTGCTCACTTATGAGCATTTTGCCTCTTTCTAAAGAAGAAAACAAACTACAAAATGCAGCCAAGAAGTGTCAAAATGCATGTTAACCTGATGTTTGAAAAGTTTAATCATATTCCTGGTGCGTGAGCCATTCCTGATGCCTGGCAATAACGTGCTCCAGGCTAGGCTCTACGTGGTCAAGCTGAGTAACACTGGGTGCACAGCAAATGATGAGGCAGAGATGAATATTTCCAACTTCCTTACGTGCACATTGCCCAGCAATGGCTTGTCCTGGAGTTGTGTACCAATCATGACCTGAAAGGAAGGGTAAGGTGGTGTTTGCTGGCTTTCTGAAGCATCAGACCATCACTTCCTTGGCCAGTTTTTCACTGTACTAAATTCTCCATTTCCAGACTCAAAAAGGAAGTGCACGTGACATGCATCCAGTTTTATCTAGCCTACTAAGTATAATGAGATCTTAAGAACAGTGTTTTATAAAACAGAGATATTAACTGCATGTTCCTTTCACTACATGTATTGAGAGCTCCACTCCTTACCAAACATAAGCTTCCCAGCCAGTGCTGAGCCCTGTGCTGCTGCAGTGCATGTGCTAATGCTGTCACACTCAGCTAATTTAAAGCTAGTTCAGGTGTTGCTGTGCTACACCAGACACCCACAGAGAGATTAAGTGACTGGCAGTTTTTCATGCAGGACTGGAACTGCACCCTGTAGTCTATAACACTCCATTTAACATCGGTATTGCTTTTGCCACTGGTTTCTGCTAAAACTGGGACACTGGATTAGTTGAAAAACCCTGCCAACAGGCAAAAAAAGACCCAAACAATAGACACTCTGAAGAGTTGACTAAAACAACTTCCAGCTTAAAGAGACAAATCAGCATGTGAAGTAACTTCTGGTTTTGTCTCTCAATGCTTAGTATAATGTTGGAGAAAATGAGCAAAATGCACTAACTAGGGGGCTGTAAGATCACAGAAATTGAACAGGAAAGGTGGTTTAGGACACTTAAGTGAACTGGGATGCTGTTTCTACTGTCTATCTTTGCCACTAATCTGTTGTGTGACCTTACAAGAGTCACATCTCTGAGCTAACAGCTTGAAAAAATTGATAAAGCCTCATTTCAGAGATAAGGAAACACATTTAAAGGAACTCTATAGCAAACAATGATAATGTGCTTGAAGTATTTTAAAACTGCTGTCCACTTTTCTGCTGTGCAAGTTTGGTTGTGTCTGTCTCAAGCACTGAAAAGTACCATTTCTATTTGATCAAAGGTGAAAATATTTCCTCGTTATGACAGTCCTTGAATTTCATCAGGAGTTAGTTCTTCTATTTCATATTACCATTCCCTTAAAGTAGATGGCAGGGTTTGTTCAAATTGTTTGAACAAAGCTAAAGATGGACTGTTCAGTCTTGGACAAGCTATAATGCTTTTCCATAGCATGTGATGCCTTGAATCAGATTAAATCTTCCTGTTGTTCCATGAAAGTTGTACCTTAAGTCTGTGCATGACAAATCTCCTGTCATATGCATGACGGTTCCGTTCTCCCTCTGAGTTTCCAGATGCTGGGGAAATAGGATTTATCTATTTGGAGTGTTTGAGGGCAACAGGATCTCCATGTCTGCCCTATCATCTGCAGTGGTCCTCACAGCTGAGCACACCTGATCTGTTCAGCAATAGTATCACTCCACTGACAGTGGGCCTGTATCTGTCTGGAAAGGAGATCTTTGGACACCAAGTCAAACCACTCTTCAATGTAATAGGTACTTCCCTTAATCCCGTTAATACATTACTAATTCCAAAATTATCTTTGTCACTTACAAAATGGTAGTGTCTGGGCTGTAACTCTGGAGCAAAGTGATGGAGAGTGCTGTTAAGCTGAGTGTCCAGCAGTTTTAACAGCAGGGAAGCAGTTAAAACACCAGACCTTTTCTTCCGGGGGCAGTTGTTGTAGGGGTTTTGTACCCCAGAGAATATCTGTTGTCAGTCATCACTTCCCACATGTAGAAAGTTAAGCTGAAACTGTCCACAGCTGTGAAACTGTGTGTTAGCGTCAACAGGTAAAACAAGATGAAAAGAAACAAATGTCAAACACCAAAGTAATGAAAAATGGCTGGCCCAGAAATTCTGGTTCTGGCTGTAGGGGCCATCTGAGCTGCCAGCTCTGGGCACACTGAATTCAGCATGTGCTACTCACCACGTCACACGCATTAAGCCCATCACATTCCTCTTCTGCTGAAACATCCAGACTTCAAAACAGCAGCAAACAGCAAGTTCTTTTTTCCTCCAATCATTCTGTTGCAAGAAATGTTGTTCTTTTACCAGATTCAAAATCTTCCTTTTCAAAATAATAGCAACTTGAGAGTTGAGCGGGACATTATTGATACTGGGAGAAGAATGGCAAAGCTAAGACCTGCCATCTAGAAGTGGATACTAAACAATGAAAAATATCTCTAGCAAGTACAAGGCAAAGCTCCTCCTTCCCCATAAACATGAAGCATTTAGTTCTATTTGTAGACTACAATATCATACAGAAGAGAAAAAAAAAATCTTTTTTCCCTCTTCTGCCCTCAGAGAGTCAGTTTAATGGCATTTGTGCCACGTTTCCTTCTTAGATGTTTGACACACACTATTAATCCTGAAGCTCAATTTTCAGCTCCAAGAAGCCAAAGGGACTCACAGTGATGTGGCATTCGGGCACAGTGAGCTCTTGTGCACAGGCTATTTGTGGTTCCAGCATTCTTGAACCACATGGGCTTTCCCAAGCTTCTGTCAGGAGCCATTGCACCATCCCTTCCTGGATCTGCACATGCCACTTCTGTTCCTTTCCCTCACATGCGCCCCTGTGCCATTTATATATGCTGTAGAGCTGGCAGCTGCAAGTGTTTATTGCTGATGTTTATCTTTTTGTACTGATTGTTGCTCTCTCCTCATGTAATTTTATTGTTTTTCTATCCTTAATGCCTATTATTTGTTGGCAAAGGAAAGCTACTGAAAGAGCAACAAAAAGTGCTCCAGAGCAGAGAAGCATGCAGTGAAAAGAGAGATTTGATGGAGCCTCTTGTTTCCACTCCACGGACAATGGCTTACAGTCATTTGAAGTGAGGCATTTTTTCCCATAGCTCTTTTTCAAAAGCACATCTTGTCAAGGAGCCAGGCGTGGGTGCAGTGGCCACTCCAGGCTGGGGCGTGAGTGGGGACCCTGGTAGCAAGGACACTTGGTGGGAGAGAGTGGCTGGTGGCAGCAACATCCCCCCCAGCACACCAAATGCATGTTATTTTCTTAATGCTTTAACATGTGGGCTTGCTCTCTGAACGATCTAGATTCAGAAATCAACTCGCAACAATTTTTTGTGAGGTCTCACCTCCAGAAGGTCATCAGCACCAAAAAGGAGAGAAATTGAGGGCAAAGAGTAGTGCATCACCTGACAGAATGGGAAAATGTACTGCCACACAGCTGAAACTGGTTCTTCTGATAAGGAGTGACAGACGCAACACCTCAATGAAGGTTTTCTTTTGAACAGCCCTAGGTTACAATGTTTGACCTCAAGCCTGGTCTTTTCTGACATTTACAGGCAATGTGCTCAAGACCATCTTTGACATCTAAAGCCTCATTGATATATTCATGTGTTCAAAATTTTTGATTTAATCTCATCATTGCTGATCACCCCAGCCGTAACCAGTAAATACTCTCATTGTATGTGTGCCTAAGTGGAAATTAATACACCAACCCACATCTTGCAGAAAGAGCATCTGATTGCATTGCAGGTTTAATATGTTGGTAGATCAAAGAGTTTATTGCAGAAGTGGTGGAAGACAGAAAAAGAAAGTTAGAAAAGGGTACTGGAAATTAATATGCAGCGACAGACAGTGTTAATCTACTTTATTTCCTGTTCATACCGTGAGATTTAGCTTGCCTGTAATGGAAACATCTTTAGGTGATGGACACAAAGGGATGAAAATCAGACAGTTTATACCAATGAAAATGATATACTGCCAATAAAATTCCCAGTGTTGCTTTCTGTTCAATGGAAAGCAAATTTCAGAATGAGTGGTAACACCACAGCAGAGAGTACTGAATTTAAAGTTGTCAATAGCAGTGTAGTTGCCTAGAAAATTCTTGCCCTGGCTCATTCCACAATTTCCTGCTCTGGTTAGGCTTTACATTTTCTCCCTACGTTTTTACTCATTGACTTTATTCTGAATCCCTGATTCCGCCAGAGGTCCTTTCAGAGGATGAACAAGAAGCCCTGAAAAAGTCTATTCCTTTAACAATGCATTTAAGTACAGGGTTCATATTGAGCATATTAGTAATTTCACAGGTAACAGTACATCAACTTAAAAAGTCTTGGCTGTGATTCAGCAATGTACCCCTATTCAGCAGAACAATTAAGCACTTTAAATTCTATGGACTTCAATAAGATTTAAGCCTGTACTTAGGAACCTAAACATTTACATAGGGGTTTTTTTTCCTTCTTTTCACAGCAGGAATGACTTACTTAGCCTTTTAAGATGGAAAAGACTCTATAGTTCATCATAGTCCATCCCTAATGCAGGCACACGACATTAAATGGGTAGGCGACACAGAGCTGGCATCTAAGTACACTCACCTTTATTTCACTGTGCTCCAGGGGCAGGAGTCTGAAGTGTCTCTTCCTCAGTCTTCAAGTCATCTCTTCATCATCCAAACACCCCATTTGTCACAAAGCTTCATGTGTCTCCCAAGACCTTGATATAAGCAGAATTTTATTGTCAAAGCCATTTGAAGTTGAGGAGAAGCCATTTCTCACTTTTTTAATAAATAGAGATACTGTTTATATGAATAAAAGTGAAAAGTACTTTCCCTGGATACATTTGAAGCTTCCAAAAATAGTCCTAACTCTCAGCCAAAGTTACTGCTGCTGAGCTTCCCCAGGAGAGCATCAGTACATGGTACTGCTGTGTGAAATATTCTTGCTGCCAGTTAAATTGGTGAGAAATCACGTTTTGGTGGTTTTGTAATAAAACAGAATATTTTGTGGCCTGGCCCCTAATTCTTGGCTTATTTCTAAAGAAACAAAAGCTTGTTTCCATAGCTACAAAAATAGGGAAACATCTCTGTAAAAAATTAGGCTGCAGTCTAGAACTGAGAAATTTCACAATTTTGTCCATAGTGGCATAGTAATTCCATCTGCAAATAGAGAACCTTGTTCTGTTTGCAGTAAAACACTGCAGTTTGACAGATGTGTTTTCCTCTTGATCAGGTTTGAGATGTGTAGGTGGGGGGTTCTCACACACGTTCCTCTTACTGCAGAAGCACTCTCTATCACAGGACCTAATCCTGCAAGGTGCAGAGAGCTCTCAGTTCCCAGCAGTCACACAGAACACTTTTTTTAAACATTTTTTGTTCTTTTGTATCAGAAAGAGCTAGGTTATGGACTTGCTGCTGCATTCCTTACCTACTTGAATAATCCCATAGGGCAACCAGATAAGGCAGTAAAAGCTGTGGTAATGTTTCTTTTACTTTTGACATAGTGATAACTGTGAATAGGAAAGCCACTCGGACAAGCACTAAGGACCAGGGGATGCAGTCACAGATTCCTGCTTATTATTTTCTGTAATGGAGAGGCTATTTACACACAATCTTCAAGTCTGGGTATGTATAATGTGGAAAAATACTAAGTAGATCAATATAGCAAAGTAGAAGGAGATCTGTCAGACACCAGCGTCACTGCCACCAATTTGTTTAAAATGACAAAACTTCTAATAGTAGATTGAAAAAATTACCCCTGTGTGGCTTTATTTTCAAATGTTTTCAAATATCATACTTATCCACTGTCTCTAAAAAATACAGCTTCCTGAATGAACACTTATGTGGGAATACATAACTACTTATAGAGCAATAATTTTAAAAATTATTACTACATTCCAGTGTTTTAAATTTTGTCTTAAACATAGCAATGTGTCCTTCTATGAATGGGTAAGAGGCACAGAAGCTATCAAATAACTGCACCTTCATGAAGCCCCAGAGCACTACAAAGAAAATCAGTGAGCCTCCTGTAGAGAGAACCCACAATTACTTTCTCACAGCTGTGATGGTCGCTTAGGGTAGACCTGCATACTTCCTGAGCCTTCACAAAAGACAGCCTGAGATGATGGGAACCATCTCCTCCAAACCATCCAAAGAGCTTATGAAATAATTTCACAGTTCAGTTCTGCTTCATTACAAATGGGATTTTGTTACAGCTGCATCATCATAATCAGTCCCTGTGCGTGCTTTGGCACACTACTGCCACTGCACTTCGCTTGTCACTTAAAAGAAGCCCCTTCCAGGGAGCAGAAGCCTCCATTATTGCTATCAGTTCCTTCTTCATTGCTTTGTACAATGGCCTGAGGATTGGTTCTAACTCTATTGCTACTTCATATTCTGGACTCTCCTTCAGTAATATGCATCAGTGCATTTTCTATTAGCACTGTAGATGGTAAAATCTGGTGTTGTAGCCAGGGTCACTTACACAATTCATTTACTGCCAACATAGAGATGCTTGAATGTTCAGCTGTTTCTAGCACCCAAGAGAAAACATGGTGCTATAACTGGACTTTACATTAACTAGCTTAGGTGCTGTTTTTCCACAGGCCAGGTTTGGAACCAGCACTCAACATCTGTCTCTTGTGTCCCATTGATGTGATACAGACATTTCTCATTGAAGCACAGCAATTAGATTTGCTCTTTAGTATTTTGTAAGGTAAAACAGAGGTTCCTGTTGGATAGGTATGTCAAGCCTGCAAGTACAGTAGGCCTGCAGCTCAGGTGCTAACTGCAAGTGCATTTTAATCTGTTTAAGGGTTATTTATAATGTACACCCATACTACGCTTTGGAATTATCTCATAAGAGAGAAAAGACTGTCCATCCCTTAGATTATCTTTTTCTAAATTGTTAAAATTAAAAAAAAAAAAAAAAAAAAAAAAAAAAAAAAAAAAGAACTAAAGCAGCATGTGTGGCTGTTTAGTGCAGTTGAAGACCCAAGGTGGCTTTGGCAAATATTGCCCTGCTGGCAGTCCTTGCTGTCAAGCAGAGCTGCCTCCCAAATGCCTCCACTGATGACTGTCTAGTTGTGTGCTTTGAGGAGAGAGCCTGCATCCAGAGTTTTAAAGGTCAGCACCAATACTTTGAATCCTGCTGGCAGCCAAGGCAGCTCAGAGAGCGCTGGTGTGACGTGCTGCAAATTTAGGATCTGATTAATATGTGACTGCTGCATTCCTGACTTCCTTCAGGCTCTGAACAATCTCAAGCAATAGCCAAAAGGAAAGCATATTACAGGAGGCTAATCTTGAGGTGAAAAGACTGTGAACAGGCATAGCAAGCTCCATTTAGAGGAATTTTTTGTTATTCCAGGTAGATCAAAAATTGTGAAATGGAAATTAAAATGCTTATTCTGAACTGCAGCACATGTGAGCTACGGCTGCTAAGCACATTGAAGTGATTTGATGTTAGGTAGTCTGGGGATGGAATGAGTAGCATTTCATTTTTCTACAACTACTAGGAGTGTGCTCTGACTGCCCTTATGTACCTTCACACTGTCCAAGGGATTCTGATTTCTGCCCTGGACTGGAAGTCAATGTTCTGTTTCATCTCTACTGTTTGCAAGATGGATGCAGAGAGATTTGGTTTGGTCTTGATAGGAGATTGCTGCTATTGTTCCAGCCAGTTAGAACAGATACTCAGAAAAAGATATTTTATGCTAACAGACATATATGTTGGCCACAGCAGTAGATAAGTTGTATATAGAAAGGGGCACCTTAGGTGACATGAAGTTTTTTGGAATATAATGTCCCACTAATTCTGGCTCAATTCACATATTCATCAAAGTCCCTGATTGTTGCAAGATAAATGAGGATTTAAATCCTAGGAAGTAATTTGCTGTGTTGCATGAAAATTAATGAAAATCTTGCTGCTCCAATAGTGGTAGACAGAATGGTGGAAAAAATATGTAGGTCTGGGACTAATTAATAAACCAAGGGATTTTAATGCATTGGATAGAGCTGAGCCAGAGATTAATTTGGTCCACATTGCACATACTTTGTGCAACAAAGGATATTAAGCTCCCTTATAATGCAGTGTTATAGTAGTTGCACCAGTTTCCATTTACCCAAAACAGACTTTGACAGAGACAGTAGCAGAGTTGGTGTGTTACTTTTGCTTTGTATTGAATTTTGCCTGTGGTTTTATTTTCCTCTATAACATAACACATTATGGCTACATCCTATCCTTCCTAACAATGAGCAGTATCTTTCCTTATTGCTTTCAACAGATGATTCCACAAAGGTGCTGCTTCAAGACTGTACATATGACAGAATCCAGTCCTTACATAGGAACTCCATACCAATAACTTAAATATTGATAGAAACATCTGCAAAATGCCAAACTGTTGCTAAGGCTCTCTGCCTTGTTAGAGGTAAGCCTGTAAGAAAGAAGCATGCTTGTTTGCTCTGGAGACCTGCCCCCCAGTGGCAACACACCCTAGCCAGGCTGGAAGAGGTAGAGAGCAACGGAGGCAGAGGCAAAAGTCAGATTTCACAGAGGCAGAAGATTATGCCAAAATTAAGTACAACAATATAGCTATTGCATGGCACTAGGTAAAATCCTTTGGTTAGGTCTGTACTCACAAACCATGGGCCAGAGCACACTGGGAAATTATCTGTAGCATATTTTGACCTGAGCAAGTCTCTTTTAGACTTGCAGGTATGTTTTTCAGCCCTAAACACAGACTAGGAATCATTCCTGGTAGGCAATTTGAAAGTAGCCAGACTGATTTGACTGAAGTATTTCACCATCATATGGACACGAAATGTGTTGCATCAATCATGTTGGTGTCAGGAAATTTGAAATAGCCCATTTTATTATCATTTTATATTAATATAGAGTTATTGTATACTAATTATTCTATGTCTGTCCTAATAGGATGATTAGTATAGACATGTCCTCCGAGACCTCTCTGCCTCACTTCATTCATTCTGTAATACAAGGATAATAATGTTTGTCTCCCCCGCTGCCTAACAAGGATGCTGTAAAAAATTATGTTCTATAAATGGTAAAGCGCTGAGGATTTGAAGAAAAGATGAAGGAACACACAATAAATAGCACTTATGATTTTAATCTACTTTTTTTCATTCCTTCTAAGCATGCTAGCAGCTGCTTTTCCATCTAGTATCCAGTAATTTATGTTTTCTGATATGGAGTGAAGGGGAAGCGTCCTGGTTAAACTTATTATGTTGTCTAAGTGAGAGGTAATTAATTTAAGAATTAGTCTTTTTATTCTGCTGGACAGTGCTGCAGAATTGACTGTCTTTAAAGGATGGACATGGTGTCCATTTGTCTTTATGAAGGATTCAGTACATAGACTATGGGCAGAGGGAGAGGCACACACATGTAAAATATACATATATATATATACACACACACATATGCTGTTGTATATACGGTAAGACCTGCTTATGTAAAGGTCTCATAAAAACTATCAGCTATACAAAATAACAAGTTGGCTATCAACTGTCCCTAGGGTCAACATTCTCCAAGACCTAATGAAATCAAGTTGGCAGGATATGAAAGGCGTGTTGTTGCTCCCACACGTCTCATGCAAAACTTCAGGAAATTGCATTCATGTTCCTTACACCAACACTCGCAAATGAGATTCACTTTTTCAGTGCAAGGACACTCAGAAAGACATATTAAAGAACTGCTATCCTCATCCACTCTGAAATTTCACGATATTAAGTACTGTCTGGAACAGTGAAATCGAGTATATTGGAAAAACACCAGGAAGACGAAGATGAGGACAGAGCAATTTGTTTGCTGATGTTAAGAAAAATAGGAGAGAGGCAGCAGGTCAATCTGTACAGACAGGCCCAGGAGAAAAGCCCTGGTGTTGCCCTGTGTCAGAGGACAGGGCTTCTCCAGGAAAAAGAAGGCAGGAGGAGCACCAACAGGAGCGTGGTCTGTGCCCATTCTGTGTGTAGAAGCTGCAGGGAGGAAATATGAGATGTTAACATTCTAAACAGGCATCTACATTTCCTAGCATTGTTGGAGTGCTTAAATGGAGTGCTTAAATGTGCTGTGGGCTTTGCCTTCTTTTATTTTCTTTATAAAATCTCTTATCTAGCTGTACTAGGACTTAAAGGAAGAGCAAGTTGAACATTTCCCCTTCCCAGACTCCACAGATACCTCAGAGGAAGAGTACTTTGTGCAGAGATTTCGTAGAGTAGAAGAGTCAGGCTTTTTTTTCTGTTGTTGTTGTAGTGTGTCCCTTCATTCATCAGTTCAGGAAATTAAGTATTTCATTAATTCCACAATCACAATCTAACAAATCCCCCTAATGCTGATACTACCCTTCTTATGTTTTCATTTTATTCTTTTAATCTAACCTCTTCAGGTTCCTTTGATGATAACTCACCAGAGGGTGAGTTATGTCACTGGAAGGCACTGTCTGGAAATTATTATTGGTATTCTGATCCTGTTCAGCCTTGGTGGTTTTCTCTTTTGCACTGAAGCAGACACAGAGTCCTCATATTGTCAGTGACAATACTCAGATAAGGAGCAGTAACAAACCAGTTAAGCTGAGAGTAGAGATCAACTTAAACTGCACCAGCTTTGTGGGTGATGCACACCCAGTTCCACTGCATGGAGGAGGGGTCCTTGCCACATGAAGCTAGCTTAGCACATGCTTAGCACATGGTTAGCATACACCCCACTGAAATCGATCTCCCAGTCCAAGGGCTGCTCATACATGAGAGAAGTTTCAGTCTGGGACTTTAATGTTTAAGGTGGTGATGGCACAGAGGCAGCAGCTGAGTACTCCTGCCTCCTCCAGCAGATACCTGTAGACTTGAAGTGCTACAGACAAAGTCCCAGCAGTTTGAACAAACACTGAAGTACAGCTTCAGTAGCAAGGTCCAACACAGAATATAGGTGAAAACTGTGGCTTAGAGGCCACATGAGATGATGATACTTGTTCCATTTACCCTTCAAAAATGTGTTAACTGTGAAATGTTTGTGACCCTAGAAATGCTTTAGGAGACTGACTTGTGAAGACTCTGCCTAACGCATGTGAAGTAACCTGCACCTCTTGTTGCTGCCATATCTTGATAGCTCAGCTCATGCCTCTGTCCTAATGGAGCACATGAGGTGGGACAGCCAGGCTCAGAAACTTTGTGTTCTGTGGCCGAGGTTTTGGAGCTTGGGTTTTTTAAGGGATGCTAATTTAGGAAAAAAAAAAATCTTACTTATTCAAATACTGGTTTTCCAGTCTTGGGCAAGCACCTGAAGAGCAAGATGAAAAAGGTGGTTTATAATTGTCATTTTCTGATGGCAAAGCCTCAAAACAAAGTGACAATGCTGGGTGTTCAGTCAACTGCTAACTACAGCCATGCTGGAAAGAGGCTACACCACAAGAGCCATGCTTAATTTGCACACTGAAGGAGGCCACTGAGAATGGACTGAGGAAACCTCAAGAAAAAAACACTGATTTCATTTCACAGCTTCATTGTAAATGAAGCCTAAAAAGTCACTGCTGAAAGCCAGCTTTGCCTGGTGATTTTTTCTCTTGTTGAACTGAGGGTGATGTAGCACAGGGCCTAAATGACAGGAAGAGGAAAGTTTGGAAGGTGACTCACTACCTTTTCCACAAGCAAAGGTGAACACTTGGTAATTATGAGGAATATGAAATTAATACCTAGACAGACTCATGGCTGCCTTTTAATAATAAGTAAGAGTACTTCCTCTGGTGGCATAACACTGTACATTTGAAAGAGCTGTCCTATAAGGAGACTGCATTTTCCCCAGCACTGGAAAGATGTTGAATAGTCATCACATAGCAATACATGTTCTGAGTTTCTTTGCTTCCTTCTCATAATAGACATGAAAAGGAACAATCAAGGCTAATAACAAGTTAGTAAAGAAGGGATTCCTGCCTTAAGGCCTCTGAGCGCTTAGCTCAAATATAATTAAAAACAAGAGTTTAAAGGAAAAAAACCCATCCTTGTCCAGTAAGCAGAATAATCACAAATTTATCCTGTCTGGGAAGATAGAACCTTTCCAGAGTATCTGAATATACTTAAAGTAAGCACCTAGCAACCCAGCACACACTTAAATATGCTTGGCCACTAGCTCCAAGCAGTTCATATGTCAGGAGAAAGGAGTCTGGGCTGCTTGCACATGTATGTGGAAAAATTTCACATGTATGTGGAAACAGTTAAAAATCACTGGAAGTCAACACCCATCTTTTCTGGGTGACACCAGGCCAGTGTTGAATCTTCTTTCAACTCATCTGATCTTAGTCACCACAGTAACAGGTAGGTCAACAGGCAACACCACAGATTTGCCTGATGCCTTTTTGGCTTTGCATGCTACAATGGTTCTGTGTTTGCTGTCAGCCCCATCAGAGGCAAGTAGTGAGCACAGCTTTGCAAGCAGTGTGGCACTGCTGATTCACAGCCAGAGTGCTGCACGCTGTCCTCTTGCCATGCTAGGCACAACCCGCACTCCTCATGGCAGCCCCACGTGCGGGGCACAACAGCAGTCTACTGGTTGCCCGGAGAAGTTATGGATGCCCCATCCTTGGAAGTGTTCAAGTCAGGTTGGATGGGGCCCTGAGCAACCTCATCTAGTGGGTGACATCCCTGATTATGGCAGGGGGTTGGAAGTAAATGATGTTTAAGGACCCCTCCAACCCAAAGCATTCTATGATTCCATGATTCTATGATTTACAGAAATGCTAGATGTGAACACCTGTAATGAGATGTGAAGGCCATATCTTCCAACATTTTCAAGATGAAATTTCTGACCATACATTAAATTTGTTCCCAAATTCTATTGATTGATAGGGGAAGGAAGACAAAGACAACTTTTTCAAATCCCGGAAACTCCCTTGCCTAAAACCAGTTGCAACAGGATGGATGCCATTGTACAGGTGACAGCCTTTAGAAATGTTTTAGCTATATTCCTCAGATTCTTCTTATTGACTTCAGCTGCTTGATGCCCACTGCTGGATGCCAAGCAAGTGGCAGAACACTACAGAGAGGAACTGATCCTGCACAGCCTGGCTAATTAATGCAGTCAGGTCATCCATATCTCATAGCCATCAAAAGCTATGTAACACATATTGGGTCTCAAAGTCATTCCAGTCATTAGTTTTTCTCTGCTAGACTCTAATCTGGTAACAAAGAAGCCCACAAGACACACTCTCTTTTGTTCACACACCTATGGGAATTCATTGAATGATGGAATGGTTTAGGCTTGAAAAGACGTTTAAGACCACTGAGTCCAAATACTAACTCAGCACTGCCAGGTACCCCACTAAACCATGTCCCTAAGCATCACACCCGCACATTTTTTGAACAGTTTCAGGGACAGTGATTCCACCACTTGCCTGGGAAGCCTGTTCCAATGCTTGACAACCTTTCCTGTGAATAAATTTTTCCTCATACCCAGTCTAAACCTCCACTGTCACAATTTGAGGTAACTTCCTTTTGTCTTATTGCTTGTTAATTGGAGAAGAGACCAACCCACACCTGGCTACAGCCTCCTTTCAGGTAATTGTAGAGAGCAATAAGGTCCCTCCTGAGCCTCCTTTTCTCCAGGCTAAATAACCCCAGCTCCCTCTGCCACTCCTTATCAGACTTGTGCCCTTCCCTACCTCCAATGTTCTTCCTTGGACTTGCTCCAATACCATATATGCCTTCTGCTTCCTGATTGAAAAAGCAATCCAGAGTTAGCACCTGTGAACCTGGTCGTGATTTGTACAGTAAGCAGTGTCACAGTTTGGATAATCTGACCTCCTGTCTTATCTGGAGGAAACATGGCTTGATGGAATTCACCCACCGGAAGATGCATTTAAATTTGCAAAATGAACATTAGAGATTTTGTAAAGATGTGTAACATGATCTTTAATGAGTGTGTCTGCTCTGTCAGAGCCTTTTCTACTATGACCAACATCTTGAGGTCCTTCCCAATATTATGGAGGGTTTGGTACAGTACTGTGACTGCATTTGGTCAGAAAAAATAGTTTTTCTGGTTCTTCCAAAGTTCTTTTCAAGGATCTGCCAAAAATTCTTGAGAATAATACATGGTGGTATAGAAAGATCATCAAATCTTGTAATCAGTGTTGTACTTTGTATAGGTATACTGGGCATGGACTAAATCTAAGTCTTCAGAGCCGTGAGCTTTAATCATTAGAAGATTATTTATAGAAAACTGATGTACAAGGAGAAAACATTTGGAAGAAAGGAAGGAGAAAACATTTGAAAGAAAGGCCTATGTTTCTTGCAGCTAATCAATTAATTTGCTGGTGTTGTTTGAATGTGTGTATCTTCATTTCCTGTGATAACTGTGGACGTTAAACAATTCAAACACACCTAAATGCTCATCTGTATGGCTGATCTCCTTGCTCAATCAATACACTTTCAGACCTAATTTTTCTGCATATAAAAATGTTTCCTTCAGAATGTACCTTCCCAAACCACTTTAGATACCTCCACAGACAACCCATGGCATAGATGTCATTTTTGTTACTCTTCATAAAACTTAAACAGTAGTCATGATGATAAGGGGTTTCTATGGCTGGTGTGCTTATTAGATCCTCCCTTTTAAAATTAAAAAATCTTAATAAAAATGGTGTTGAAAAACCAACAGGGACTTTCCTTGTATGAGTATTGTAGCTTTTCTTACACAGATGTTTCAGCAACCACATAAAAAACTATTTAGGGGAAAAAAAGGAAACAGCACTTTAAAGCAAGATTAAAATAAGAGTATGATTGATCTGAACTTCTCTCTTTTTTTTTTTTTTTTTAATTCAAAGTTTGTTCTTCCCATATTGTTCAGGAAAATGTGCCCATGTGCAAAAGTATATGACACCTAATTGGTTCTGAAATTAGAGTTCATATGTAAATATGTGGTGTGAGAAGACAATGACAAATCTCCCCCATTACTCATCAGGATAGAGCTCTTGCTGATTGTCAGTGCAGTTTCCTGAGCTATCACAATTCTGTTGCTCAAAGCCATATTTCCAGAGTACCATGTATCTTACCATGTTTCTGTACCTAATTTAGTACAGAATATTTAAAGCTAGCAGCTGAGTTAAGTCTGAGAATGCATTTTCTCCTCCTGGCATTTAGACTAGACCAGAAGAGGTGGGGGGAGGAAAGCATAAAAAAGAAACCTTAACCTTTTAATATTTAATTCTGTATTTTAAAAGCAAAACTAGGGAAACACAGCTAACAGAAATAACCAGGGGAATATAACATTTAGAATTAACTAAAGAAAGTGGATTTAGTAATATCTTTCAAAGACACTGTAAAGTCAATGGAGTTGCAGTATGTATCTCAGTACTGCATTTTTTTAAAATATTTTTAATAGTTTTTCTTATGGCTCAGTCTCTCTCATTTTCTCCCAAATTCAGCATATGGGGAAGAGTCAGGGCAGTATAAGGGTGCTGACAGATAAAGATTAAACCCAAAATGTATTAAGTTCAACTCAATCACAAAAATTGTGTTTGATCAAAACTCTTGTCTGTCTAAAGATAGTTCTTTCATCCAAACACTTTCTCCCAAATCACTCCTTAGTGGCATAACTTGGGGATGATATAGTTACCAAGGGGTTGGTTTCTTTCCATCTTTATTTACTTTTGGAAATGTTCAGTTTCCTATAAATTATTAGCTACTACTGGTCTGGAAATCAAAGCAAAGGGAAGATAGCAGGGAGAGAAAAGACTTTGAATCTCTAGCCCACTAATCAGGAAACACAGCAAAGTTCAGAGTCCAAAGACCTTCTCAAATAAGTATTTAATTTCTGATATTAAGCCCTCAGAAGAGAGAATGAGAGATTCTTCCCATATTAGCCAGTAGACTGGTCACTCAGGCAGTCACCTAGAATACAAGAGACTAAGTATAAGTCCTGAGTTATGGCTAAATTAGAAAAACCTAGGTTAGAAGGTACCCTTAAGAAGTTCATCTGTTGGCTTATATTAAGATGGATCTTAGTGTTTTCCTAAACAATTGTTAACTAGGAAAATGTTACTTAAACAAATTGTGCAGTTCTAGAAACCCACTTTTTAAAACATATATTTCATTAAATATTGCAACATTAAAAATGCTTAAATAAATAGAAATTCTCTAACTCTGCAAAAAATAAAAGTTCAATGGGTCAGACAATTTTCCTGCAGCTGACACCTATTAATGCTGTTCTGGGTATTCCCCTGGCATGAGGAAGTAACTATCATCTTGCCACTAAGGATGTATCCATTGTACTCCCTGACCATAGATACCACTCGGGTACCCATATGAGGAATCTTTATCTGGAACTGCAGCTTGAGATAGATATATGCATCTATATAGATATATATATCTATATAGATATATACATCCACTAAGAATTAGAAACTCACTGAAGTCCTTCCATGACATCATACTTAGCATATGCAGTAGGTGTAGATATTAATTCAGCCTACAACATGCAGATTTGAACCTGTGAATATTTATCAGGAAGGTCTGCTCACTGGTTAATTGTGTCCTGCCAAATGCTGTTAAAACATTTTCTATAATGTATGTAAAGCACAAAAGTGGGGGATGTAATGAAGTTATTTTTAGATCCCAATACTGAAACAAATGATAGGTACAGAAGACTCCTATCTTTCTCCTCAATGTGTTTGAAATTTAAGGTTAATGTGAAGAATCAAATTGCTATTGGAAGGAGACAAGAAATATACATGTTTCAACTGATCTACACTTCCACATAAGAAGAAAGATGAGCCAATGATAGGGAAGGGAATGAAGCTGTTAGTGGATTGTCAAAGAAAAGGAAGTGCTGGAGAAGAGGTTTTGGAATTAGGAGACTGATAAACATAAGTTCTGGTCAGAAAATCTGGAGGATAGATTTCCCACTGGAAAACTGACATCTTTCAATAGAAGAGCAATAGCTTCAAAACTGTGATGTATAAATATGACTTCAGTATCTCATTTTGGGCCAGAAGTCCCTCTCCCTGAGGAAGTCTCCCCATCACCCTCCACCTCCTATGGCACAGTACAGCTGCCCCTCACATGAACAGGGCTCCTCCAGCACTGTGGGAGCTGAAGCCAGGATGAGAAACTTGCTCGTAGAACAGGGAAACCAAGTCACTGCATTACATTTTCTAAGAGATACCACTGTGCCGCATTCAAATGATTTTTTCTGGAATATACTGGCTGAAATGTTGTATTCCCTTATGTTTTCAGATATATTTTCTTATTTTTTTCAGGCATTCTTTACAGTCAGCATTTTCCATAGTAATAAACAGATATTCTTCTCAGGTCTACACTGCACATGCACAAAACAAAAAAACCTCTGTCTTCCACTGCAAAGAAATTTTTAAAAATAAAACAAGCAAGAACCAGATTTTAAAACTATACTCAATAGTAAATAATTAAGCACTTCAATTTTTGAAATAATTTCTAAAATTTTGTTTACAGAGGTAGCAGGCTTCTTGGGCAGTTGAATCAATGACATTTCTTGACTTTGTAAAAAACTGCAATCTCCACCATGGATCCTTAAGGTTAATCAGTGAAACCAACTTTCTCCTTGATTATCTATCTACCTGCCTGGCACTGACAGAAAGAAGACAAGCCAGAATGTGGCCTCTGAATGCCTTCAGTAAATCATGTACTTAAACCTTAGGCATCACTCCAGCCACTTTGGAACAATCTTGAAAAAACAGTACAGAAAAGGCAAACCTACTTGTTCCATTGACTCAAGCATTTGCACGTATGCTACCTCAGCACTGAATATTGTGAATTTATCATTAGATCACTTCATCTGATACTTGTTTTTCATTGGTTGGAGCTGAAAGTCTCAGTAAGAAAAAGCTTTCTGGCAGAAGAGTGCCTTGCCATTGGATCAGCATATGCTGCATGGTGTGTTTTGCAAACGTGTGGCTAATGTGCAGGCGACAGGAAAGGGAAGCAAAGCTGATATTTGTTTCTTTCATTTCTTACCCAGTTCCATCAGAGAAGCCATCTTGCTCAAAGGTTTCCCTGATTTTAATCTCCTAATAGCTTGGTTTTCCTCCACCCCATTGATTCATTGGTCCAATCTTTCTTCAAATTTCAACAAAGAGAAAGAAAAAAAAAAGTATTTTCTCATTTCCAATAGAAATCCCTGTACTAGTTCTCTGCCTTTTCCTGTCAGAGGCCTATGGGTTAATACTTGATAAAAGGAAAGAGGTAGGTATTTGTCTCCTGCCTGGAGAGAAATTCTTTGCCTCTTTGCCAGGGAAAACATCTCATCATGTTGCAATGATTTTTCTTTTAATTGGAATGCAAAGATCTTATCTTTTTATTACTCTTTTATTGTTGATAACCACTTGCTCACTCCCCACAAATGTCCAGCTTATATATACAACCAGGGAAGCAGTTAATTTTTTCTCCATTTTAGCTTTAATCATTTGCCTAATAAATGAATTGTGCCAGAGCGGTTCGTACATCCCTTCCCACACCAGCGTCTCTTTCTCAGATGCCTGATCTGTGTCTCTCTAATTTTCAGGCACCGATCAGCCCAGTGACTGCCTCCTGCTCTATCAACTGCCTGAGGAGTGGGAGACCACTTTATGGGAATTCAGTCACACGGGCCGATGCAAAAATAACAGTAAACGAGGAATTTGCAGTGAAAGGGAAACATTGCATGCAAGTCATACGCCTACTACTCTCCTAATTTAGTTTCTTTGTGGCTTTGCATCGCCATACATTCTGTAATGTCAGATTAGTGCGTGGGGAAGCAGCGGCCTTATGGATGGAGCCGAGGCGCAGGAAATCTGGGGTTTATTCTCAGCTCTGCCCAGCTCCTGCAGATGCACAGCTTGACCCGTCTGCTTGCCAGCACACAGGGAGAGCCCTGCTGCCGTCTGCACACCTGCCCTGCTGCTGGGCTGAAGGCTGCCCTCAGAGACATGCCCTGGGAGAGCAGCTGTGGGCACCTCCACAGCCTCAGGGTTTCCACAGCAGCTCCGCTGCATGCAGAGCAGGAGGCGTTTGGGGACTCCTTGTAACCAGGACAGCCACAGATGTCTAAACCCTGCCTTTTTCTGTATGAGACAGTTCCTCTCCTCCTAACACAAATTTTATGTCAATTCTGACATATGTGTAAGCATGTGTTTGTATACAAACAATACCACTTTGTCTGTTGCTCTCTTATTACTGTTGCTCTTAATAATCTCTCCCACCATTGTAGGTTCTCAGCTGCTACCTTAAGTCTCTCAATGCCCTCTGTGTTTCCTGCCCTCCTCCCTTTTTTCTTCCTCCTTCCCATACTCCTCTTCCCTTAGCACATTTTCAGTTCTGGTTTTGACCATCTCTTCCCTTCCCTTCTCCATCCCCAAAAATGCCCCTGCCACAGGAATGCATTCAGAGTGTGGCACTGTGAAGTGCATGCATATGGATGAACACAGGAGTACAGGATCTGTGCTCTGATAACTGTGCTGCAGCTGTGCTACTGGCCAGATCTCGTCATATTGCAAACCCTCCTGAAGAAAAAATGACTGCTCTTACATGGCCTTGTAGGACAACAAGCCTACAGGGATGCTGTCCCCTTCCCCTTCTGTCCCTAATTCCCCTGCCACACAGCACATCACACCAGCCCACAGGTCATACCAAGGCTGCAGTTGGACCCAACCACTTCCTGCCATGGAAATAGAGATTATCACCATCCCTGTGCCACAGGGGTTTGGCAAAGTTTAATTCCTTAATGAGGAATGTGCGTTTGTGACATGCTCAGGGTCTATGCAGTTGTGAACTTGCAGTATCTCTGATTACATCTGGAAACATATGAGAATATTACCTGAATATTAGCTGCAAGGTTTGTTCTTGAAGGGGTTTGTTCTTGTTCTGCAGTTTGTTACTGCAGTTAGACAGACACATTCAATATGTATTACTGTTTCTATCTGTGCAAGAAGAAAACCCAGATTATACATCTGGAAAAGATTAAAGAACTTTTGTATAGTTCTGAGTGAAGAGGTAGATGTTTTTTCTCAGTTTGATTTAGACAATGTAGCTACATCTCCTACTAAATAGGTGTTTCTGTCCACTTTTCAGTTACCACTATATCACTAGAACTGACAGAGAGAGGTATGTTCTGTCAGAATTAAAATAATCTTCTCTTCAGATAAAATGGATATTTTCCTGATATTACACCGCAAAGAAAAATACCAGGTTTCAGAAATGTTGCAGATATAGGCTGAAGTCTAACACTCAGTGTAAGAGGCTATTTCTCTCAGAAACAGCTAAGAGTGCTGGGTGCTAACTATAGAAATGCATTTTTCCTCCATTAAGTCTTCTAGTGGAGGCTGATTCTGCATCAGATCATATTAGTCATTCCAGAAACCTCCTGAAACATAAAACTGCCCTTTATTGGGAAGGGGAGAAAACAGAACTGCTGCTCTGGAGACTTTATCACACCTCCAGCAGCACTGCTGAACTCTACTCTTTGTTTATCTGTCAGTGGACTACTGGGACTACTAAACCCATGTACATAAGCTTTTAAAAAGTGGCATCACTAACTGATAGATACTGCTTAAAGAATCCTTTAGCTTTTGTTTATCAAACTGTCTCCAGCAAGAGCTACACTCTTTGTACAGATTTAGCCATGCAGTCACTGCCCTAGCATAGAAATTATCAGTGTGTGTGTGTGAGAGAGAGAGAGTGAGCAGCAGTTCAAAGCAGGATATGTTGTTGAAAACTTGAATTGCATGTGGCAATGATATAGACCTGCTAAGACTTTACTGTATTGCATCCTGACAAAAATGCCATGGAGCAAGAAACACCATCAGCATCTCACTGTGAAGACCAAACCAGAAAATAGCACCAGTGATGGCAAGCCAGTTGAATCAACAACCAGCAGAGCCTAGGCCTGAGAGGTTTCTTCAACTCTGCCACCACCTGAAACATCTCGGGCGTGAGGTGCAGCCAGAATGATGATCCCAGGCTCCCTGCTGCCTCCTCTTGCCTGTGCTGGCATCCAAGCTGCAAGCCAGACGGGACCTAAGTAACAACTGTTTGGTTTTGTCAGGTACATTTTCAGATGAAACTTTTCCTGATTCGACCTGCAAAAAGAAAATGGGAAGGTGAAACTGGAGAGAGAGAAGGAAGGCTGAACTGACCTTCTGAACATCATTTGCAGCTCTGTTGGCAGGATGTGCTCTGGGACCACACTGGCAGGGAATGTGCCTTAGCACTCAGGCCAAAGATGCAATGTCAGGACAAAAGCTTCGTAAATTCAAAAGCCACTTAGAGTACATCATATACCTTTGCAATACAGGTTTTACTCTGAGGGAGGAGGTGTGAATTAATTAAATGCAAAGTCAGCATACAAAGAAAGCTGAGGTACATTTCTGAAATGTGGCAGCACCTCACGTGCAGCAGCAGCATTGTTTCCTTATTGGTTCTGTGTTTTCACAATCCACTCTATTTCAAAGGAAACCAGTATATCTTTGTTTTTAAAACTGAAAAAAAGCAGTACTGGTTTTAATTTTCTATCTAACTATGCTGTCACACGCACAAGGCACATCCACATACTAGTGAAACAGACTGACAATGAAAATCTTGCACTGCCATCCTGTGGTGAATGGCAGTAAAACAGGAGGTTGCTCTGCCCATAGAAACGCGGATGATCCTCTCGGAAACGCGGAGGCTGCACAGCAGAGACAGCAACAGCTCAAGCACCAAGAGTTAGCTCCGTGTTACCCCGGAAAGCAGAGTAGAATCTCCAATGCCATTATTTCTCATTGTTCCTCCAGCGATGCAGTATCTTCTAGAGACCTTTTGGAAGACACACAACCCACCCCCAAGAATACAGGTACTTTTAAAGGAAAGTATTCTGGATTAGCAGTGAACAGCACCTATGACACAGTAGGCCAGGTGAAGTAAGCACAGATGGGCTGGAGAGGAAACATCAGAAGTCCCTGAGAACTTGACAGGGCTTTAACTGGCAGTCTGGGAGTACTTTGGGCTTGACTTTGACCTAAGAAAAGTATAGTGAAGTTCACTTGTAAATAGGTCAGAAATTCCTACTCACTGGCTAAATGAATTTTTTTCCAGTGAATCACCACTAAGCTTAAGAAGAAAAAAAAAAAAGGGGGGGGGGGGTGGGACAAGCCAAAAGGGCACAAAGTCAGCCAACAAGGGAAAGAGAGAAAAGGAGATGTCATACAAATAGCGTGCAAAGTATGCAGTTGAAAAGTAAAATGTTTACCAGATCTTGACCACAATTGAATTCTGTGTGAGGATAGTACTGATTTGTGCTATTGCACCTGATGCTAGTTTTTCTACTAGACTATGATTTTGCGCCTATAAAAATGTGCATTTAGTATACTGAACATTGCCCCAGATGCATACCCTGTTCGCTTGCTTTTCTAAGACAGGAGCATTTTTGTCAAACCAAGAAGAATAGAACACATATATTTCTCCAAGAACCAGTGATCGGGTGGTTCATCAGTACACTGTGGCTTCATGTATATCTCCATCAGGGGACTAACCTCATAAACATTTCCATAGTCTAGGACTGTGCACAACAAGAGCTGGCCTCTCCACCTGTGTGATGCATCAAAAGCTATAAAAAGCTGGCACCTGGAGCAGAGAAGATCCTGACTGAAGATCATTGATAAAGGTTTCTCTCCTCTGTTTTAAAAGTGCCCATCAGGGACAAGATCAGGGGGAGTCCAAACTTTGCCTTCCTGAGAACAGATTATAAAAATGTGTCCTGCAAAATATCCCTGAATGAGGAAAAAAAAAAAAAAACCCTCAGTACCATACATACCATCCAAATTTTCAGATGAAGTAAGAGGGGGGAAAAAGATTTACCTCTCAGCATGTGCAGACACCCACATGGCTTCTACATGTTTCAATATATGATTATGGGTTTATTAGTAATGTGTACAGACCCAACTTTTCCCAGTTCAGAGGCTCACAACTAATGCTACTGCCATAATTTATGGTTTTTAAGATGAGCTTATGAAGCTTCCATGCTTGTCTCTTACATAGTATATGCTATGTCTTCTTTGATCATTTATTGTCCTGTCTTCCCCCTTCTTCTTCAGATGTTCTTCTTTTCATCCCTGCTTTGAATAAAAGAAAATGGTGCTTACCTCACTCTCCTCACCTGGTAATGACTTCTGTCTCCAGCATGTCCTTCTTCAGCAAGCCACCAGACCAAATTACTTTTTTGTTGTCCCTTCAATCAGCAGCTTCCTGATTGATCACTTTTGAGTCTGTTTATCTTCTTTGCAGTGCTATGACTTTTTTCTTTGCTTAAAAATCACAATTGTCAGCTTCATTCTTGCCCCCCCCCCCCACATAACTGCTTAGTTTTCTGAACTTTTCCTGATACACAATAAACAGGGAAGTATTACCTTCAATCCTGTTCTGAACTTTGAATTTATCTGTCCCATTTTGCCTGTATAGAAGAAACAGTATGACTTTTTTTTTTCCCATTTTAATAGATCCTTTTTCTCCATTGCTCTAAATAAACATTTTTTTTCTTGTTTAAGAGTTATCTTACTCAGTATTTTCAATATTTGTTTTTTCTTAAGAACCATCCTATGGCACTCTGCTAGAAAAAGACAGTGGAGAAAGGCAAGTCCTTCTGGGCTGGGGGATCACTTCAGTCCCACCACCTGCCAGGGATAGTGCAAAAACTGAGATCTGATAAAAACTTTACTCTTTTTTTTTTCCTCTTTTTCTCTTTTTTTTTTTCCTTCCCTTCCTCTTCCCACTTTCTCCTTTCCCTCCCTTTTTCTTTCTCTTTTTTTTTTTTTTTTTTTTTTTCCCAATTTTGGCCTGCCATAAAGAGAGGGGCAGGGTGAAAGTTGAAAAATTTGGACTCAATAAACCTTTCACACAAGTCTGATAAGAAGAGCAGATGTTTCATTATGGCAAGGTTTTTGGCTGGTTTTCATCTCTATACATTTTCCAGGGGATGTGAGGGGAAAAGAAATTTTCCCAGCTGTAGACTACTAGACAGCAAAGTGTCTCTCTTAATCACCATCCATGGGCTCACCAGTCCCAAAAGCCTACACAGTACAGGCTGGAAATCACTGCTCTAACATTTTGCAGTCACAAACAGCCTAGGTTATAAAAATTCCCCATCCTGTCTAGTCGATGGCCCAGTCTAGCACTTGAATGAACTTCTGTTGTGATGGCACAGGAAACTCTGTCATCAGCTTCTCTTCTGAAATGAAAATGTTTAGACATGTCTCTCTTCTGCAGAGGAGGAAGGGACGTTAAGCTGTATGCATCCCAGCTAAGGAAAGGGAGAAGTGTTCATTCATGCTTCCAAGTCATGCATTTCAAAATTATGTGGGCTTCAAGATGTGAAGCATGACTGTGAAGGCATTGTGGGAGTAGCCCTAACCTAAGTAAATAATGGTTTACTTTATGACTAAAGACAGCAACCTCTAGGGTTTTCAAGGGCAGGTCCAAAAGGACATGTCTGTGCTGGGGTGTGTGCGGGTAGACAGCCACATACCTGATGACGTGCATGCAGTAATCTCCTGTATAGCTGATCTGGCATGAGCCACTCTTGATGCTACTGTACAGAAAAACTTCCAAGCACAAATATTTGCACTGCTGAACATACACCTGTGCAGATACATCAGTGCAATACTAACCCCACTCACAGAAAAAGAACTGTAGGGAAAATGTAACACTAACATTCACAAATCGTTCATTTTTTATATCTTTTTCTTTCAGGTTGCCCAAGAAAAACAAAAATTGAGAAGCTAAATTAGTCTCTGCTGTATTTCCACTGAGGAGCACAGAGCTTTGCCAAAGATATTTTCTGGAAAAAAAAAAATATGCTCTGTTAACAGAGTATGAAGATCACATTTTCAGACACTAAGAGACAGCTGATGGAAAAGCTGTCAGTGACAGTGTAATTTAAACTCCCTGCTAATTGATTATTGCAAGGCTAAGAATTTGCATTATCTCCTTTTGAAGGCAATTGACATTTCTGATAGTTCAGTGGGAGTAGGATCAAGCTTCAGATATGCATTTTATTGTATTCTGTGTGTTAAAGTCATTCCCTGGGTTGCTTCTGTAAAAGCCAGGAGAAACCCTGGCAGAAGGTCCTTGGCTAAGAATTCAAGAATCTAGAGTCAGAAAAGGATTGCCACAATGGAAACTACCCAAACCTCTTTCACACAGGGTGCTCACATCCAGCACAAGCTGCCTTAGTTTCTGGTAGTAAGCCCTGCCAGCTTTTGAGGAGGGTAAAGCTACCCTTCCTACTGGAATTGCTCAAAATACAGGATGAGGTTATTTAGCTTCCCTAACTGGAATCTGTCACTGGTTGTCACAGGGAATACAATAAGGTGTCTAGGCACAGAAGAGCTGTGAGGCCTTTTGAATGCGTTCATATTTTATCATAATATTTAAAAGTGATACCACCTTGCAGACTTCTTGTACTGTGGAATTATATATAAACAGCTATAAACTCCCTGCCACAGGGACTGTCCAGTCTGTGACTCCTAAACAACTTCTGCATCGCTTCCGAGTAGCTCAGCAACAGCTCCCATAATAACATTATATCATGTAATTGGCAATGGAGCTGTTTAGCACCAGGGCAGTTGGTCTATTCAAATCCCCAAGCACAGGAGAAGCCAAGAGTGACTTTGCCCAGGCACCCTGCGCTGCAGCTGCACACCTGCGCTTCAGGCTGGAGCAGGGTCCATGGGCCACTGCTGAGCTACTGTCACGGCCTGCCTGCAAACCACCCACAGCTCTCTGGGAGGGCTGAGGTATAGAGCGAGAGCCTCATGCCTCTCCCCCACTGCAGAGCTCTGTAAGCCACTTGGAGATTTTGGGAGGATGACCACCTTGTACTCTACACACTCCCAAGAATTACTATGGAACAGGTATTAATGAGGATTAGGTATGCTGTGACAGGCTTACAGCATCAGTCATCAGTCTGAATAGGAAAACACTCAGCCAAGTCATCTTTAAGAGGCGTTATATAATACATTTTGAATTTTCATTAAAGCTACAACACATAAAGCAGAATAATGCGTCTTTTATTTTAAAAGAAGTATTAGCTAAGCATGTTTTTAACATGCTTAACCTTAAGTAACTACACTGCAGATTATCTTGTTTATCTTCTTAGAAGTCAGCTGTATTTTTACAATGTATGTATTTTTAAAAATCAATCATTTTCAAGAAGTGCTTTGCCACAAGGCTATATCTACCACCCCAGTGCGTTTACCCAACAGTTCTGTGAAGCTGATATCTACACCATATGCTTTTGTTCATGCTTATGTATTCAAATACAAAGGCATAGTTAAATTCTGGTGTCCTTTTTGAGGGGAAGACTGGGAAAAACATCTGCCTTTTGATGGAAGCCATCTGGTATAACCAGACATGAAGTCAAGCATTCTAACACGGTGCACTCCTTAGGATTCTACTAGCTTAATAGAATTACAGATTCTTCCCCTAATGCTCTCATCACATGCCATCTCAGGGATTTTCCCTTGCACCTACCTAGAATTGATTGGTGCAATT
Source organism: Onychostruthus taczanowskii (assembly GCF_017590055.1). Taxonomy (NCBI): domain Eukaryota; kingdom Metazoa; phylum Chordata; class Aves; order Passeriformes; family Passeridae; genus Onychostruthus; species Onychostruthus taczanowskii. The sequence goes on along the minus strand of NW_024498183.1, from coordinate 735,707 downwards.
ATTTTGTAACCTTTTGTCTCAGGGCAACCAAAATAACAAGAAACAACAATAATAATTATTATGTAGATTTTTTGGTTAATTCTCCCATCTGAGCTGTTCATCTGCACAATTACAGGTGCAGAGAAAATCACAAAATAGTTACTGTGAAGGAGGGGATGCAGAGGCTTCCTGAGGTCAGCAGTACTGCAGAAGCTGCAACACATCTTTAGTTTGTTCCAGAGATAAGAGTTAACATATCAGAATTGGTTAGGGGAGGTGAGCTCTTTTTACTTCATCCCTTACTTGAAGTGTCAGAATTCAGTCACTCCATCAAACCCACCAGTGAGGGATCAAATATTGTCTATCCTTACTCCTCCAAGGAGGTCTGGTAAGACAGATATGACATTGGAATATATAGAAGCTGTGTGGTAGGCCAGCTTTCAAGAAAATGACAGGTGTTAAAGCTGCATGACCTTAAATGTGTGTCTTTGAGTGAGGGGGATTAGCAGGCAAAAGGAAAACAGAGTAACCATCAGTTTGAGGTATGTGTAGGGCAAACAAAGCCAGACCATTTTTGTGCCATGATTCTGCTCTGCTGCCAAGATTATCTTCTCCACATACAATAATGGGACATTCAGCACCAACAAAGTTTGTTTACCTGAGCTAATCTTCAAACACAAGGCAAGATTATACTTACGGAATCTGGATAAAATTGACAGTCTTTCCTGGTTTTCTTAAAGAGGTTATTCTCTAGGGCAGAAATGGAAAAATAGAAAACAAAAAACAAAGATGCCTATGAATATGAATCTTGTCCCTGGTGCTTCATGCTGTGCTAGGAATGCCCTGTCATTAGTTTCCCACTCACTGGTGTTTTGCCCAGGGGACAACACCGGTAACAATACTCTTTAACGTCTTCATTAATGACCTTGACCATGGTGCAGAGTGCACATTCAGCAAGTCTGCAGGTCATACCAAGCTGGGAGGAGTGGGTGACATGCTAAATGGCTGTGCTGCCATCCAGAGGGACTTTGACACCCTGGAGAAATGGGCAGAGAGGAACCTCATGAAATTCAAGAAAAGGAAATGCCATGTCCTGCCTGTGGGGAGGAACAACCCCAGGCACCTGGACAGGCTGGAGGCCAAGTGTCTGGAAAGCAGCTCTGCAGTGAAGGCCTGAGGACCCTGATGGACTTCCCTTGAACCAACAAAGGTAAACTTTGCAGCAAAGAAGACAACAGCATTCCATGCTGCACTAGGAAGAGCACTGCCAATAGGTTTAAGGGAGGTGATCCTTCTCCTACACTCAGCACTGGTCACTCCACACTGGATCCAGTGCAAGAGTGTGCTGGATCCAGTGCAAGAGAGGCATGGACATACTGGAACAATAGGAACAAAGGAGCACAACACTACTAAAATGTTTGGAGCATCAGTCATGTGAGAAGAGGTTGAGAGAGCTGGGATGGTTCAGCCTGGAGAACAGAAGGCTCCAGAGGGATCTTACCAATGTGTATAAACATTTGATAGAGATGGGGGAGGGTTGATAAAGAACACAAAGACAGGCTCTTGTCAATGGTGCCCTGTAAAAGGACAAGAGGCAACTGACATGAACCAAAGCATGCAAAATTCCACTTAAACACAAGAAAAAGTTTTTTTCACTGTAAGGTTGTTTGTACAGTGGCACAGGTTGCTCAGAGAGGCTCTAGAGTCTCCATCCTCGGAGACAGTCAAAACCCAACTGTACGTGACCCTGAGCAACCTGCTAGTTGCCCCTGCTTTGAGATGGGGAGCTAGGACTAGATGATCTCCAAAGGTCCCTTCCCACCTCAGCTATTACTTCAGCCTTTCATTGACTGTTATGAGTACCAGTCTTGATGGAACCAGATTTTGCTAGATTTGGAAGTCTAAATGTTTTAATAGTGGAATTCCTGACGAATTCTCCTGATCCTTGAGGCTATCTTTTTTCTTTGCACTCTCAAGGTAGTCTGTCTCTGAGCTAAACAGTACCAATCCACTCTACAAAAGAAAGAAGGCTGGGTGTGAGCTAAAAACACTGAGATGAGAGTTGAGGAGAAATGCTGCAAGTCAGCACTTCCTGGTAGAGTTTGAAGTTGGCCTCATCAGCGATCACTGGGAATTCAAAGTTCAGTTTTTATGTGCAAGAGGACAAGGGCATATTGCTTCAGTGCTGATTATTTTTATTTTCATTTCAGATTTTATTTATTTCAGATTATGAAAGAGCAAATAAAGCAACACAAGTAATAGAGAGATGGAATCTTATGCAAAAAGTACTCACCTTTTATGAAGTAGCTTTACCACACGTGCAGGACAGCATGGAAAGGACATTAAGAATAATACACAATACAATATACTATTGTGCCTGTGTACAAGGAGCTGATAATAGAAGCACAGCAACTTTCACTCCAGAATTTCCAGTTTCTGGTTGTTGGTGATGGTGGCTACCTCACAACCCAAGCTCAACTGACCATAGCAATGTCTTGAAGGTCCAGTTCCCAAACAGTCCACACTGGTCTTGTTTTAAGGTCTCTACTAACTAATGTTAAGAGGGAACAACTCAGGAGTATCTACTGTTTGGAGACTGCCTGTAGACTGTATGCTGACAGGCTTCTCCTTGTTAAGGAAACTTCCCTTTCTGACCATCCAGGAGCCACTCCGGCATCACTTAATCTGGGACCGAGGCCCCTTTGGCAGCTACATCCTCCATACTCCCAGTGAGACCAGGTTTCCTTATGGGCTCAACCCCAGGTTTCCCTTAGCAGAATCTCAGACATCCTGATCCTTAAAATTATTTAATCATGGTGCAATATCAAAATAACTTGAGCTTGAGGTGGGTGTCTCTAAGGGGCGACAAAGAAAACCCTGGGCTTTTATACCCTCAAAGTTCAAGTATGGATAAGTCTGGAGTCACCAGCTCCTCCTGCGTCTCTGGGTTGCCCAGGTCCCCTGGGTGGGCCACAGGTCCCCCTGCCCTTTGTTATGCAAAGGGTTGGCAGGTCATGGCTCTCGCCTTGGGCTCAGGTTCAGGTTCCTGACCCTCCAGTGCTCCACCTGCAGCTCACACTGCACCTGCATACTGATCTATGGGCACTACACGTATTTTTCAACATCCCTATCAAAATTCTATCCACTAGCAAGCCTGTCATTCTCTGGAAAAGACTTCTTGTGGAAGCCCCTGGGATCTGTTGCTCTGAGCTCTTAGGTTAAGACATTCATTCAGGAAACACCAATGAGGTAAAAAGGTGTTTCCTGGTGCACCTGCTACACAAGCACTAGAGATGCTGAGGTAGTTGAGCATTCCCATGGAAGCTCAGATGATCTCATTGCTCCACAGCAGGCTGCACAAAATTTGGCACATGGCACGAGGCCTCCATCCTTGGCATGTGGCTGAAGAGATAAAAGTACCCTGCCACGTGGCTGCCATGAGTGGGAAGCATGTCCATGACATCTTTTGGTGGAGAACACATGCCCTTAGGGACATCTCTGACCTCTGCTCCAGTCAGCCCTGCTGGCCTTGTTAGGCTGTGTCTCTGCTGGGCCACGTCCATGTTCAAGCTCCTCTGTGGATACATCCACATCCAAGCTCCTCTCTGCCGGACATCCCTAATCCTCCTCCCTGCCCTGCCAGTGTACTGTGGTGTGCGGCCAGCGCCACAGGGAGGTGGCTGCTCTGCCAGGCAAGGCTGCTTTCCTTTTCCACCTGCCCTCTGACCCAGGGGAGACCTGGAGAGTGCTGCAGAGCTTCCACAGGTTCCTCAGGGTCCAGGCCTTGGGCAGCACCAGCACAGAGCAGAGTGAGGTGACTGTCCAAGTGCTGCAAAGGTGCAGCCTCACCTCGTGTGCTTTGTGCAGTTTTGGGCACCACAATATAAAAAATATATAAAGCTCTTTGGGATTGCCCAAAGGAAGTCCATGAAGATGGTGGAGGGTCTTGAGGGGCAGCTGTATGAGGAGAAGCTGAGGTCACTTGGTCTGTTCAGCCTAGAGGAGACTGAGGGGGAACTCAGTCCATAGTTTCCTCACAACATGAAAAGGAGGGGCAGGCATTGATCTCTTCTCTGTGGTGACCAGTGACAGGACCCAAGGGAATGGCCTGAAGCTGTGTCAGGGGAGGTTTAGATTGGTGCTCTGGATTTTGCTAGGGTAGAATTAACTTCATTCACAGTGGCTGAATGGGACTGTGTTTTAGATTTGTGCTGAGCACAGGACTGAAAACTTGGTTTTGTTATTGCTGAGCAGGACTTGCACAGAGCCAAGACCTCTTCTGCTTTCCACACTGCCATGCCGGCAATGAATGTGGGCTGCTTGGGAGGAGACACAGCCAGGAAAGGTAAAGTGACCCCAACTGACCAGAGGGATATTCCAGACCACACAACATCATGGTCAGTAAATAAAGTGGAGGGAGGAAGGGGGGGACATTTGGAGTGATGGTGTTTGTATTCCCAACTTGTTACATGTGATGGGGCTCTGCTCTCCTGGGGATGGCTAAACACCTGCCTGCCCATGGGAAGCACTGAATCACTTGTTTTGCTTTGTTTGTGTGTATCGCTTTTCATTTTCCTATTAAACTGTCTTCATTTTAACCCATCAGTTTTTCAGCTTTTACCCTTCCAAGTCTCTCCCCAGTTGTGCCGGTAGAACAGTGGCTGTCTAGCGTGTGGCTGCTGACTGAGGCTAAACCAAGACAGTCGGATAATAGGAAAATAAAAGGTTCTTCACCCAGAGGGTGGTTGGGCACTGGAACAGGCTCCCTAGGGAAGTCGTCACAGCACCAAGCCTGACAGAGTTCAAGAAAGACACGGACAACTCTCTCAAGCACACGACGTAATTCTGGGGATGTACTGTGCAGGGCCACGAGTCGGAATCCCCTCGGGTCCGAACTCGGGATATTCCCCAATTCCGGTTCTGTGACGCCACTGAGGGCCGGCGGGCGGGGTCGCGGGGGCTGCCGGGAGCAGTAGTTCCTCTCCGCTCCGCGCCGCCCCGCGGGCTGGGCCGCCCGCGCCTGTGCCTTTAAGCGCGGCCGGATGCACGGCGCGGCGCCTGCGCAGAGCTGTCGTGACCCCGCCGCCGTCGGCGCCGCCGCTGACTATCTGGGCGCCCCGAACCCCCCACGGCGGCCGTAGCGCCAGGTCCGGCCCTTCTGCGGCGCACCCCCGACCCACCCTCCGCCGCCGGCCGGGGCGATGGAGGAGCGGCCGGAGCGGGGTGGCGGACCCGGCGCGGAGGGCCCGGCGTCGGTGGCGGAGATCCGCGCTCCCGGCCCGCGTCCGCTGCGTCTACTGGAGTGGAAGGTGTCGGTGGGGGCGGCGGTGCAGATCGGGTCGGTGCTGGCGCTCTGTGCCCCACTGAGGGGGCCGGGCCGGGCCCTGCTCACAAAGGCCCTTCCTCCGGGGCCGTGCGCAGGGACCCTGCCGTGCGAGGAGGAGGAGGAGGAGGAGGAAGGTGGCGGGGGATCGTGCTCCGCTCCCGTGTTTCGGAGCTGAGCCCATTGCTGTGAGCTCTGTCTCAGCGGTTCGTCCCTCCTGCTGCATCGGGGTTCTCTAAACGCTGCGCTTACTGGAACCACTACTTGGAAATCACAAAATCACAGAATGAGTCAGGTTGAAAGGGACCACAGTGGGTCATCCGGTCCAACCTCGTTGCTCATGCAGGGTCGCCCTACGGCATGTTGAACGGGATTGCATCCAGTTGGTTCTGGGATGTCTGCAGTGAGGGAGGCTCCACAGTCTGGGGAACCTCTTCTAGTGTGCAGTCACCAGCACAATAAAGGTGTTGTTCCTCGTGTTCATGTGGAACTTCCTGTGCATCAGTTTCTGCCTACTGCCTCTTCTCCTAATGTAGTCTTCTTCGTTTGGCAGTTAGGTTGATGCAAAACTCGGGGAGCAAACAGATCATTTTGTGCTCCACAGAAGGAGTTTTAATGGGAACCAACAGTGCGGCAAGGCATTTTAAAATTATTAAGTAACTTACATATAATATTGGCAGTCTAAATGTTTTTAATACTGTCGCTGTTTTAAGGTATAAGACTTCACAAATACAACCAAGATTTTATCTTTCAGAAGTGTAAGGGACTAAAAAAGACTTATTTTTCCTATAGTTTAGCAATGGGTTTGTCTTGATAAAGCTGAATGTTTGTTGACTTCTAAATTCTTAAATGCCCTATAGTGGGGCGCTCAGATTTCTAGGTTAAGTTGGGTGAATAGCCTGCTACCCTGTACTTTAAGCAGATTTATTCTTTCTCAGCAGGAAACTAGTTAAACAATCTACTTCTTCTGTTTTATGACAGCAAGCTATTTACTTTGGTTGCTGTTCTCTTGATTTTTAGGTTGGAGCAGCCAGGCCTAAACTTTTTTGATTGAAATTCACTAGTATATGCAAAATATCTGTGTATGGGGGTGCTCTGAAAGGTTCAAGAAAAAGCCAGTCTAATGCATTTTTATATCAGTCAGTCATATAATGTGCTACTGAGGACATGCAAGCTGTGTGTTTCTTGCTATAGAGATAACTCTTTCTGAGATAAGATGATGGCTTTCCTTTTGTGCTCCATCAGCATTTTGCTATTGCATCTGGTGCAGCATGGGCGATCTTTAATACCTGATGTAGAACAAAGGTACTGTGAATGCTAGGTCAGACTAAAAAAGATCTTAGAAGTACAGACTGAAATTTTAAAATGCCATATGCATGATGAAATTCATGTTGCTAGCACTGAATAAAAGGGGAGATAACTTTATCTGCTTTTTTTCGTTGTGTTAGCTAAGCACTTGGAAGGAAAACCAAACTCAAAATATTTTCACTAAGTGAAAAATATGGTCGATTTAAAGTAGTCTGGGTCTGCTGCTGATTTAGCAGCATTTTAGTTTTAGCTTTGTTCAATGTTAACTTCATGGGCTGGAATGCACCAGTTTTTATACGTTGTTCTTACTGGATTTGTCTAGTCATGAGTCACTTGATTATAATTAGTAATTCCTTGCTTTGAGACAATTAGAAAATAAATGGTATTCTTTATTACCGTTGTTCTTGGCTTCTGGAATATTTGTATCTGACACAACTGAAAGATTGTAGTTGATATTGACCATTGCTAGGCGTTATGCTTCTGGAAATCTGACTTTTTAGTCAGGTTCCTCTGTTGCTTGTTGCAGTGGTATTTACTGGGTGAGTGCAAGGGAAAAGTTCAAGTGAAGAGGTAGAATAAGCATGACCTCAGGGTAGTAGAGCTGTTCAGCAGTTGAAGAAGTAACTGCATTTCTTTGGTCACTTAAAAATATTATTTTTTAGCAAACATTTAATCTCTTGCCTGTGGCTTCCCATTTTGTGGCATTGAAATAATCTTTCACTAACAATATTTCAATATATGTTAAGATTTTGCATTATTAAAACACAGGTGTGATTAAAGTAAATAACAGCTGAAATTTAGTCATCATCTGCAGATGCCCCTTTTGTAATCCAAACTATCCAGAATGGTAGGTGCCATGCTGCCCTCAGAAAAATGAACTTGACCGATTTAGCACTGAATTCTCTTTGAACCAAAGATACTTGCAAGTATTTGTCAGACCCTAAAAAACTGTAGAAGTACTGTTTCTATTCGAAATATTTTTCCTTTTCATGAGAACATAAGTTGATCAAACCTTTTCATTTGAGGATAAACAATATGAGTGGCTGAATTTTCTTCTTTGTCAGGTCTTAACATTTCTGGAAATAAAGACATCATTTAGCAGAAGTCTCTCCCAATTAAGAAGACACATTTCTAACTTTTTTTTTTTCATATCAAGCATGAGATGGAATCTTTTGCTGCGTGAAAGTAATTTTGCACATTTACAGCGCTTAATTTTTTGTAGTGTTATTACCCACTTTATATCACTGACAGGGATGGAAGCTTTCCCCAGGGAAGAGCCTAAGGCATGCAGGCAGTAGGTAGCTTTTGCTTATTCTTGCAGAGGTTGGCTTGCACCACATGTCAGACTGGAACTTGAGAGAGAAAGGTGTCTAACCTTTTAGGACTGTAAATAACAGGGAGTACAGGAAGCAGTTAATGAAAGGCCTTTGATGTTAATGAAGCATAATTTTGATGGGTAGCAGGAGCAACATATAAAATGCCAAAAATCCTGCACTGCTGGTGCCAGTTACCCATCAGAGTTAGTCATTCTGAAGGTGCTACAGGTATGGCAGGATTCTGGGTTGGGTCAGTATTAATGCTTTATGCAAATATTTACATAAGTATTTCTAATATA
>NW_024498183.1:0-127465 GCF_017590055.1 Onychostruthus taczanowskii | reverse complement strand
GGGGGGGGGGAGGTAACCATTATTCCCTTTCAGTGTTTTCTTTTTATCAGTTTTGAATTAACATGCTTCAAGTTTCTGCTTGTGTTTGTGTGATAGGACTAAACAGAACACCTGACAGAAGGCCTGAGATACATCTGAGATATACCTGGCAATGTGGTCCTTCTGCCACACTGTGATACCTCCTGCTCTGGTAGAAATTGGATGTTAGTGTTAATGGTGTCAGCCCCTCCTCAAGACATCAAACATTATTCCGTGCCTATACGGATAAGCTAACCTGTTCATATTGTTGCCTAGTCAAAACCTCTTACAACACTTCTGTTTTTACCGTCCCTGATGGATATGTATAGACCTTCTACTTGAGTTTCAGGGTTTTCTTCTAACTGCTTTACCCAGCTGGAGCAGCCACAAAATGCCGATCTTCCTCAATGACTGTGTAAAACCTACTTTTTTGGTGTACTGGTTACACAAAAGCACCAACAAAAGGAAAGGAAGAGCCTTTTGATTGTAGGCATTGCAAAGAGGAAGTCAAAGAAGGAAAAATATATTTTTGCTCACATTACTTTTACGTCAGTCAGGATCATGTATGAGATGCTGCACTGTGCAGCAATAGGGAAAGAGGAGAGGTATTTATTTTTCTCTTCCAAGACTGAAGGTAATCTCAAACTTTTTAAAAATAAAAAGTTTAAAGTGATATATGTAACAATCAATCAATCAAAACAAGGAAAATTTATTTTCAAAAAAAAAAGAGCTGAAGATAATAGTTGTAAGTGAAACAGGGAGAAGTGGCTCTTAGGTTTTGGATTTTCCAAAAATGAAGAATGGCAGTTATTTGTAATTCTGTTTCTTGGAAGAGAACAAAACAAGACGTACAACAAAAGCAGAAGACTTACTTAACAACCACAAACTGCTAGTTTTTCAGACATTCATACTTCTGTCCTCCATGCCCAGCTTCTAAATTTTCTTGAGTATTACCCAAAAAATTTGAGCAGTATCTATCAACCAGCTACACCTGCAAAGGCAATGATAGCAGTGTGGGAAATGCCCAGACTAGAAGTGGGAACTTAAAAAAAGTAGTTAAGAATTTATTTTGAGACAATTTTGATAGCTGGTAATAAAGCAGCAAAGCAAAAATCTTGGTTGGATTTTTTGGCACACAGGTGAACATGCAAGTTGCAGGAAAAGCTACATTTTTAATTTAAAACTGAGTACATTTGGTGAGGTGTGACCAATATGAAAGTGATAGAGAGTCTATGCAGTTTTATGAAGTCCTTACACTGATCAAGGCTTTGTTTTGGTGACAGAGCTTCTGCTCTGTTGCTGAGGAATTTTCTTTCTTTCATTTAGAAGTGCTACAAACAGCAGGAGAGAGGGCCCTCAGTCAGCTGATTCCTGGCTAGGGCAGCTGCTGCTGTGGAGCAGAGGGATCTTCCAAGCAAAGTTTGTGTTTACAGAGGTGACTTGTCAAAAAACACCTGAAGTTTTGCATTGTTTCATTTTTGTAACCAGCCATGATTTTACCATATATTAAAAAGGGATTTTACAAGCACTTGTTTGCACTGATGAAGAAATTTGCTTTTCCCTGGCTCCAAGAAAGCATAAACAAAGGAGAAATGGAAAAAAACAAGTAAGATTAACAGAAGGTTCTTTTAGCACAGACTCATTTTAGCTTTCCTGAAGCAGTATAATCCAATGCAGATGTTCATTTGCCTCATTCTTGGCAACTGTGTTAGATGAACTTCCTCTCCTCAGTAACATTTTCTCAGGGATTTATTGTCCCTTTGTTAGTCTGCCCTTAAATTGCTCATTCCTTTCATGTGACAGTGAAAACCCAAAATGGTGACAAATCAAGCTAAACACATGAAAGAACTACAAGAAAATAGTAACATTATGTAAAAGTAAATGCAATATTTAAGTGATTTAAGTACCAAGTAAAATGACCTCTGCTTTTGTTTTATCATTTCTGATAGTGAAGATGATAGTGGTAATAAGCCATTTATTAAGTCAAAATAAACCAAATAGTTACATAAGAAAATTAGAGAGATGAAGTGACATGGACAAGGTTTACAGTTAGTAACAAATGTATATAAATGTGCTTTCTCAGAATTTTTTTTCAATAGTCTGAAGCGTTAGGTTCTCAGATAAATTATTTTTACTCATGAGTACGCAGCTTCTGATAATATGAGTGTGGAGGAGAAGGCAGTACTGCCAAGTTCTTTAGCATTCAAGTTGTTCTTTTAGTTGAAAACTTTCCTTTTGCTTTGATGCAAAAACGTTACAGATGGTCAAAGTTTTGAGTGAACCAACAAGTATTAATTGTTCTAAGAGCCTCATTAGGGACCTTCACTCTCACTGTACCAGGAGGTCTAGCAAAGATCAGGGGGTTTCAGTCTCTGGGCTGTGGTGCAGATGTAGCTATTTGTGCTCCTATTCCATTTACTACCTTGATTCCATAAAACCTGTGCTATTTTATCACAATTCTATCTCCACTAGTACTAGCTGAGAATGCGTCAAAGAATTTTAAAAATGCGTATGTCAGGATATTTTAGGGAAATGTCTGCTTTGGGGAAATTCTAGTTTAATCAAGCCCTGATTTTATGCAACTCTAAAAGGAAAACATTTTACATTAAGCAATCTTTATATTACTTTTTTCTTTTTTCCTTGAAAATACTAACTGGAGTTCTGAATCTCAGACTCCTATCTCCTCCTTTAAAAGTGACTGAGAAAAAAATCACAGTGTGACCGTTCTGGGAGTTTAATATAATGAATGTGTGTCAGGGGTTGCCAAATCAAGCCCAAGAGAGGCAGAGGAGCCATTTCCCCAGGTCCTGCCTGTGGTGAGGCTGAGCAAGTATTCCCCAGAACTCACAAACATACACGATATCAGAGTACACCTGGCCAGCCACACAGACCAACATGGAAAGAGCACAAAGCACTCCCAAAGAGCACCATCCTATTCCTTCCTGTGACTGATTAGGATGGAAGCCCACCCTAACATGCAGCCTGTCCAGCTGCTGTCCCTTTCATCCTGTGGTCTTTCAGCTGCCTCTCACATAGGGACATACACATGCAAACAATTCTCTCCGACAGCTGGTCCAGCTCTGCGGCCCTGCCAACAACCAATCCCCAGCCCCACCTTCTGCTCACTCCAGGAGCCAACTCACACACCCTCTGGTCTCTCCAGAATCCAGCTCAGACTTAACAGTCTCCGGTCCGGACCTAGACCTCCAGACACTCTCGTCCTCGCTGATTGACTCCATTAACCAGGAGAGAGGCCTGGCCAGGAAAACAGAAGGACCAGATATCTATTTACACATGACTGGTCCCTTTATTCTGCCTTATGCAGCTATTTTCTCATGACTGTTCCTCCCCAAGCTGTTGATTTTGTCCCACCTACCTCTACCCTTAGTTCTTCCCTTTATTAATCCTAATAATTAGTCCCACACAGCTGTTGGGCAGTGACCTCCTCCACTCCAGCTTAAAGCACATTTCATAAGGAATGGTTAACAGGAGTCAAAGGCTAAAAGTATGAGATGGAGGCAGGCAGTGGCATTACATGGCTGTGGCAGAAATTGAGCTTCCTTTGCAGACTATGTCTGCTCCAGGATTCCTGAACTGACACATAGTTTGAATGTAGCATAAGCAGTGCCTGCAGTCACTCAAACTAAAGTATTTTAAAAGTGTGCTTGCAGCTGTCTCAGTTGCAAGCTCATTACACTGTAGAATATAAACCAGACTTAAACAGGTCAAGGAGTGCCTACATAAAGATGTTTATCATTTTAGGAAAAATAATTTTAAAAAACTTCTGGTGTGGAACTAATGAGAATGCTTGTCTAGAGTAAGACTCATTTGTCATTCCAATATTTATGTGTTCCTCCATGCCTTGGCCCTCAACACTAATAGGACATCCTGAGAGGGATGGATGATGCTCTCCATTATGTAGAAATCACTATAAGTACTTCAGTACTTCCTTTTATTTTTTTTTGTTTGTTTGTTTGTTTGTCTCAGTGTGTGTGCATGTGTGTGCGTGTGTGGTTTTGTTCAGTTGGTTGGTTGGATTGTGGGTTTTTTCTTTTGTTTTTGGCTTGGTTTGGGTTTTTTGGGGGGGCAGGGTTGGGTTGTTTTTTAGTTTTGTTTTGTAGTTGTTGTTTTTTTTAAGAAGAACTCAGATTTCTGAACAATTTCTTACCTCTCATGAAACTGTTGTGCTTCAACAACTAGAAACCCATTCTTGTTTAATGTTGAAAATTTACCATTTCTGATCTGAAAAGGGTGACATAAAAACTTAGAAAATCTGCTCTTAGAAAATCCCATGGCACATTCCAAAAACTGAACCTGCAAACAAATTTGTCATGTTAATCGTAACATCGAAAATATACCAGTTATTAATTGCTGGATGAAAATCTATATTCTTTCTTACCTGGGGGAATGCCAGAGTAATAAATCTGGATCTGTTTTGGATTTTTTAACACTTTTATCTGATGCCTAAAGTATTAACCAAATCTTCAGTCTAATTTCCTGTCAGCGGAAGAGAATTCCCCAAAATATATTTGCAGTACAGGATTTTGTAGCAGTTCTAACTGAACCAAAAATAAACTTTGTATTGCTTATTCCACAATCTGATACCCTTTGGCTGTGACTCCCATCTCATCATTTAAAGTTTTGATTCAAATAACCAAAACCATTCTACATTGACTAAAACTAGTGAGCAAACATTTTCCAGGAAAAGTAAGATCTTCACATACAGTTGCCTTGTTATTTCACTGCACAATGTGAAAGATGATCTCTCAGTGTGAGAGCACTGTGAAAGCAAAAGGATGATCCTAGGGTCAGGACTAGGGCCACTGCTGACTAGCATCAGTGAGAGGTATGGGTAGCCCTCGTGACTTTTCTGTTGTGCACAGGATGGCTGTGGAAGAGATCGTGGCTCCAGTGATACCCCATTTTTTCACCTGTTACACAGGAACAGTACACAGACATGTATGAAACATCTGGTTCATGCCTCAGAAGGAGGTATTGAGAACCCTGGTAAAGTTCTTATTTCATTAAAATAAGAGGAGAAGTTAACTTTACAAAGCCTTTTAAATAAACTTTGTGCTGGCAGAGGAATCACTTGCAGGGGATTAATTTGCTTTCCACTGAAAAAGTGGTTGTGTGCTTTTAGTGAACCTTTTATTTTTGATTAAGGAAAGTAAGCGCAAAAATTTTCATAGCATTTATTGAGCACATACAGGGCCGTATCCTGGGAAAAACCAAGCTAGCACACAGTTTCTGCCTCCTGTATTCCAAAATTTCCTGTCCCCTACCACTGCATATATTAGTTACCTCATTGAGATTTAGCTATAGGCCACCGGGAAAATTTCAACATGTGTAGTTTCTCAAAGACTTAAGCAACTGAAGACTAAGCAAGTCCAGAGTCAGTTGGAGGGTAAGGACAGTAATTCACAGCCAGGGGCAGCAGATAGGCAAGCCTATGACAGTCAGCACTGTTTGGTTTCAGTTGCTCTGAAGCAAAAGCCTTAGGTGAAAGCCAAAGCCTAGAAATGAAGTTTCCATCAGTACAAATCTGTCCATGGTCTTTCATCAATTCTCATGCACATGACTCTTCTGTGAGCTTACTCAACTGGCAAAGAGTTATTCTGTTCATTTCTGCTGTGCAAGTAAGAACATTTGGCTTACAGTATGAAAGCTGAGAACCAGGATCAGGAAGAAGAATTTGCATGGATGTACAGCCAGGGGCAGCAGGAGAATGATGGAAAGACCATTTGGTTGCTTTATTTTGACCAGTTTTGAGCACCACAAGAAGCCCATCATGCCAAAAACTCTGCCCACATATGAGACAAAATGAAGAAAACAACAGAAAACTTATTCCAATTCAAGATTCTTCCAAACTAGTACTTCATCTTGCACTACATATTTACAAATTGAATAAGTACAGTAAATTGAGTGAAGAACTATGGATCATTTATTCAGGTCCAGTAAATCTGTAAATAGTTGGAAAAAGTATTTTTGAAAAATGTGACTGGTCCCATCTTCCCAGGTCTCTGTGGAAGTGTATAGTCTATGACAGAAAAAGGAAAGATCTCTGAAAAATCAAACAGGTTACAGCAGATGGACGCACTCCTATTACAATATGTTCTCCCCAAGATCACTTGGAGGCACAGGAGCAAAGCAGTGCGTGAGACTTGCTTGCCTGCAGATAAACAGAAGGTTTCTTTCACTACAGCTAATGCCTCACATTTTCTTGATATGAATATTAAGGATATAGGAATTTACTGGCTCGTCTGAATAAACACCACATGTGCAGCTGTACTAAATATGTCAGCAGTGCACAGAGTAGAGCAGTTTTGTTCACTCAATACTATGTGTTAGCCATGTATAAAATACACACAGTCACTATACCTGTGTATAACTCAATGCATAATTTATTACAATAGTAATATATTTTATTATGTAACTAAGAATTTAAAAGGTTGATCATATTTAAAAATCATAAATAGGCTTTCACCCTCACGTATACCGTGTATTAGTTATTTGTTCTTACAGGTGTTTGTGATCAGAAAAATCCATCAGTCAGAGTCATTCAGTCAAGAAATACAGTGATAATATCACTGGTGCTTGAGATAAAACAAATGTGATTCTTCTAGACTACCTCTTCCTGGGGATCTACAGAAGCAATATCCTATAGCTGTAGTTAGTATAACATCTACTTGTTCTGTCACTTCACAGTGGCTTGATATACTTTCAGGATATAGACTTTCTGAATTTCCAGAACAAACCTCAATAGGAAAAAAGAAAATATTGTTTCTTAATTCAGTAGCAATCTTTGTATTCTTTATATATGAACACAAATCTTCTTGTAATTTTTTGTAAGAATTAAAAAAATATTTCAAAGAGATTGATGTTGTTGAATAAACTCATTATTATCAATAAATATGTTGATTAAGTTGTTAACAATATCTCTCTACCTTTCTGCTGTCATACTCCAGTCAAACAAAAATTTATTACAAGAAAAGAACAAAAACCAAACTAAATTTTAAGAGCTGGATTTCATCTTGAAATTAGTAGTGGTCAAGTATGGGTTTTCTTTGCATAAGGCAGAAAGGGCATTTTAAAGAGCATTAGAAGGCATTACATCTTCCTTCTGCTTCTGTCCAGGCTTACCCTGGAGGAAAACTCTTTCCTGGACTAAGAAAAAGCTCTATAAGAGCACAAGAGTGCACATTCAAAACACATACACAATTGCTTTGAGACAAGTACTTTTCATGAAGAAATGCAGTCAGAAAACAACACAGAAGTCAGAGTGTGCCTAGAAGTAAGTAAGTAAGTAAGTAAGTTAGTTAGTTAGTTAGTTAGTTAGTTAGGCAGCTCAGGTAGTACAGACACAACATAGTAAGGAAGAGTGAAATAAAGCTCCCTGTTTTTCCTTCATGGGGGTGAGTTCAGAATACATCTCCTTATCTTCTTCATGGGCACAAAATCTGCAGGTGATGAGGGCTCACATTCCATTCCTGTGTGTCCACAGTGTGAAATCTTAGCAGTCTCAGCTTTGTAAGGACCTGTGTATTTGAGAACTAATTGCAAGAAGCTGGTTCAGGATTGCTCTTCTGTAGGTATGGGAGTGAGCAAATGCAGTAGGTAGAGGGGCTAATTACTTCAAATCTGCTTTCTTTGGAGATACTCCATAAGCAATCTGACCTAAATTGGTCCTACCTTGGGCAAGGGATTGGACCAGTTGACATGCAGAAGTCTTTTAGAGTATGAATTCGTGGAAGGGTCTGTGATTCCACAGGGGTGTTTGGAGGGGCAGAAGAAGGTATGGGCCCATTCACCACACTGCCAACATGCAGTCCTGAGGTCCATGAGCAGAGAGAACCTCTGAGCAGGAGACCAATACCAAGTCTGCCTTTTACATGTCCTTCAGAAGATGACAATTGGATCAAGAAACTGTCCTTGTAAAGCCCATCCACAACCATAAATAAACTGATATTTTCTGGGAAGTATATGTTGCATGTTTGGAATGAGATAAACACAGAAACCAGGCTGGGATTGTGACAGGCTGGACTGTAACAGGCATCAGCAGATGAGAAGGGGCACTCACATGAATACTGTTGCAGCACTCTTTAGATAAAGATTAAATAAATAGTTCAAAACTATTTAACAGTCAGTAGTAAGGCCAGGCATAGGCAATTATAAAACTAGGAATGATCCAGCTCAAACATATCAATCACATTATTTGATTTTCTTTTTATAAAAATACTTAGTATTATGTTTAATAAAGCTTGAAAAAAAATAATGTAACAAGCCATGTGCAAATATTCACAGCAAACATATAGTTTTATTTGAGTAAGTCAATGAAAAGTATTTCAAATACTATAAAATGCAAATTAGTTAATCACTTCAGTAAATGCTTGCTGAGCACTCCAGCTTCCCAGTTAACAAATGTGGATGATTAAAAAAGGGAACAGTAGCAGAGGATCTCTATACATCATACTATGCTGTTACAAGTACTTAATGCAAACTAAAGAACAGTGACTGAAGTGATAGAAGAAGAATAAAGCTAATAAAGGGAAGAAAAAAAAGTTGTATTTATTTGACAGGATGAACACTCAAAGATGAAACCTGGATCACCTCCCATTTATGTATCTGACTAATTGGCTTCAGAAGGTTTCAAATCTAGCCAAGGATGTGGAAAAGATTGCACATTAGACAAGGATGCAAGTATTTAAACAATTGCAACAGTTGTAGGGCAGGTTTGCAGGCAAACCTATGTTCATTGGAGATCTAAGTTTTTCAAAATGCAGACACCACACTATGAAGGACATTGAGGTGATATTACTCCATTTAGCTGTAAGGGGCTGGTGCCACCAGGCAGGAGTCAGGACTCTGAGTGGTCTAGGATCACCTTAATGGCACAGAGCCCCTGGATGTGGGGCCTTACCCACAGTCCAGGATGGGGGTTCAATCCTGCTACTGGCTGGATGTGTGGACATGCAGCTGCAGGAAGTTTGTTTCTGGCAGCTTGGGACAGCAGGATTTCCCCCAGAAGGAGAGCCAATAATTGTCTATCTTCTAACATACTCCCAACACAGCCCCCACCCCCCTCCCCCCACCAAAAAAAATTAAGGAAAAAAAAGATAAAAATTCGTGCATTGGTGATTGGTGTCTCTGTTTGTGGTGGTTTTCTGTTTAGTTGTTTTTTTTCTGGTTTTGTTTTGTTTTGGTTTGTTTTGTTTTGTTTTCTGTGTGTTGTTTTTTTTTTCTCCCAAGCCAAAGATTGTTGCTCTTGTCTTCTAATTTCTTTGATCAAAGCCTTAGCAAAAAGTTAATGCTTCAAGAAAAATTCACCAATTCTGTTTCTAATTTTTTTTATATTTAGTGAGAAACCTGTTCATAGTTAGTGTCTTAAGAAAGGACTAAGCCTTTATGTGGATAATGAAATTCAGATTTGGAGCATAAAAACTTTAGGATAACTGAATCTGACTCTTGGTTTCCTTGTCAAAGGAGCCATTGGTCAACATGAATTGTCTTTTCCCTTGAGAGCTAGATTACACTCCTCAAAGGTTCAGTGATTTAGCTGTATGAAAACTTGACAGAACTTACTGTTACATTTTAGAAGTGTTGTATTTAATATTGAATCTAGAAATAATTGAAAATTAGAGTAATTGGCAGCAGGTTAATGCAAAAAAGAGGGCTTTCAGAAAAGCAAATGCTGTTCTAGTTCCCATGGCACCATTCCCAATATTTGTTTTATACTCCTGAGAGAAAAGAGGAAAGCAGAACAAATGTTAAACCTCCCACACAAAATTCTCAAAGTACTATTATAATTCCCCCTAAGGCTCCAGACTTGCTGTCAAATTGCTTTTTCTGTCAAGTTTCCAAATTCTTTTATTAAGAAGGGATAATAATTATAATTATCCAAAGTTTAAGTTGGTGAGTTTTTACTAAAATAGTTAAGCTGCAAATTCTCATTGAAAAACCTTGTGGAGTCATTAATTTAATTTGCACGGTATGATTACCACAATGAGAAAGTCTCATATATATATATATATATATATATATATATATGCTTGTGTAAATGCATGTTTTGCCTAATTATCACCTTCATGGGAAAATTACTGGTTTGTATGAGCAATCTCAGTAATTATTTGTAAAAATGATCTCAGAATTTACTGCTTCAAATTATTCACTTGTGCAGATATTCTCTTCTGCACTTTCCAGTGATGTACAGTACAACTTCTGATGTACTGCCACATCATTTTTCTTATCCATTTGGCTGATTGTGCTTTCCATAATTCCTTGGGCTCAACAAGAACCATCCTAGAATGCTCAAGATTTTTTTTTTTTAAGATTTCTGATCAGCCATGTTTATGACTTTTGGGAGAAGAAATGTTATCAAAGTTCCCTTATCATATTTTATTTGTAAATGCGTTTTCAATACTGCAGTCCTTGGTATTCACAGAAATTAAATTTTAATTTGGCACCCAAGTAGTGATGCCACAGATCTTTAAACACTGAAATAAGACCGTGCAATTTATCTGTTGTATGGCATTGTGAGGAGATACACTGAATTATTGAAGAAACAGAAAGCAACAAAAGCAACACAAGTAAGTTAATAGCTGGAAAGACACCAATAGCTTCTTTGTGCATGTGTGACAATTCTTCTGTTGTCGTTTAGTTAGATTCCATTAGAAACTCAATTCTTCCCTGTACTAAGTTCAAGAGAAGCATCCAGAGCAGCTCAGATGAGATGCTTTACAGAGGATGTGTTAAATAGATGGAACAGCTTCTTAAAGAAAATTTGCTGCAAGAAAACTCTTGTAGGCAGTCAGAGTCTTCAGACCAGTGTCCTTTACAAATCCTAACTTTGGCACCAAATGTTAAGCAGAGAAATATCTCCTGCATCCCTGAGGGACTTAGGCAAAGTACTGAAATACTCCAAACAGGTGCTTTTCAGGACTAGAACCTGTCAAGGTTTTCAGAGTGTTCCCATCACCAACCCTTTATTACTTTAAAGCTATTTGCCAGAAGTCTCTAACCCATAGATAGTATTTTACCAGATTTGGGTGTCTCTAACAGCATTCTATAGACAGCTCTTTGCAATTTGAGGAAGATGAATCCACAGGCTCTATGTGAATAAAATTCACATTCTATCTGAATCCTTCAGCTGAAGGACAACCAGTATTCACTAGTATCTTTGATAGTGCAAGTTAGTTACAGATGAGACAGAGTTTAAAGGCAAGATTATTTAAACTATCCTCCAAAAACTCAACCAACCCCCCAGCTTTATACCAATAAAATATATTTATGAAAATAGTTGCTAGAACTGGAAACAGTTGCAAAAAAGTTAAGCAATAATACATCTTACTAAACAGCTAAATATTTGAGTTAGTTTCAAAGTCTGTTCTACATTTCACTCAGCTAGAAGAGCTGTCAGGACAATCTCAGGGCCGTGAAATCTGGGGCCTACTTTCTTAGACAAACTTGGTCCCCTTAGACACTTTTTTTCCAAGTGGGAAATATCAGCTGGGAATTGTTGCCTTTTTGGTGCACTTCTATTTATGACAGGTCCCAGAAATTGTGTATGTGCAATAAGTATGTCTTAGAATGAGTTTTATCAAAATGTTTAACAAAGTAATTTGATGACTTCCCAGTCCTCTAAAGAAAGGCTGCTCTTCCAGGGTTAGTCTTTACTCTGAAATCAAAAGAAGGACCTAAGCCTCACAGTGATATTCAGAGTCTTCCAATCAGACTGGAGAACCACAGAATAGTTTGGGTTGGAAGGGGCTGCAAAGGTCATTTAGCCCAACTCCCCCAACATGAGCAGTGACAACATTGATTGGCACTTCTCACCATCTTTTATAAGAATTTTTTTATTATTATTTTTCACCCTATTTTATAAGAATATCCTAACCTTTGAAGTATGCAGGGAAATGGATTAATAGTTATTGTAGTCAGTAAGCCTTTAATAGTCTGAAAGACACATAAAGTTCAGAGCTACTGTAGTTGATTTATTTGCATCGATCTGTAATTATAAGCTCAGTTTTACATGAAAATATACCAAACTCCTGTCTCTATGTGATGTCAAGATGTTTGAAAAAATGGGGTTCTGCAGTTTGGTTGATAGCAGATGGTCAAAACCAGACAGCCCTTGTAACAGAGTGGTCTCAAATGGTAGTTTGCTTTGCATTGCTCTCAGTCCTCCCCAGGCTGTGGAGCCCAAATCTTGGTTTGACACCAGGGCCACGTATTTAAGATGATGCTGAGCTCTGTTAGAATGAGAAAGCGCCAGCCCACAGTCCCTCAAGCAGCATTTGCTGGAGTGATCCTAAGCCAGGGTGACATCCAGGAGCGTCATTCTCCAGCCTCTTTTGAATGGAAGCGGAGCTGCGTAGTTTTAGAATGAGGGAGTTCCCTGTGAGCAGTGATTTTTGCTTCATATCTGGATTGCTTAGGAGGCTGAGCACCAGCCTAGTGTTATTTCTCAAAGATTATTAACTGGAGTAAGGCAAATTCCCTATTTAATGATCAATGATTACCTCACATGGATTAATTTGATTATCATTGTCTCTAGCAGCAAAAATCCTTCAAGATATTTCCATGACAGCTCTTCACTTCTTCCCCAGAGCTGGAACTCCAGAGCAAACTACTGTACAAATATTTCTACAGTTCTAATGATTACAACTTACTTCTGTACCATAACAAAAGAAATCTCAGAGAAAGAAAATTTTCTTGGAAAACAGCATCTCTCAGTCTAGCTTGCTGTATATTGCTGAGTGCAATACCAAGCCTCTGTTGATTTCCAAAAGTTTGCTTTAAAATCATCCTGTTGTTCTCAGTGGCCTCAGAGAGGCCTTGCCTCTCCTACCCTGGGCTCTCATCCTTTTCTGAACTGAGAATTAAAAGGTGCAATGCTGCACCAATACAGACTCATGAAAGTAGGATCATTGGAAAATAGTATTTATGCAGGTTTAAAGTTTCAGAGAGTTCGTTAACCTTTAAAATAAATTTTTAAAATCAGAAAAATCACTGTCTTTGCATAATTTCCAGTGAATAAATCAGGCAATAAAATCCTTCTGTCTTCAACCTCCTCTACTCCAATTTTTGAAATCATGTCATAGGATCTGGATCAGAAATGAACAATTTTTGCTGCTTGGAAAAACATTAGTCATGGAAACAGCTCATAAAAATAAGCTGTGCTTAGCTTATTTTCTTAGTCTATATTTGCTTTTTCCAAGAAAAAGAAAAAAAATTTTTCTTTTCTATTTCAGGATTACTTAACTCTTCTAAAATCCCACACTTTAATGTGCTTATGCTGAAAGTCTTTGCATTCAACAGGCTCAATATTTCATCATCTATGCTTATAGTGTTCTAGATCCCAGACATTTTTCTAAACCCACCAGCCAGTGGACGAGATGGAAAAAGTACACTACAAAGTAACTTCTGCTGCAGCACAGAGAACTCACTGCTTTTCATCTTTGGATCAAATTCTGCAAGTTTCCTTTTAGTAGGCAAAACATTTTAAATTCCAGAATTTTTCTGTAAGGCCAAGCAGAGCAATTCTATAGTGCTACATTACATTACAGCTGACTTTACATCTTGAAGAGAGATTTCCACTACAGCAAAGTCTTGCTTATTAGGGCTTTTGAAACTTTCAGTCAGCATTTCCATTCTCACATGACTTGCTAAATCTCAAGGATTCGTTTTTGCCATCTAGTGGTTTTGAACAGAATTAAAAGAAATTTGCTAACGACAAAGTTGAAAATTATTGTTTGTGATAAAAGATGGCAGTTTTAGTTTATGGTTATATTTGAAAAAAATATTTATACCTGGAAAAGAGGACTATTCCCTCCACGTAACCATTAAATGAGCACTGAAAGAAAACAGGATTAATATGTGGCCACTGAGACTTTGTAAAGAACAGCTGAGGTTACTGCATTGGAGTTTGGGATGGAGTAGCACTGACTGCGGGGAGGAGGTTAGGACGCCTCATATCCAACGTGTCTTTTCTTACAGTAATCCTGGAAATTCATAGACAGTCCAAGCAGATCTCTCTTCTGCTGCCCACCTCCCTTCTATTTTTGTGGGGTGGATACAAATAATATTTAACAAGTTATTTCAAAAAGTAGTATAATGAACAGACACTTGGGCTTAACAGAGAGGCTCTTTTTACATACAAATAGATGCCATAATAAAAAATTAATAGAACTCCGCAAGTTCCATTCAAGTTTTTAACCCACAGTGTTAACTGTGGGTTTTAACCCACAGTTTAATAACTGTAACTCAGGATAAAATACTTCTTTTTATGAATGTATAATACAACATTGATTTAAAAGATATAAATAAAGAAGCAATAAAATACTAAAGTATTTCAATACCAACAGCTAGGAGGCATCTCTGAATTCGATACCACCAACTTGAATCTCTCAATTTTTTCTTAAAAAAAACTATTCTGGAAAACTCCCTTAACATTCAGAAATATAGAATGGTTTGGGTTGGGACCTTAAAGATCATCTAATTCCAACTTTCACCACTCCCATGGGCAGGACCCTTCCCATTAGTACAGCTTCTTTAAAGTCCCATTCACCCTGGCCTTAAACACTTCCAGGGATCAAGCATCCACAGTTTCTCTGGGCAACAGTGCCAGGGCCTCACCACCCCACACCAAAAAATTCCTTTCAAATATCTAATCTAAACCAACACTCTTTTAGTTCAAAATTGCTCCCCCTTGTTCTATCACTACACACTCCTGTAAAAAAGTCCCTGCTTCTCTTTTTTATAAAACAAAACCAAAATATATTTGCATTTAAAGATAAAACATTGTAGTTATACTTCTTAGAGAAAACATGATCCACTGTTGTTCACATCCTTTCAAAAACATAAAAAACCCTCCAAATGTTACAAAATACAATTATGTGATCTCCTGATTTTAAACTTTTGAATCTGATGTAATTAAAACCCATAATACTTTATATTAAATTTCAAGATAAAGAAATGTCAGTATGAAAGATCTGGTCTGTCACTGAGCATTTTGAATTCTTCCCAGTTTCATGCCTTTTATTTCAGATGCATGGATAGAAAGTTAGTGATTAAAAACATGGAACAGAAGCCTGCCCACTTTTAGTAATGGCAAAAGATGGAAACTGATTTAAAACAAAAATCTTTTACAATACTTTTATGGACATTTAAAATAAAGGTTTCAAAAAATATGCTGTGAACTTCCTTAGTTGTTTATTAATGAATATTTTGAAAAACCAGATGAGGCATTCCAGGTTTTTAAGGTGCATTTTATTTTATAAATGCATAAAAGTAGCATAACTTGTATAAAAAATATAACAATACAGTCAACTACAAAACAGTATCACACACAGTCTGCAAGATTCTTTTTTTCTTCAAATTGTTTGTCTACTGCAAGGGAAAGGGCCTGAAGAAAAGTTGTCATTGTGACACTGGGGGACTGAAAATAAGAGAACATTTTGTTAGACACACCACAGCAATAGGCAGACATAGTATTTTACATACAAATCACAGTATTTAAAACAGAAATATTTTAATTTCATGTTAGAAAAATTGCAAAATGCTATAAACCAAACTGCAAGTTTATTTAAAATCAGCTAGCACAGCAAAGTCAAAGTCAACCTGTGCAAGTCTTCAGTCACAATACTGTATATTTGCTTAGAAAAAGGTTTGTAACAAATTATTATTCATAAAGTGGTAGAGGTTTGGGTATTTTTTTTCCAGCAAGAAATTATAAGAGCACCAATATTATTAAATGTTCATTTATTTAATTAAAAGTAGAATGCTTTTGGGTAGATCAATCCCACCTGTCTTCTTCAATCCCATTCTAAATTATGGACAGCACATAATTGTTTCAAAGCTGCAGAAACAAGTGCAGTTTAGATTAAAAGGGAGGTTTGGACCAATCTTTCACATCAGGCAGTGTTCAGATGTTTTCCTGCCTGTCTCAAACTCAACCCAAAATATAATGAACAGAATAAACTCACTTGAAGATAATAAACTTACTTGAATATAAAGTGCGTGTGCTAGGAAAGGAAGCTTTCTCAGGACCCGGCCACCAAGACCTTCACTTTTTCTATGGTAAAACAGACAAGTGCTGCTTAAATGCTAAATATCCACTCTTAAAAGGAGGCCTTTCCTTTTTCTGTGTTTCTCCATTAAGTTGCTCTAAAAGAACTTCATATGACAATTCAACAGGTCACCTGCAGCTCTTTTAGCAGAAGCAGGGAGTGAACAGACAAATTCTGCTTGTGGGAGGCTACACAGCATAGTACACAGTACCAACACAGGCACAGCGGCCTGCCAATGTTTACCTCAGGCCCTTCACATTGTTGTGCCAATCTCATGGATTTGGGGGATGTCTACCACAGCGTGGTATGGACACAACCACTTTTGGAAGGACTGGGAAAAAAACTGAATGCTGGACCTTATGGGTACTGCCTGTCTCTTTCTACCTACCATTTACAGTTTTCTTCACCTCATTCACTTCGTATATGTTAGCATCTTCTCCAAGCACTGCTCTGTGTACATAAAATGCAAACCTCTGTGCCTGGAAAAACTCACTCACTTTTACTTCACTCCTCACTGGTTAAGACTGCATACTTCAGGAACAGAAAAAAACCCACACTTTGCAGACTTTATGAATATTATTTTGTTCCATAGGGACCACCACTTTGGAAAAAAAAAAGAGTTTGATATTGTGAATATAATTTTTATTGTTTCAAGAATTGTTATGCTGCAGTGAAAGACCATTTTCTCTACCAGCATACTCAGCAAACCACAACACTGTCTATTTACACTTTACTCCTTTCCCCCTTATTTCTGTCCACTTATATCTCCATGCTAAATACTGATCTAGCAGATGGCAAGGCATTTCAAAACACTTTCTTAGCAGGACCTAAGGCACACGCTATTTCTGCCAAAGTGCATTACAATTCCCATCATCCACTGAAAACTAAGGCTAATCCAGCCAGCAACTTTGTCAAGAAGACTTCAAATGGCAGAGCACAAACCAGAAGCAGTACTAGACCAAACCAGATCTGGGACTAAGAAATGTTAGCAAATGGCAATTGCTTCCACATTTTGTCCCCTGAAGGTTTTTGCACTATCCCAAACAGAAAAAAATTGCGTTGTTTCAGATCTCCAGTTGTTAGGAAGTTTGGCTACTTTTACACTTCATTCCATAATTCAGTATATATGCGTGAAAAAAGTAGAGTTTCAGAATCTTACCTTGAGATTTCTTTCAGTACAAGGCTTAACCTTGACACATTATTTTCTATGAAGCCGATCATCTCAAGTTCTCTGAGTGTCAGAAGCTGCTGTCGAGGATATATTATTTGACACTAGAAACGAGAGTTACACACTGTTGTATGAAAAATAAATGCATTAAAAATTAAATTTTACAGTAAGAGTGGAAATACAGAAAAGGAATGAAATTTATGTATTTTTGTTACTTAGGAAGTATGATTAAAACGCAAAATTTACTAAAATATGGCATTTTACAGTTTTGCTTTCAAGTATTACCTTCATCAGTTCTTCCAGACAAGAAAGATATATTCTAAATATTGCTGCAGTAGATGGAGGTCCAATGTATTGTTTTATGTCAGCCCTGTCTACAAAGGCCATGTCAATTTTCTCTGTAATATTTGAAGTAGTCAGGATAACTACATTGGGATACCTTCAAGACAAAAACAGATTTTTAGGTCACATGTAAAAGATTTGTCTCCTTCTGTGACTGGCAAGTTGATACCTTCCTTCCTATGATTCAAACAATTTTATGCAATAAGCTGTCACATCATTCTTGTCAATCAGGAATTACATTAAATGATCTGAAGGTCTTGGCCAGGTGTCACCAGACTATTTCAATGCATAGTCTCTTTCCTTCAGCTATGCCTCAAGTGTCCACAGTTCCTCTAATTCTATTTCAGAAGTGATATATAGTAACTACCTAGAACCTACTGGCATAGCTTCTGACACACACAAAAAAGATTATGAAAAGAATTACAAATGTGAACCTTTAATCAATGTTTTACATTTCAATTTTGACGTCTGTTCTCCAAGCAGACATCATGATCATCTGTCCTTTTTCTCTCCCTGTCTTTAGGGGAAGCATACTGTCCACAGATTTGATTGTCCACCCAGGTACATGTAAAATATTCTGCTGGATTACTCCTATTTCTTTTCCAGATTAGCATAATGAACAAAGAATAACTATTCACTAATTAATCTGGTTTAGTATTCCAAGTAGGAATTGAAATTTAGCAGGAATAGGAATACTGAAACTGTCAATTACCTTTTGCTGTTGCAATAATATGCAAACAATACCTTTTAATCTGGTCTATTTGTGTCAGTACAGCATTGACCACACGAATAGCATCTGAAGGCTCTGTACCTGCCTTGAAAGCATTGCGGGCTGCTGTGAGGCTTTCCACCTACAAAAAACCAAAACAATCAACCAAAACAACAAAAACAAAATCACCAAACACCAAAAAAACGCAAAAAGATTGCACTTTTGGAATCCTGGCAGCAAACAGGTAACCCATGCAACACACCTTTGGATTCCTGTGCCTGCTGTCTAAAACTTCTTCAAAATCTTTTGTTACCTAGGAATTCCCAGGGAGAAAGGAAGGCATATCAAGGAACCAAGTGTAGTGAGGGAAATTCCTTTTAAGACAGCAGAATGAAGGCTGGTTTGCATTTTAAATTTTGGAGGTGGAAGAATTGGACACCACCAGAATAATGAATAGGCTGGATTTAGAGTGAGCTTCCCCATAGAAACTCCAATATGGCAAAGCTAATAAGGTACATACTTACTAAGTTGCTTCTACATGCAAGTTTGAAGAAAATCTAATGACAATAAATTGAACGATATTCACATTTTTTAGAGCTTTACAAAAAATGTAAATAATATAAATCTGGGCTACTTTGAAGTTTAAAACAATATTCCACTTGTAAACATGTAGCAGCAAGGGAAATTCCACTAAGAAAGGTTTCATTTCATTTTCATCTGGAATTTGCCTGCTAAGTCACACTAAGTTCCTTCCAAACCTCTCAAATCTGCAGCAGTCAAGACTAAAGTTCACTTATCTGCACCATCATATAGCTTACGAAATAGCATAAATGTGTTTTTATTGTTCTTTTTGAATGAGCACTATTGCAGCTCCTTCCCATCAATTTCCTTTCTGCTATATTTTATGTACAACAGTGCTATTGGAATCATACCTCATCAATCAGTACAAATACAAGAGCATCTCTGTCATCAACTAACTCTTGGATCTTCTGGAACATCTTGGTTACAAGCTTGCCACTCTAGAAAGACACCATATGCATATGTTAACTATTTCCTTACCACAAAACTTTCTGGGGCTTATCATATTTAAAGGTGTAAATGCCTGGTTTTAAAACAACTTTCTAATAAAACTTCTCTTTAAACATTTTCAAACATATTAATTGTTGTGAACAATCTTTGGTGCACATATTTAGGAAACAAGCTAAACAGAATAATTACAGTGTAATTTCTAAAATACATAGTTTATTTTATTACGTACATCAATACATACCTCAGAAAACCATTTAGAGAAAAGGCTATGGCTGTTTATCTCAATTAACTGTCCATACCTATACCTAAAGTATGAAGAGAAAAAGAAGTATCAACTCCATTCGAAATAAAAATCAGAGATATCATTAACTTCTGTAAGTCTCATTCCTGACATTCTGACCCTGGAATTCTGTGAATTAGTACTTTAAATTACTCACCTTTCAAAATATAATACATGTTTTACCGATATTATTTTTGTTGCTGGAACGTGCCACATTGCTGAAAATGTAACTAGAATTCTTATATTAAATTGCTATTAGAATTTCTTCATTAGAACAGGGTAAGTAACTCTTTACCACAACAACTGCCTCATTCTTATCTTTGTGTAAGATTTTCTTCAGTATAGCAAAAAGTGACAAAGTATCTCAACCACACATTATACAGCTTGTGATTTTCATACATTCATTTTGGGATAGAGTCAGATCATGCCAATAATTACACATTATTTATGCTACACCTTTTATTTTATATAACTTTTTTTAATATAGATTTGTTAAGTTGCTATGAATTTTTAGGCTATTTCTTATGACTTGTCTGATATACAAACTGACCTCTGCAGATTGCAACATTCAGACAATCCAAGTACAAAAGAAATTAGTTTAAAAAATCACTACCTATTAAAACCAGGCTCTATCAAAGAGTATGGAGATACAAAAACCAAAATACTCCTTGATCCTTTGCCCTTTAATACTTATTGATGTACAAAGTGAGCAAAAATACTGTAATGCCACTGGAATGTCTTTTACACACCTGGGACAAATAATTGCACAATATACAATGCCTTAAAATATCCTAATCAGTCTAGCAGATCAATTTTATCGCTAGCCTGGTGCACTACAAAAAAGAAAACACGTTAGCACTAAGTTACTTGAAATTAAATATGAGATATACTTGGGCTAGTGAAAAAGAACAACTAAGTATAGTAAGCTAAAGTGAAAAATTTCCAAAAAAATATCACCTGTATGACAGTCGAATTGTCAGCTTCTGAGCCAATGCTTTACAGAGAGAAGTTTTTCCAGTTCCAGGAGGGCCTGATTTGAAATCAGATCCATGTATTACACAGAGTCTGCATTAGATTGTTAATGACATCTAACAGATTTTTAACAACTTTATTTCATTACAGCACTAATTGTAGAGTAAAATCACAGCAGATAATGATTATGTACACCAGAGTATTTTGAGAAAATTACTTCTTTGACTACAATCCTAGAGCTAATGCTGGATTTTATATGTATGCAGACACCATAAAGCTAAAACACTCAACAGCAAAGAGTATCACCCCTGCAGGGCTAATCCTCATCAGCATTCTCTATAATCAGTGCTATGCTCAAACTTCTTCCTGAAACATACTCTTCTAACATGGAAAACAGAAACATATCATGATCAGTTTGATCAGCTGTCCACTTCCCCAGAAATTCCTTCCTTGGGGAAACCCAGATCATCTTGGGAACTATACTCTGAGACAAACTTTTTGGATCTGATTTAATATCCCATAGGAGAGCCAGAAAGACTTGTTCCAAAGAGGCAAGTACAAGCACAGTTACCAGAGAATGAGTCTGAAATAAAGTCTTTCAAACAAAAAACAGCTAAACCAGAAGCTTCTAAATTGACAGTTGTAACTTAAGTACAACCAACAAATATTTCCACTATGACCTTTTATTATTGAATACCAGTCTTGATGACAAAATCAATGCAAGATGCACTTTGCAAGAAAATTGATTCAGTTGATGCTAATCTTGTTTGTGGTATAACCTCAACAGTAAGCTAGGACTGACTGAAGATTACAGCTTCACTAAAATAACAGTAACTAAACTAGCAAGAGCTAGTTACAGAGCAACAGAACACAGATTCAACAACACAACACAGATTCCCTTTCCAGTTTCCCCACAGTTTTTAAAAAGCTATAACTAACAAAATATTTAGCACTGCAATAGAAGTTTAACTAATATATGTCTCCTAATATCTTCAGTACCTGCATTATTTTTGCTCATTATGTAAAAACACAACAATATCACTTAAAATTAAGAAATCCACAGTTGTCACTGCACTGTAAATTTTAGAATTTAAATTAATGCAAAACAGAATATGTGAACATTGATTTGACTCTGACATTACGTTTCATCCAAATTTGTACTATTGAGGTGCTGTTTTCATATCACCTCGTTTCACTACACAGGACTGCAGTACAAGTCTTTCCAGAAGGAAAGTATAAACAGACGGCCAATGAATCTACTTGGTTTAAAACAGATCATTTTTACCATGTAGCAAAACAACTCTGTTCCATGATATCAGGTTGCTGTCAACATTTCTGTCGGAAAATAATAATGTTGTCGTCACATAATCAAGTAACTAAATGAAGAGGATAGATAGAAAGACAAAAATTAGAGCCATAACAGCAAATAAAACCACAAATAGACTCAATCTCTAATGATGTCTATTGTGTACTCATATTAACGACAAAAAAAAGAGCTCATCTCTTTTAGGCACAGGCAAATTTATTTCTGCAAAGGATGGGAATTCATTTCTGTCCTGCCCTGCCCTCAAGAATAAGAATAGCATGTACTTGACACAAATGGAGTTCTGGAACTTTTAAAATGAATAAATTAAATGCTTCAAGGAAAGGAAATTGATTTCATTTTTCATTGTCCCACGTACTATGTGTCTATAAAACACAAGATGCCTAAGCACAGAGAATCAAAGACTCAGAATCTGGGTCCTGTTTAGATGTTGCAGAGCTATATATTTGTACAGTTTGTTGTAGTCAGCCCACCAAACAAAGCATTTCCTGTCATATTTATTTCTTTTTTACTGAAGCATTTGTATCAGCTGCTACAAGGAATTCATAGATTAATTCATTCCTCCAAATAACGGAAGTTGCATTTCCTGGAATGCTTGCCTCTAAAAATACTGCAGTTTCATTTTAGAATTATCTAGAATTAGGAAGTAGAGAACTCTTTCAATAAAATCAATATGAACTTCAGGTGTCAATCTATAATGACTTTCACCTATAATAACACCTGATACCACATTATCTTCTGTTGCTCTTACCTGCAACTAGCTTTAGATGCCTGTGTGTTGATGGGACAATACAGTGGTGCTCCTGCAACATCGTATGCTTGAGATGGAGCAATCACACAACAGCAAAACCAACTGAACTTAATCCACATATATGTCAAAATTCTATTGATATTGTGCTATTTTGAAAATTCACTATTTTCACTACTAAAATTCAGCAACTATTCAGAGGCCATAGAACCCAAACATGCTCAGGCATTCTCATGGTTTAAAGAAGGAAGATTTATCACGATTTTACAGTAATAGTAGTAGTAGTACTGGTAGTAGTTCAAATTTTAGCCATTAAAAGCAACCACTTCTTTCTACCCATACACACACTCAACAGTGATCAGCTTGCTGTTATTCAGTAGACTAGCAAGTCTAATTAAATAGTCTTGTCATTTCACAGGTGACTTTGAAAGCTGTTCCATAAATTACACAAATGTGGATGTATTAATTGGTATTTACCTTATAAATTAAGAAGTACAATCACTGGAATGTTTTGCTTTTCTGTATTTGGTTATAAAGACATAAGTGAGAATACTGTATCTATGGTATTACAAATAAGCTAATGAATTAATTATTTGTGTCCAAGAACTTCAGTTAGAAGCTGAATTGAATTATTTGTGTGTTTTATTTGCATCACAATTACTAAATTTCAGATTACAGTACTAGTGTTCTACATGCTCTGGCAGTTATCATCACAACCTCTGATGAATGCACAGGATCTTCAAGCTAGACCCCATGGAAGTGTTTTGTTTCTTTCCAATATCTTGCCAGCATTCAAGTGGCTTTGGTCAAATCACTGATTAAGTATTTGCATGAACAGTAACAGCACTTGCCGACATTACTGCCAAGCTCATTAACTGTTTAGCTGCTGCCAGAAACAAAGTTAAACTTCCATTCCCCTCTGCCCAGCCTGCTCCCATATCTCCATAGGATGCAGCAAACTTCAAACAGGCTTAATTTCAGCTCTTACTTCTCCTCAAGCAAGTTTAATTTTTATTCATTTCCAACTTACATTTGATTTTACTTCAGTGTCATAGACAAGACTTTCCCAAAGGCCATGGAATTCAGCTGCGAAAGCAATATATTATATACCTGTTTAGGATAAATCAATCTGGAAACCTGTAACTCATCATTGCAGCACAAAACAGTTTTCAAATTATGCTCAACTAAAATGAAGAATTAAGAACACATATATGAAAGCAAGTAAAGCATCTGTGGGGGAAAAAAAAAAGACATTTTTCTCAAAATGCAAATATCACTTTCTAACAGACAAATTCAGCAGTTTCCCAGCTTCTATTTCCTTCAATAACTGTGACAAGAAATTGATGTTAATTTCTTAACATGAAATGAAAAATATTGTTCCTTCCACTCTCAGTAGAGGATGAACTTACACTTTACCAAGGGAGCAATGAAAACTTCTGGTAGGAGGATTCTAAGGAAAATTTTATCATTCAACTTTGTTTTGTTTTTTTTTTTTTAACATCAAGATGTAGAGGACCAAAAAAACCATGTAGCTGAATAACGCATAAAAAACTAAAGTTGTCATTTGAGTATCAATCATTCCTAGTTGTTGGCTTCTAACTTTCAGCAAAGAAAAGCAAAAAAGACTGAACAAGTGTAAACCACAAAACTGTGGCAGTACTGTCAGTGTATCAGATTTAATTCTTCCTGAAAACTAATGTAATGGATAATTCGGCGTTTCACAACATGGAAAGAGTAGGAAATGTTTCAAAATTGTCTCTCTGAGCTAAAGCTCACACCTGTGCTTTTCCTTTCAGGCAGAGAATCCAATTTCCCCAAGCACAAGGCAGTAACAGGCAGGTCTGGCTCTATCACAGAGGAAAGCCTGATTTTTCCTCTCCAGAAGACAAGGACTAAATGTCTTTATTTTGTTTGTCTGTTTCATGTATAAGAGCAGTACTGTCATGGGGGCTGGAAGCCAGCAGTGGGCTCTGGAAAATGAATATTTAAAGTGATAAGCTTCTTGTGGGTCTTCAAGTTAAATAAAACTTGGAATGCAACCACCAGTGTTAAAAACTTGCATGCTTCTGCTTATGACTATATGTTTTAGACCACAATACCAGTTATTTCCACACATCCACAAGCATTACAGAAATAAAGGATGTGTTTTGGAATCACCTGCAGCAGTTCAGTCAAAACCACAAAGGAAAATGTCCAAATATATTTGTTGCATAAAGAAACAAGTCAAAACATATTTGTTCTATAGACATTAAATACAAATAGTACCTTTAATACATAACTATAAACACTTTTAGCCTTTGCAATATTTTCTTTATTGCTCTAGAGCTCCCAGAAATGCCACACAGGTACCTGCTGGTAGCAGCCAGTGGTGAGCTGCAGTGATATCCTCATTCTCTTCTTCCAGGTTTTCAGAGGTTGGTCCTTCTTCAGTCAGATGAAAAATATGAAGAGAAAGACTGCTTGTGCTCAGGTCAATCGGCTAGAATTAACATAAAAAGATTTGTTACCTGTCATATTTCTCATTCAAAGCTAGATGAACAAAAGAAAGTTACAGTTCTCAGCTGGCATTTATCTCTGAAGCCTACTACCTCTGTTTCAGACCTTAATAAGCTGTAAAAGAAAGTTAGCCACTTTTTCCTAGTAATACTAGGCAGCCTAAGAAGAGATACTATATCATCAGCCTATAGACCTTGTCTTGCTTCTGCCCTTAGGGTACCACAAGTCCACCTACAACTAGTTCAGGGGCACACAAACAGAGGTGCACAGGTATTCTTGACCAGGAATACCTGTCTGTCCTTCAGTTTTAGCTCTGTGTCCACAATTGCCACAGACTGCACATTGTTGTTAAGGAAAGGGTCGTCAAACTCCGTCCACTTGTAATCACCAAACACAATGTTGTGTCTGTTCAACAGCTTTAAGACACTCATCCTAATATCTTCTTTCTTGGCCACACTAACAAGAAAGAAACATCATTACTTTATGGCATTGACATTTATAAAGCAATTTGAATTAGTGTTGGAAAGCATTATTTCATACATGAGGATTTCATGGAAAACAGCTTCCATCTCACACACACAAAAAAAACTCAACCAACCAACCAACCAAACCCCCAATCCTAAAAAAACAACACACAAAAGAACCCCAAACCCACTCAATCCTCCTCCAACATTCTACAGGAAAAAAGAACCTGTCAGATTCAGTTTGTCTGCAAAAGCAACAAGCTTGATCGCAGTTTTTAATGTGTGCATTAAAAGACATAATCCAAATAATACCATTTGCTCTGCTTGAGGACATAACAGGGGATACTGAAAGAGACAGCTAGAAGATTTCAAGAATGGAAAGCAGTTATGCAATCTGTGTTTCAGCAGGAAACCCAGAAAGACTCAGGGCCAAGCTACAGACTGAATTTGGTAAGCTTAACTTGGAAGCTCCATTATACTTTCAGCACAGTTGAAACATCAGGATGGGGACATAACATGGGGAGAATTCCAGAAGAGACAAAAACTACAGGAAAAGGAACACCATTTGAAGATTCAACTTAATTTTGCAATTTCAATGATCTAGAACCAATGCAAATTCTCAGTTCTCTGTTAAGCCTGGCAAAAATAGCACAGTGTATATTTTACACCCTGATTTTTCTAACACCTCGGACATGTTCTCCCATATCCTTCAGACATCCAAAGTGGTAAGACAAGAACTGGATAAATGGACAGGGAGGGTTGGACTGTCCACCTCAGAGTGCTGGGATTAGTACAAAGATTAAGCTGAGCTGTCAATAACTTGGGTGGGGAAAGGCAGTGTGGTGCCGTTAGCTTTGGGACCAGCACTGTTTTTGCATCCTTGACAATGGGATGTAAAGTGACTGCAACAAGGTTATGGATATCACCAAAGCAGGGAGAACTTGCAGTATTCTGAAAGAATACTTGCAGTATTCTGAACAGGGCTGCTGTTCAGAGGGACCTCTGCAGGTTGGCAATACAGTTTGACTGGAAGCTTTTGACGTTCAGCAAAGGTAAACATGAAATCTTAGCTCTCCATCCACTGCCCAGATAACAAAACAGATCAGAGGCCAACTGGATTACATGCAATTTTGCAGAAAAGGGCCCGTGGGTACTGGTGGACAAGTTGGCAGTAAGTCAAGTGTGCCCCTGGTACAAATGAAGAAAACCTTATTTGAGGCTGTGCTACCAAGACTGCAGATGTTAGGGGAAGCAAGTGTTTATCCACTGGCTTTGTAAGACCACATCTGGAGTACTGTGAGCAGTTGTGAGCACCAACACAAAAGACACAAGGATAAACTGGGGCAAATCCAGAACGTGGCCAACAACCTCAATATGAGACGGCACGACACGACCCACAAGGTGAAACTGAGAGAAGTGCATTTGTTCAATCTTAGGAAGAGACACAGGTGAGGAGACTCCCGGGAGAGCACAGAGAAGGCAGAGCTGGGTCCTGCGGGCTCTCGGAGGCACGCAGAACGAGGCCGAGAGGAAACAAGCACAAATGGCAGAAAGCAACGCTCTGATCAGAGACCTGCTCGACTTCTGGTGAACTTCCACATGGATCTGAACGCTGTCACACACGTTTGGGAGCGCTTGCTTCAAATCTCCAGCAGCGTCTTCCATCTTTCTAGCTCCTAGGAGAAAAGGGATAGCAAAGAGAAGCGACTTCCAGCGACCGCTACACGCCCACGGCACGGATGGCCCTTTCCAGGAGCCCCCTCCAGGTGCACACCGCCACCCGCAAAGACCGAGTACGCGATCGGCACCAGGATCAGAATCGGCACTTCCCTCCCTCAGAAGATGGCGACGACAGGCTCGGGACACGCCGCGAGCGCGGTCGCGCGGACAAGCGGCTGCTCCCGCCTCAGCGCTGGGGACAGGGAACCACCTCAGGCAGGCACGGCCTCGGGAGCGACGCGCCGGAGCGACGGGGACGGCGAGCGCGGGCGAGCCTAAGGCACCAAGCACCCACTGCGGCAGCCGCTGTTTGTAAAAGGCGCGCTGGGCGAGGCAGGGCCGGCCCCTCACCCGGATCTTCCTCCGCGGCGGTCGGGGGGGTCCGGCCGCCCCAGCGCTTCCGGCGGGGCCGGCTGCGGCTCCGCCATGGGGAAGAAGCACAAGAAGCACAAAACCGAGAAGGCAGAATGGCGCTCGACCTCCGCCACCGCCTACAGCGGTAAGGGCCAGGGGTGCCACTTTGTACCCGGGACGCGCCCTTCCCTTCCCCCGACGCGGCTGTCGGCGGGCCCGGCGTCCCTGCGCGGGGTGGGGGGCCTGGGCAGCGAGAGCCCTCGCTCCGAGTGCCGGAGCTGCCGGCGGCGGGGGCGGCCCGAGGAACGCGGGGCGGGCGGTGGGGTGTGAGCCGGAGCGTCTCCGTGCTTCCCACGGCCGCTCCTGAGAGGATCCGGTCACTGCGGTGCTTGAGTGATGTTTAATTTCACCTTGCTCTGCAAGGACCTTGCGACTTTTTTAGGGGAGGCCGAAGAGCTGGTTTCTTATGTCTTGCAGGTTTGTGGAACATCACAACGTAAGACGTGCAGAACGACTGTTCGTTAGCTTGGATTTGTTAGCCTTAGCTATTGTTTTTCTTTCCAAATGTATGATGTATATTTTTGATTTGCAACGAATTCTTATAAACAGTAGTTCTAGAAGAAGGTTTGGAGTTGGGGTTGTTTATCCTGGAGAAAAGGAGGCTCAGGGGGGACCACCGTCACTCTGCAGCTGCCTGAAAAGAGGCTGCAGAGGCTCTAGCCAGGTGGGGTTCGGTCTCTTCTCCCAGGCAACCAGCGACAGGACGAGAGGACATGGCCTCAAGATGCACTAGGGGAACTTCAGGTTGGACATTGGGAATTTCTTTACAAAAAAGGTGATTATGTATTAGAATGGGCTGCGCAGGGAGGTGCTTGAGTTACTGTCCCTAGAGGTGCTTAGGAAAAGACTGAATGTGACACTCAGTGCCATGGTGTAGTTGACAGGTAGTGTTTGGTCATAGATTGGACTTGATCTCAGTGTCTTTTCTGACCTAATTGAGACTGATTCTGTAATTGTTGTGTGCTGTTAGCTCCTTGTGCATTTTTTTTTTTTTTTTTTTTAAATTTAGATTATGTGGACAAGCCTTTGGAAAAACCCTTAAAGCTGGTTCTTAAAGTTGGAGGCAGTGAAGTCACTGAACTCTCTGGGTCAGGGCATGACTCTAGTTACTACGATGATAGATCAGATCATGAGCGAGAACGACATAAAGAAAAGAAGAAAAAAAAGAAGAAAAAGTCAGAGAAGGAAAAAGAAAAGCATCTTGATGATGAGGAAAGAAGAAAGAGAAAGGTAAGCTGTGATTTTTAGAATTCAGACACACCAGCCTTCATGCTGGCTTATCAGGTCTGAAATCTGGTGCAGAACTTTGTTTAAATCACTGTTACAAGAAGCTTGTTGTTTAAATCACTGTTACAAGAAGCTTGTTGTCTGGAGATAGCACTTCAGAAATGTAGAAAACCCTTGTGTGTGAGTTGGTGTACTTCTGCCATTTACAGGAGATACCTTTTGTGATGATTCTATGAAAAAAGTAAAAGCTTCCTTCTTAGAACTTTTTATTTTCTTTATTTATTTGCCTTGAATGAATGTTTCTGTTTTTCAGTTGGATCTTTTGTGTTTTAGTCTGGCGACAAACATGCTGTCGTTTTAGGGAGGGTATTTTCAGCTTTTCAAATCCAGGCTGTGTTTATATTTTGGAGATCTGCCAGGTTACTACAGGTTACAGGTTACTGGAAATTGATATGTTTACTCAAAACAGCTTCTGAACTCTTAAATACTGTGGTACATTACATCATTAGCTCTTTGAATAACCTGTGTGCTGGGCTTTGTGACTTTGTTAGTAGCAAGTAGGGTGGTCACCTTTGTTGTGTGTGTTGAATATTGGGGAGAGTTTGTTTAAAATCAGCACTGAGGCACTGACAGCACAATTACTTGTACAATTAAATTTTAAGAGTATTTGTTTTGTGTAATAATGGTTCTCTGACCTTTCTGCTTTTTTAATTCTCTCCTGTCATGCAGTTTTACTATTCTTGTGTGACAGGCTTTTTTGTGCTACTTTGTGTGCATTTGTGGCTAACATCTATCAGTTCCAAGGAATACAAGCCTAACAAAAAAAATCATCAGGAAGCAATAGATCTCATAGGATTGTTCAGAAGCTCTTAAATACAGCACAGAAAGTGCACAGTTTTCTTAGAACTGACGTTTCAGGCTGGGACTTGAAATGTAGCAAAACCAGCTGTCCTTCATACAAGATTTTGCAGTATCAATTTACTGAGTTGTGGGATGGGGGTTGTTTGGATTTTTTTTTTTCACAGAACTTCATGATTAATACATTGAAAATAAGCTAATGGATAGATAAGTAATGAAACCATAGTCTAAGGAAGGTTAATGAAAGTATGCTTTTCTGTGCAAATGGGGATAACGATTGTGGGAATTCAGGAATGACTTAGCTGTGCCTTTGCTTTGAAACTCAGGATGAGATCATTAATTGCCACCGCTGTTTTTTGTGGTTCTTTTGTTGGCTGAGTTGTCATATATTTTACTCATTTCTGTTTAATGTGG
This sequence comes from Onychostruthus taczanowskii, assembly GCF_017590055.1. Classification (NCBI taxonomy): domain Eukaryota; kingdom Metazoa; phylum Chordata; class Aves; order Passeriformes; family Passeridae; genus Onychostruthus; species Onychostruthus taczanowskii. The sequence goes on along the minus strand of NW_024498183.1, from coordinate 97,216 downwards.
CAAACAACAAAAATACATTGATGAGAGTGGAGCCACAGATTGATCTTTACCCAATAGTAAGTTAACTTTCTTTGCTCTCTGCTGTAGCTTATTATCATGCAGTTTTACATATAAATAGCTTCAGAATTTGTCTTTTCAATAAACATGCAGGAATGATAGAACAATACTGTATCAAATACAAAGTAGCAAAAGATTAACAGTTTTAATTGGAGAAAAAAATTGAAAAAGTGGTAGTGAAAATATACGCAGTATTGTTTAAGCTGTATTATGACTTGGATATTGAATGAATATTCCAAATTAAAAACATCACTGTTTCTTACCTTTTGATGTGTGGGATTGCGCATTCCAAGTACATCCCTCTAAAATATGTCTTCTCTCTGCTGTCCTAGGAAGAGAAAAAGAGGAAGAGGGAGAAGGAACAGTGTGACACTGAAGGAGAAACTGATGACTTTGATCCTGGGAAAAAGGTGGAGGTTGAACCTCCTCCAGATCGTCCTGTCAGAGCATGCAGAACTCAGCCAGGTGAACAGTGTGAAAGATTAAATTATTTTGGTTCTTTTTAAAAGCACACAAAGCTTTTGTCAAAGGTAAAATTTTCATGAAGATTTACTGAAATATAGGAACTTTACTTTTTCCAACATGCAGAACTTTCTGCTGTCTGAAAAGTCAATATTCCTCTTGATGCTTCCATGTTTTAGTAGGTTTGTTTTCAGGTGACAGATGTTGCCAAGGACATCTGTCTCTGACCTCTGTTTGTTGGCAGGATAAACCTCATTATAAAAGTATTATTGCATGTAGTGCTCCCCTAATTCTTCTCCTTAGCATTTAAACCATAGTGATCAGAATGTCTGAAACTAGGTTTCATTTAGTTCAAGGGAAAAAACTCTCGTGGAGACTTCTTAGGTGTTGTTTTTGTCTTTTTTTGTTTTCTAACCTGTCGCCTTGATTTTGTAAGATTTTGTTAAGCCTTCTGATGTTTGCATTCTTTCAACAAACTTTCTCACACACAGTTCTGTAAATAACCTATGTTTTGCATTCTTTCATGGAGGTGGAGAGAATTGATGGACCCTTGGTCTGTCCAGTGGCATTGGAGAGGTGGCACTGTCGCCCTCCAATCCACTGTCACCTTTGGAAAACTATAAATGTTGGAGTCAGAAAATAAAGTTCTTCTTCTTCTTCCTTTTTGTTCCCCTCGAGAGCAGCAGTGTCTGTGTCATCATTTTGTGCCGTATCACAACACTAACCTATGTGGAGTTTTAGTATCTCTATTTGCTTGGGAAGGAAGTTGTGATAGTGTATCTCTAAAGACTGTAGACACCACATACCAGCCCTGTTTTTCATTTACAAATCTTCTTTAATTCTTATCACCAGCCAAAATATTTGTCAGTTGTGTGTTGCAACTTCTGCATGTTTGATCCTTTCAGATTTTGCCTTGCTTTTTCTACCTGTAGCCATTGCTTGATAATTAAAATTCAGTATTGCTCAGTGGAAACCATTACTTTAGAGAATTTTCAATTACATCATGATCTCAGTTATGCATAAGCCTGAAAATGGAACCTAGTAGCAAAAAATTGTGCCATTAGGAATATTGTGAGTCTTATCTTTGAAATACTGCCCTTTGACTAGTCAAGTAATCCTGAGGAATTTTATAATTGTGATCACACATTAAATTGAGGAATAGTGACCATCAGCTGTCAAGGTAACTGAAATTTTCAGGTTAGAGTTTTTTAGGTCTCTGGGTAGTCAGGAGCCTTAAAAACTGACAAGATGAAAACTATTCCCATTATTATTCTCTTTTCATCTGGTTGTAAAATGGTATTGGAAAGCATATAAATTACCTGACCCAATCTGCTTAAGGAAGTGTCTTTTCTCTATCATGGAGAGTTGGATTTTCAATTCTTGATGCTTCATTAGTATTTCAAATGTCACTTAAAGCCAGTCTCTCTGAAGTAACAGGTCATTAACATGTAGTGTTTCTTGTATGATCTGTACAGGAAGTGAAATTGTAATTGTTACCTCTCTTGCCAGTAAATCTGCATCTGTTTGTCACTCTGTGATTGAAAGGCTTATAGAATTGCATGGGGTTTATGGTCAAGAGACCATGAAAATTGCACGGTGAACATGTTGTAAGAATACGGATTTCCCAACTACAGTATTTGAGCAACCAAGTTTCACTTTTTCTGCAGAAATATATAATGTAATTATTTTAATCTTATTAATGCATATTCTTAGAGCTGCTAAACGTAGCACTACATCTGACTTAATGGGTACTAGTTTTTAACGTGATAAGAAAAAAAGCTCAAAAAATAAAGGAAGAAGAAATAGGTACTGTGTGCTTAGGTATCTGATGTGCTTCTGCTTTGAGATCCATGTTCATACATTTGGCTTCAGATCAGTACGAGCTGTACTTGCAGTAGTATTTCCTCTGGTACTTACATTTTTAAACAAAAAAATACATGCATATGTGGTTTCATTGCACTTATCTGGGTTTTCATCTCAAAATGCAGCTGAAAATGAGAGCACACCAATCCAGCAATTACTGGAACACTTCCTTCGCCAGCTTCAAAGGTAGTTAATGTTTTTGTATCTTCAGCTTCAGTGTTGGCCGTGTCTGGTGCATATGTGTTACTTGGCAACTTCTTATGCTGGTTTTCTGTTTGAAAGTAGTGTCTGGTGACTGACTGTAAGATATTTGTTAACCTTTGCAACCATGTCAAACCTGTTTGTTTTTAAAGATAAGTTGAGGATAATTATTACCAAGTTTGCAGTTCTAGCATTGGGCAGGGAAATAAGTGTTTTGGGCAAATTATACATTGCCATTATAAATTTATTAAATATTAATGACTTAGTTTTAGGATTAAAAGCCAGTTATAACTCTACATTACTTAAAAAGATTGGACCGTTTTAGTTAAATTTTGTTTTATTCAGTGTCCACTGTCAGATACAAAGCAAATTTAGACCTGGTTACTTGTTAATCTTCTAAATTGAGACAGGCTTTTTATTTTATTGTTTTCTTAAACCTGCACCTCATGTTTTAAAAAAAACATTAATTTTTTTATTTTATAGCAATAAGCTGAATCTGGAACTAATTTAAAAAATTAAGCATTGTAGACTTTAGGAACAAGAAGGATTGAGCTTTTTTCCTCAGTGAAGCCAGAAGACCAAGTTGAAGTGTAGAGACATACAAGAATTAATTAAGAAATACAAGAACAAGCTTGAATTGATCATTTGTTCATTGGATTAAATTGAAAGACATTTTTAATGGAAATTTTCAAGAATTTCTTTTTGAATTAAGTCTACATATGTGAAATCACAATGCTCTCCTTTACCAGGAAATTTTTCTAACATGCATCTGTTTTATGAGAATGTTTTTAGTGGGTTTTGTTTTTTTAGTAGTACTATTGTGTTATTAATGTGATGCAAAAGTAAAGATTGTCGTGTTTGCTGCTGTAAATTAAATTTATTGGTTTTATTTTTAGGAAAGATCCTCATGGGTTTTTTGCTTTTCCTGTAACGGATGCCATTGCTCCTGGATATTCCATGATAATAAAACACCCTATGGATTTTGGTACGATGAAGGAAAAAATTGCAGCAAATGAATACAAATCAGTCACTGAATTCAAGGTGAATTAATAAAGATTTAGATATTTCACAACTAGTAAGAAACTGAAGATTCTTTTTAACTGTAGAAGCCTTTGTTACATTAATTAATGCTAATTTTTTTCAGAACTGAGCACTTTTGCGTAATCAGTGTGTTATAAATAATCTGTCAGATTCTACTACAATCTTCTATAAATTACTATGGAAACCAAGAACATCTTCTAAAGTTCTGTGGAATTTATGCTTCTAAACTTCAACAGGAGTAAGATTATCACAAAGACTTAAACCACTGAGCTCTTTTTTTTTTGGTCCTTTTTTTAATCTAGACCTTGTTAGATTGATTTAAATGTAATTTGGACCCGTCTGCAAGAAACCTTTAGATATACTGGAGCATCTTGTATACGAGTAAATAGCAACATATTTTTTATCTTTAATTATTCTGATTTTCATATAACTTCATTTGAAATTGTCTTGTGACAGAAACTTACTTGGCAAGTTTATTTGCATCTTAAGTTAGTTATTAATCATATTGTTATTGCTGTAAAAATTTATTAGTTATATTGTGGTTTTGCAGACAGTGCAGTAAGAAATGTTTTCATAGTATTGCTAGTATCCTGAAGGAGAAGAGTTTTCCTTAACTGATTTGTGAAGGTCATGAATTATTAGCAGCTTTTGGAATTGCTTTTTCCTAGACTGATGTTGATATGACGGTAGCCTCAGCAAGAGAGCATTGGCTTGTTTCTCAGGGTTAATCTCTTTTTTTGAAAGGTCTGACAAGGTGAGCAAAGAAGGTTTACATTGCTTACAGATGCTTTGACAAAGATTATTACTCTGTTTTGTTAAATAAGCCATAGAGATTTATAGGAAATAGTGAGAAAGATTTCATGATAGCATTGCCATCAGCAATGCCTTCAGGTCTCTAAATTCTGTCTTGCTGTATTGTCTTATTCAACAGCTTAAAAGTGAAGTTTGGGTGGGAGTTCTGTCACTGTTAAGTAACAGGCAAGGTTGCAGTATTGAAACTGGTGGGATAGGAGCCTGAAAAAAATTGCAGTATTTTTAGACTGACATTCTTTTTTCCTCAAGGACTTAGCTTCTGCTGATAGTTGGAAGAATGATAAAAGTTTGCTTAAAGTCTGCCCATGTTAGAGCGAAAAAGGAATGGACTCCCTTTCTAGATACATGAGGGTACCTAATTACACTGAGCTACAGAACCATAACCTTAATACAGAAATGAAGTTTGTAGGTTTTTAACCTCTGAAACAAAGTCTGCTCAAAAGGTTACCTGTCTGATATAACTAGCTGAGGCTAGTCACAAGACAATAAATAATCTAAGAGTAGAGTCTGAAAGAACTCTGTCTTGCATTTAAAAGAGGGACAGTTTCTGCAGAACACTCATTTGTTTTGCTTCAGAAAAAAAAGGGTCTGCTTCAAAGTTGGGCAAGCAGAAGACGGGCTGTTTCTACAGCACTTGCAAGGCCATCACTGGAAGTGTAGCTTACATGCACTTATTTGTCTGCTTCCTGGCCCATAGTTTGCTCATCCATGTCACCTTCTCAATTTCTGTCTTTGCGATGGTCTTGGTAATTGTAGGCAGAGGGCTTGTAATGCTATAAAAAGTCACCTTGGTAGCTCGGTACAGTGTTTGGTCCACTTAGTCCATTTGGTCCGCTTGGTTAAGAAGAAGATGTTATATTTGGCATTCAGGAAAGAGAGTGTTTTTTATAACCAAAAGCCAGTTCCAAAGGAAACTGAGCATCTTGGCAGAGGCTCAGACCTTTTCAATTCTGTTTTTGGCTTGTGTTCATGAGCCTGCTCCTAGAATATTACTATGTTCTTCAAAGAGATGCCAAGAGGGATATCTTCCAGTCATTTAACAAAGGACCTGAAATGTTTACAGTTCTTTTGTTTTGTATTTTACAGGCCGATTTTAAACTGATGTGTGATAATGCAATGACTTACAACAGACCAGATACTGTTTACTACAAGCTAGCCAAGAAGATACTGCACACAGGCTTTAAGATGATGAGCAAAGTAAGAGACCTATTAAAAACAAAAAGCAGAAACTTTGGGGGTTTTTATGTTACCATACTTAAAAGGAACAAAATAACAATGGTAAATGTTGTTTCATCCATCTGTGATGAATTACAGCAATGCCAGTTAGTGCTGCTGTATTTAAGGGCTTGATGGCATTTTTGTTATAACCCAGTAATTTTTATTTATTTCTCCACATTACCTGCACTACTGAAGTGTTTAAGAGCTTCTTTCAGTGGAAGCAGTTAGAATTCACATATATTGGACTCTACTGAAAAATCCTACTTCTGGCTGAAACTTTGGAAGCAAGATCTCATTTAAGTTTTATTTCTGTGTAAACAAGAAAGCACTACTTTTTGAAGGTGTTGGCTGTCGGGGAGTTTTCAGAGGTGTCACAAATATTTTTTATTCAGATACAGTTGTTGGCTTGTCAAATTAAAGTTTTTTGTGAGCTGCTCTGTGTGTGCACGTGTGTGTGTGTGCGCGCATGCGTTACAGCGATGGTAAGTTTTGTGTAAAATAGTTGTTTTTGCATATGCAGTTTGTTTGTTTGTTTGTTCTCTCTTGATAGTTGGGCTGCAGAAATTCTGATGCCATGCTACCATGACCAAATCATGTTGCATCGCCATTGGAAACGAGACATTAAGAACAAAATAAGGCCATGGCCATTCCCATCCCATCCCATCCCATTATCATAGCATCTTGGCTATGAGGGAAAGGTTAAGTCCCTGCCGCTCTGTCCTTTCTGATTCTAGGAACGGCTGTTAGCTTTGAAGCGCAGCATGTCGTTTATGCAGGACATGGATTTTTCTCAGCAGGCAGCTCTTTTGGGTGATGAAGACACAGCAGTTGAAGAACCTGTTCCTGAAGTTGTTCCTGTACAAGCAGAGACTACCAAGAAATCAAAAAAGCAAAATAAAGAAGTTATTAGGTAAAGGTTTTAATGGGCATGCTTACTCGTTTGTTGCGGCTTTTGTAGTTTTACACAGCAGGAAAGAACTGAGGAAAAAATCTCAGCATTTTTCCTTGAGGTCCATAGCATAAATGGGCAATTTTATTGTATTTTATTTGGTTTTTTATACAACTTGCTTAATAACCCGGTGATTCCTAACTTGAAGCAAACAATTCAAAAGATGACTGCATATTCTTTCAGACACTTAAAATTAATATCTATAGAGATATTTTCATTCTTCATTATATCTATATTAAATAATGAGTGGTTTCTTCTCATGATGGTTTAAAATGTTATTTTGGATATAGCTACAAATACCTTTTGCATTTTGTCCCTTTTTTTCCTTTCCTAAAGTAGTCTCATCAAAATGTAAGATGTTCTTCCCAGGAGGGCAAAATGGCCCCAGATCAGTGAGTAATTTTATTTAACTTTAACTTGTCTGGCAGGTTATGGATATTATTACAGGAGATTACTTCCTTCAACAATTTCTGGAGCAGATGATGACATCTCCACAGTGAAATGTTATTAAGCTTCTTGGTAAAATACATTGCTAGTGCAATAGTAATCCTCCAGCTAATAGGTACCCCATGTCACAAATTCATATTTTTATAACTAAAATCTAATATTAATAATTTTTTTAAATCTGAATTTAGTCAATTTATTTTATGAGATTTTAGCAGAAACCATGATATACAAGCAACTTATATTATTCAGTGTTCTTGCATAGGCGTCCAAAGAGACTATGAATTTAAATTGTAAAGCATTAGATCAGCTGGAATTTTATGGGAAAAAATATTGCAACAGAGCATCACTAGTCATATTGTAAATAGTCTGATCATGTAGATATGTTCTGCAGGTTTCTTTTTAAATCTTCAAAGTAAAAAAAGTGAAATATACCTTGTTTCATGGTTTTTTAAAAGTGAGCTTTAGAGTTCTCATCAGCCACTTTTCATTTTTTACACTTCCAGCATTTTTGTAATCCTTACTGCTGACGGAAGAAGTAGTATTCTAATTTAGGGGTTTTTTGGAAATAGAAGACTGCAACATATATCTTCATAAATAATTTTAAACAGTAATTATCTGTGGTGGAAGCTATTCTAATTACAACACAAAGAAACTAATCTGTTCCTGTATCATAGAGAATTGAGAAGGTATAATTTGTCCTTTGTTTAATGAGTTGTGGATAAAAATCAACTGAAAACACCTTTTTGTAAACAAGTCTTGAGAGGGAGGTGCTTTGGTTTTTTATTTTCCTGTTTTTTTAGAAGATGCAATAATTTGGTTTGTGTGGTGTCCAGCATTAATTCTTGCATAAACTCTGCCACAGGAGTAACTTTGTTCTTTGTCACAGAACAAGAAATTGAGACTGCCATCTACATCTAACATACAGATCAGACAAGTAAAAATTATGACCTTTAGTTTTATCCAGTTTATCAGCAATCAGATGTAGCATAAATCTACTTTTCTGTTCTTCTCAATGTCTATGTAATTTTAGTAGTTGAAATTAGGTTTTTACTAAGTAACGTGAACTTTTAAATACTTGTATTTTTGCATCTGTAGGATTGATACTGTATTTTTTGATGGACAATAAGACCTTTAGAGGGGAAAATCAAACCTAATAGCAGATATTTTTGCCTTCATATTTCATGTTTACAAACAGAGAAGGAGTTGAAGTCAGTGTTTGCAAAGTGTTAAAGCAGCTTAGACCTCTATATAGAGGAAAAAGTGACTTGATCACTTGAACATCCTAATGTTTAAATGGTTTTTGAAAATTTTTTTTAGGATGTTACAGTCTTCTGAATGTTCTTTCAAAATTCTTGTCCTTCAAGTATTCTGTAGTGTGTGATAGAAGGTGCCAGTTGAGGAGTTTCCTGCTGTGTACACCCTTTCTTAACGTTTCAATGAAACAAAATAGTATAACACGTTTGTCTCGTAATAGTATGATCCTGTGATGTTTTTATTGTCTTTAATAGCAAAACTTACTTGTGTATCGGATCTGAATCTCTATACAGAGAGAAATTCTTAGCTAAGCAAATGGAAGAAGATAACCCAGGAGAGAGAAATGGATTTGGTGTGAGGAGATGCTCTACCCAGTACCTAAGGTGTTTGGCCCTAGTGTTTAATGTCCATATAATGCCCTGAAATACTTTGATGTACAACATTTATTTTATGTATGAAATATAATGAAGACTGCCATATTCTATGATATCTTCACACTTCTCTTTATGGTATTACCTTTTTCTGATTTTATGTGATAGCTATGTCTTGTTCAGTCCTTGGGTATGCTTATTCGCTACGATTTTATTGGTTTGGAGCTCTAATGAAAACGGATCTGCTGAAAGATAAATGTTAAATTCTGTAATTTCAGTTACAAGCAGTTTTGTGATTGATACAGATTAGGAATGATAATTGCCAATACTAAAAACATAGAAATTAAAGGACTCCCTTTTAGACTGGGAGTTGTGTCCTACTTCTGCAAGCAGCTATATGACATAATCATCATAAATGCAGGCTCTTGGGTTTTTTCTCTGATAAGCAACAGTTTCTCTCATTACATAATTTATTTTCTGCGTCTTCCTGTTTGTAATTTTTGAAAATATTGTATATGTGCATGTGGGAGACTAAGGATGCATACCGCATTCACCTTGTATTAATGACAGCTTTACTCCCAGTCTCTGTTTTGTGCTTCATTTTATACTTAATTTTTCATCAGGATACAGAAACAATTAAATTTTTGAAGTTAGTAGTTTGGTAGTTCACAGCTTCTGCTGCAAAACTTCATAATATGATTATAATGATTATATGATTACAGTGATTATAATTCTACTTAAATGCTGAAGTAGACAGACACTGGGAGAAGAGTGGGACTGATTGTTCTGTTAAGCAAAGCCAGAATTCAGCCCTTTGTTTTGTTTTAGCTTTTAATTGCTACAACTCCTCTTCTTCTCTTTTTTAGCTGCATTTTTGAACCTGAGGGGAATGCATGCAGCCTGACAGACAGCACTGCTGAAGAACATGTCCTCGCACTAGTGGAACATGCAGCAGATGAAGCTCGGGATAGGATCAATCGATATCTACCCAACAGCAAGGTCTGCTGCACATGACAGTTTGCAGTTCCAGTTTGTGCCTGACTGTTGAATGCTTTGTTTCATGTTAGGAAACAGGCTTTACTGTTAGGCTGCCTGGGACTGGAGCATCTGGGATGTATGTTCTGTGTGGCATACTGATACTGCTGTTGTCTATCTTTAGTTGCCGCTGAAAGCCACAGTAGGGGGTTCTAAGTGGATCTCAGGTTCTGTCTTTGGAAATTCACTTGCAGGAAACTATGAAATGGTGTTCCATCTTGAATTGTTGCCCTTAGCATTGAAAGTGATTAAAATAACATCATACTTCTCTTACTGTTGCAACCTCAAGAAAGCAAACTACAGCATAGGTTGAAGGGCTATTAGGATTCCCCTTCCCTTCCCTCCCTTCCCCTCCAGGAATTAACATTTTTAGTGTTAAATTACTGTTTTTAATGAGGAGAGTCTGTAAACTTGTAGTTTTGTATTTACAAGTAGTAGCTGTCAACTGTAGCATGAGTACTAAATATACAGATCTTTCATTGACTAGGTTTAGATAGCAAGTTTTACAGTTCTGAATGTGATGCTGATGTTATTCCATGTATTTGGGTTTTGTGCTCTTCCAAGGACAAGCTTGCTGATGCTCTTGGTGCAGTTTTCTCTGAAGAATCAATTTTTTTAGCTGTGGGTTTTTCAGCTCTGTGATGATAGTGGTGGATTCCTTAATTTCCTTGTGCTAGGATTGGAGTGAATGCCCCAGGCATTTGCTACAGATCTGTACTGAGATACATTTACTCTCTTTCCCTTGAATTTTATGGAGTCTTATTCCCACCTTTGCTGCCATTTCACATCTTTCACTCTGGTGGTCTCTGCAGTTGCGAAAAGAATCAGGATGTGTCCACATCTTGCGTTTTCCACCGCTTTAAAAATTATTGCAGAAGAAACTTTACTTTGAAGTAAAAGTGGTGTTGTGTCTTCAAACTTAAATGTCCATTTCTTGGGCAGTGTCCCTGATTATGCAGTCAATTTAGGCTCAACTGGATTATGAAATGAAACTGCAAAGAGTAGTGGGTGAAGGCCTAGTTTCAATGTATTTCTGTTTCTTTGGATAATGAGAAGACTTGCTAGAATTGAAGTCTATTTGAAACCTCCAGAGTAAGAGTGGCTTTTTAAATCTCTTCAAAGCAATACTATTGACTGATGCAGTCAGTTTTGCACTGTTCAAGGAAGTTTCTCAAGGTGTGTAGCTCTTAGTTGCTAAGGCTGTTAAGTCAGCTTGACAGCCCCACTGCATGTCCCACTGAATCTAGGTAGCACTGGCATGTTCTTGGAATTCAGCCATTGCTGACTTGTACCATCACTTCAAGATATTGTTCTTGTTCACTCTCTTTCCAGCACCTCTGTTTTTATTGTATGCCAGTATTAGCTTTGGCCTCCTGTACGGAGTGAGTTTTAAGCTTTTTCAGATGGGGGGATATAAAACAAAATTGGAGAGATTTGTTGTTAATTTCCTCAGAAGCATTTACTAATATTTTTGTAGGGAGACAACAGTTTTCATTTTCCCTTTATATTGAGAGGTTACAGTGGTTTTTTTCTCAATTAATGTGTAGTTGGTTTCTGACATTAGCTTTGCTTGTTGCATCAGATCTGGCTCTTAACTTTTTAGACCCTGGTGTGCTCTGTTGTCTTTCACATCTGTCTTTAGCATTGTGCTTGTCTGCTTCAGTAGGTCTGTCACAGCACTTCTTCCTCTTGAAGAATTTGGTAGTGTGTTAATAAAAGTACTTCTAATTAGAGAAAGTTGTGGGTGAGACATGAAAGCAAACAGTTCAATCTGTATTTGAAAATAAGCAGTGACTTTTTTTGTGGATAACTGCTTCTAAAAAGAATGTGTGTTCTGGACTTCGCAGTCAGAAAGGCTGGTTCCGTGCTAATGACAATGGAATTGGGTTTGTCTTGGTTGAAAACTTTACATCTCACTTAGAAAGATTAATAGGGCATTGTATATATGATGTGTGAACTTCTCCTCCTAAGTCTTCTGTTCTGAAACACTTGCTAAGTGGTGTTGAATCATTGTGACCCAAGGTTCTGTGTATGAAAAAGGGAATATCAAAGTGCAGTACAATACAGCTAAAAATGCTTTTTATAGTTTTCTCTGTAAATGGGCAGCTCCTTCTTTGAGTGTGACCAGTTTTGAATGATTCCTCCTGTATCTCTCTGGTTCTGTTCACAGATTGGTTATCTGAAAAAAAATGGAGATGGAACTTTATTATTTAGTGTAGTAAATTCATCTGATCCAGAAGCAGAAGGTAAAAGCCACACTTTTTCAAGCAAGCATTTCTTGTCTTGAATGTTCTAACAGATTTTGAAATCTTAACTTTAGATACAGATCCTGTGTAGTATAGATGAGTTTTAAAATTGTTTTTAATTTTTCCAAAATTTTTATTCTTTTCATTAATTATTTCCCAAACCATTTTCCCAAACACCCCAAAGGTATTTCTGTTTGCCTTCTTTTCGCTCTTCATTTGCTTTGTTTTACTGTTGCCAATAGTGAGAAGATAAAATAATATCTCCTTATAAGCACTTGCACATTGCTACAACTTTATAAAGAGCTTGGAAGACAAGCTTTTACTGCAAGTACACTGTAGTATTAATACCTAATGACAAAAGATGAATGAAGATGCTGCAATACTGTGTAAATGTGCAATGCACAGATGCAAATGTAGAATAATCTTTTCCCTCTTTATTACGTAATTTCAATCATTAGCTAAATTTCAGTTTTAAGTTTGTGAGATTTTGTTCAATTTTTTTTCTTTAGTTCCTTGATATTTTCTTTTTTTTTTTTTTTTGTTCTGTTACTATTATGTTATTTATATTGTTTTATTGTTTTATGCTTTCCCTTTGCTTTAATTTCAAGCTCAAGATGCTGAAGTATTGAAAATTCGTAATGAATAAAATGCCATAATTTTTTGGAGTGTCATGTTGACTTAGCACTTCCTTCTCTGCACCTTAAGAGATTAGATTTTTTTCACAGCTTTCCTCTTGTTTCACTGATGAATATATGAATGATTCTGACATTAATCACATTGAGAGACGCAAGCCTGCTAAATTCTTTTTCATCTGGTAGTAAATTTTTCTGGAATGAAATTGAGCATTTTGGCTGCTATCATGCCTATAACCTATTTCTAAAAAAAAATATTATTTAATGCCTCTGAAATTATGCCATTGAAAATTTAAAGAGTGATGGTAATGGATTTCTATAAACAAACAACTACTTAGTGAACATAAAGAGAGTGCAAAAGACTGCTTTTATCACTTTAGTAGTATCTGGAAGGTTTGTGAATCAGCTACTAAAATAATTACAGATTCTGCTGTATACTTTAAAGGTGAAATAACTTAAGTAAGCCATAGATCTTGTGAATATGACATGGAAGCATATTTATAGCTTGTGGTTGAAATTTAAAGGAGAACCTGAATTAGTGTACCTACCCTTAATGTATAGTTTAAAAAAACATTTAGTCTTTATGTTAATTACAGCTCTAAAACAGCAAATTCTAATTATTTGTCATAAATTGTAAACATGAAATGCTTTTCTAAGCCTTCTTTTAAATCACATTATTAGAGGAAGAAACTCATCCAGTGGATCTGAGTTCACTGTCAAGCAAATTATTACCTGGCTTCACTACACTGGGCTTCAAAGATGAACGAAGAAATAAAGGTAATTACCAAAGACCATGCTTTAACTTTGTGTTTATTAAATGTTCAAGCAATTACTTGATATAAAATAATTTCAGTTTATACTGTGAAAGTTCACTTGGCTATTTTTATAATATAATAATTCCATTAATAGCAGAATGCAGCTTATATTAAATGGAATATTTTTCTTATTAAACGTATATTAATTAGTAGTTTATGTATTAATATTTTACTGTAGTATTATAGCCACACTAGAAGATTTCCAATAATGGTAGCCCATTTTCTCTGGGGGAAATAGTTTTTCATAGTAATTGCACTTACGGTTGAAAAACAGCTTCCAGTCATGTGCATTTTGCAACATATGAAAAGACTTTGCAGACTGTGGATTTTTTTTTCCTGGTATTATTGACAGTTTTTGATAGTTTCTAATATCCTGTCCAGAAACTGGCTGGCAACTAACATGTAGATGGACACAAAATGTAGAAATATAAAAGGGAATGTGACTGTAAACCTTTTTCTTCTCGGAGTGGGGTGGATAACTTAATTCTTGATTTTTCAGTAGTATAAGTATGTTTGTTTATATGGTTAAAATAGTGCTGATTCTAGAGTCTGGAAGTATCCTTGAGACACTGCTCTTGCTTTCAGTTGGAGGAAAAAATACATGGCACTTTCTGTATCTGTTTCAGAAAGTACAATCTTTTTTTTTTTTTTTCCCCCAAGTGATCTTTGACACTTGTGTTAATCATTTGTTGTGTCTTTTATCTGTGTAGTAACCTTTCTTACCAGTGCCAATACAGCACCTTCCTTGCAAAACAACTCTATATTTCATGATTTGAAACCAGATGAGATGGAGCTCCTATACTCAGCATATGGTGACGAAACTGGGATCCAGTGTGCCTTAAGGTAAGTTCTTCCTTATTAGGAAGGTTAACTTCTCATAGCAATTTTTTGCAAAGCAATTTAAGCTAGATCCCAACTAAAAGCCTCCAAATCCTGACTTTTTTCTAATTTTTCTTATTTTTAAAATAAATCACTATAAAATTTGAAGCTAGTTTTCATCCTTCTTGGTTTGGTGGGTTTTTTTGGTTGTTTGTTTGCTTTTGGATTTTTAGATGTGGGGAAAGTTTTAGGGGCTTTTCCCATTTGACCTTTTAAGCTATTCTATTTTATTACAGGGTTGTTATGGATCTTGTTATTGGGGTCTTCAACCATAGTACATTATAGGTTGCCACACATTTAGTGTTACCCAGCAGTAAATAATTTCAAAGGAAAGTAATATATTTCAGTGGCTTTAAAACAATGATGTTTTTCAGTGGGTTTCAAAAGGGTTAATGCTACTTGAAAATAAAAATGCCATTTATCATTAAATTGTTGATCTTGGAGGGAAGGAAATAGTCTCAAGCTTTTTATCTTTTGTGTTTTGTTTTTAACCCACTACCCTACCATCAATGATAGTTCAGGACAAAATTTGCTGGTACTTGTGAAAAATAAATTATAAATCTACTACTGAAGTAAAAGAAAAAGCTCTATGTCCTGATGACCTTAACTGCTTTCCTGTAAGCAATAAAGCGTTAAAGGAAAAAGAAAATGCCAGTGTAACTCAGTATATTTGGGAAAACATTTTCAGTTGAAGTAGTTTTTATGAAAGTAAATGCTTTCTGTAATGCTTATCTCCATTCCCGCTAGCTTACAAGAATTTGTGAAGGATGCTGGAAGTTACAGCAAGAAAATAGTTGATGATCTTCTGGACCAGATCACTAGTGGGGACCATTCCAAAACTATTTATCAGCTAAAGCAGGTGTGTCCTGGGTGCACTGAAGTGTCACAAATTTATCAGAATAAGAATGAACCTATTGGCTTTTTAATACTGTGTGAGATGCTTTGTTTTCCACTGCCAGTTTAAGCCATGCAAACCTAGCTGTTCAAGCAACCATAAATCAAATTAGAGACTGAATTAATCAATGAAGGAGGAATCCTTTTCTCTGGCTAGGTCAGTTCTCCAATGTGGTTCACTATGTGACTGTAGAAAGGAAGAGACAGGAGATGCAGCATAGCAGGGTCCAACCAACAGGATGGAGTTTGGGCAGCCTTGTCACTCAATGTCATGACTTACATACAGACTTCCGAGTTATATTGCACTCCTTTTGTTAAAGTTTTGGGATTTTTCTTAATTGAAAAGCAAAATATATTTCTCATGTGTTGAGGACTCCTCATGTGTGGAGACACGAGGCTTGATTTCATGCTTGTCAGAAGGTTGGTTTATTATTTTATGATATTTTATGATATTAAAATACTACATTAAAGCTATACTAAAAGAAGAGAGAGAAAAATATCATCAGAAGGCTTGAAAGAACAAGAATAGAATGCATAACAAAATCTTGTGACTGCTCACAGCCTCGACCCACGTGGCTGTGATTAGTCATCAATTGAAAACAATCCACATGGACTAATGGAAGATGCACCTGTTGCATTCCACAGCAGCAGATAGTTATTGTTTACATTTCTCTCCTGAGGCTCTCAGCTCTTTCAGGAGGGAAAAATCCTAGCAAAGTATTTTTCATAAAATATCATAGCTACACTTATGGAAGGATTAGTTATTTGGAACATGGAAGTAAAGTTTAAAAATAGAGTAATTACCACTGTACCAGGTGTCTGTTACCCCCCAGTGCTAAATTTTACATTCATTCATGTAGTGTGTCTACAGGGAAAGCTTTTAACTTATTTCCAAAAGCACTTTCCTGAAGAGATGCATACTAAGATTGGAGAAGAGAGTTTTCTCAGAAATGTGTATGGTTCTAGTGAGAATGTTTGCATTCCCAAGACAAAATAAATTAAAAAAATTGCAAATTTTCTGAAGATAAATTTCATGTTATCTTCACTTTGAAAGACAGTCTTAGGTTGAAATAATTGTCTGCTATTTAAAATGCTAACACTCTGAAAGACTGAAGAATAAAGAAAGGGAGGCAGGGTGTGAAGATGGAAGGTACTTAGGCTTCCTGACATGGTGGAAATGAGATTATGCTACATCTTTGCAGAGTTAGAAGTGGAGTAGGGTGGGTGGTGTTTGGAAATAAGGAGACAATGGAGTGAAAAACACTGACGGTCCTTTAGAATTTTCTGGGTGTTTTTTCCCTACGGAAAAAGATGGTACATAGAACAGGAAGAAATGTAAAGGATTAGTTTCAAAAGTTAAAACCCAATATTTTGAATACTCTTCTTCATATAGACATGTGTGTATGCAACATAGTCAACTTAGCATTAAAGTAAAATGTGCCTTTGCCTTTTACCATGTTTTTCTATGAATGTCATTCCAGTTGAGAATTTCTGAGGACCTTCTGAGTGGTCAATGGCTATTTGCACTTGAAAATGCTGTTTAGTTGTGACATATATGGATATACACTGCTTTTACACAATTACATGTGTTTCAGTGATCATACACATAGTGTTCTATGCTTAAGCATTTTGTACTACTGCATTTGAATAAGAATTAGTATCTCTGGAAGTACAACCTCTAAGGATTTGTGATCAGAAGTTACTGAAGTAATGACGAACATACTGCATTTGAATATAAAGTTTATGAGCAGAAGAAATAGTATAAGGGAACTCAAAGATTAGTTAAAATGCATAATATTAAAATATTTAAGAATGGCAACTGTTGCATTCTAATTATGTTACAGATATCTGAAAAAGTTAGCTGCCTCTAGCCTCCTTTTGTGTGTGGTTTGAATATACTTAAGATTAATAGCTTAAGAAAGATGTCTTTCTCATGTGTTCAATATAAGCAGTTATTGGTATTCTTTCATTCCAGAGGCGAAACATCCCAGTAAAACCACTGGATGAAGTTAAAGTAAGTTATGCTAATACTCTGTTTGTTTGGGGTTTTTAACAGGGAAAAGTGTTTTGGCATTTAAAGTAGAGAAAGTTACATTCTCTGAGCTTGCAATATTCCAGTGCCTTTGTTCTGTATGGTAATTCAGAAAAGATTGATAAATGGAGTATATGAAAAAGGAGAGGCTTTAGGTTATTCCTGGAGAGGCTGTCCTGGTTAGTTACAAATTGTTGGCATGACTACATATGATTGCCCTAGAGAAGAGCTGGTCTTTAGTTTTTTGTGAAGGTTCTACTCAAAACATCACAGGATGGCCCAGAACCTCATTGTGGAAAACCAGTCAATTACACAAATATTCTCAGGGAACATCCTTAGTAAATATAAGTATTGGTTTTTAACAATATTACTGAATGGGACGTGCCTTGGCTTGTCTGGCCCCTGCTGCTGGCTGAACCAAATAGCAACTGTGGTGTTTTTACCCCACAGAGACACTCTGGCTAGCTATGAGTCACATAGGGCACATTGGGACAAGTCCGGGCATGCCCAAGCTCTGGTGGCGGTGGGATAGAGCGTCCTGTCTCATAGGGTCTGTTCCCCAGCTTTCCCTGATGGAGAAGCTTTAAGGCGAATAGTGAAGGAAGGAATTGGTCCTGATGGAGGGTTTTAATCCAGGGTTTTTATTCTGAGCTGCATGGCCTCTGAATGTAGCAACAGCTCCACCAGGACTCTCAGCTGCGTGGTGTCCCGTCCTTTTACCGTGGGGAGAGGGGGAGGGGGGGGGAACCCAAGGACCACCAATCCGGTATGGGGGGAGGGGGTCTCAGGTGAGAAGGACACCTGGATGAGCCAATGGCCCCCCAGGGGGTGGAGAGCATCCTTTGAATCTGCCAATCACTTCATACCCTTCTGGAATTTCTGGGTTGATGGACAGTATTTGGCTGAGGTCAGGGAGGGGGAAAGGAGAGGTGATTGACACACTTGGGGAAAGACGGGGGTAACTGAGGCGAGTCATGACATCACACCGCAACATATAAGCTATGAAATGCTAAGATGTAAAGTATTTCTTTGTTATTTAGGTTCTGCCAGTTCTTATAAAAGAAGAACACAAGTTGCGCAATACCTGTCTGGATTCTTCCAAACAGATTATGGTAAAATGGCTGGAGGATAGGGGAGGGAAACAACAGGGAAAAAAACAGAAAGAGAAAAGTAGTATTGAGACATTATTTCATTTCAGTGCACAATCTGAGGTAGAATATTAAAATTACATTATCTGGAATAAGGTTGCAGTACTGAAAATGAATTCTCTGATATTTAGTCTGTTTCTATTTGTGGCTTTATTGTTCTTCAGCTTATTTCAGCATGCATAACTAAGTCTCAGAGGCAGAAAGATCACATAGGACTCTGAAAAATATACTTGATCTGCTGATCGATATTTGAGGTTCAGCCTACTGTAAAATTGGAAAACACCCCATTAATATTAATCAGTTTTATCATATCCATTGAAAATGTCTGTTAGAAAGTATGGGTAAATAATGCATATCTTATGCTTTTACAGCTACTAACAAATCTTTCTTTAAGTGGTACTGTTTTTATCTTGCAAATTATTTGTGACAACAGAAGAGATGCGCTACATTCCATGCAATTCACAATTTGCAATTCACATAAAAATTATGTGGATCACATTATAGCAGCTAAAAAAATTAATCATAGTTCTATAAGTATTCCTTATGTTTTGTGGGAAGGTGTGGATTTCTCTAGAAGGTGATTGGTTATTTCATATAAGTGCTAGGTTTCATTTTCATATTTCTAAAAGATAATATCTGGTTGTATGTTTACCTGAGTGTCTCATTTCTCCTGCTGGATCAGGCATCCTCAGAGATTTCCCTTAGAACAGGTTTTGATGCTTAGTGATTCTGATTTCTTCCTTTGTGCCGTTACATTAGCAATATTGTAGTGCGTGTGGAAAGAAAGGGAGTTGCAGAGTGTAGGCTGTATTTCATTATCCAGATATATAGGAAAAATACTAGAGTGGCAAGTTCCAGCTGATACTGTGAAGAAGGAGGCACACTGTATGAAAAATTTCCATAAATCCAATGTTCACATATGGAGAAGATGAGGGACACTGGCATTACTTCCACCTGCTAGGGTTCTGCCATGAGACATGGATGAGTTGAGTGTGTAATTGAGTTTCAGCAGTCCTGGATCATGAGATAAAAGACTTGGACTACTGTGCACATCCCTAGCCATTCATGTAACTAGTCTGTCCAGGAATCTTTTTGAGCTGTCTCTGAATTTCAGGTTAGCCAAGATGGTTATGGATGCTCCAGTCTCAGATGCTGAGATAACACTTCTGAGAGAATGGATTTGTGCATTAAAATTTATGAAGTTAACATCATAGCTTGTCACTCTTGCTAATCTTTCTGTTTCTTGTATTTTAATAGGTTGGAGAATCTGCTGGAGACAGTAACACTTCTGACTTGGACTTTCTCTCTATGAAGCCGTATTCAGATGTATCTCTTGATATTTCTATGCTAAGTTCGTTAGGTAAGTAGCTAAATATACAAGACATCAGTTATGATTTAGTTGTACCATTTAGAGCAAATG
The DNA here is from genome assembly GCF_017590055.1 of Onychostruthus taczanowskii. Lineage (NCBI taxonomy): Eukaryota > Metazoa > Chordata > Aves > Passeriformes > Passeridae > Onychostruthus > Onychostruthus taczanowskii. The sequence goes on along the minus strand of NW_024498183.1, from coordinate 77,439 downwards.
ATAGCAGGGTTTGCTAAGACTAAAAAAAAGGGTTTGAAAAGTAGTAATAATTATACATTTGACTGTGGTAAAAGTCTAGGGCTGATAAATGGAACCTTGCTCTGTTTTTCCTTTGAGACATCCATGTGTTATACAAGCTAACTTTTCCTGTACAACTGAAAAAAAACAAAGTATTTGTACCTCACTATTTTGATAGCTTTGCTTGTGTTTCTTGTGTTCATAGTAATATAGATTTTAAGAACCAGTGTGAAGCTTTCACTCAGAAATTATGTTGCTTCATATAATGTCTTTTAAAATAACTTGGGAATTAGGTAAGTATGTGAAACCTGATCATACTGCTACTTGGAATATCCCAAAACAAAAGTGGGAAGAAACTTCTGGGGCTGGATAGACTTTATCTTCAGTTGTGTGAAAGAATTTGGATACTGTTTCAAATTCATGCCTTTGATAGTTATCCTGTAATTACCACAACAAATATTGTTACCATTTCTGCAGGCAGCTGAGCTAGTCAAATGTCTTCAAAAATGTCATCCAAGCAAACAACTTGCTTATGTTTTAAGGTACTTTTAGTTCTGAATGTGAAGTAGGTCAAGCCATCTATTATAAAACACAACCAAACTAATTGAAGGCTTAAAGGGAAAAAAGATTTCTACAAATTTCTCACATAGGTGCAGTTTGAAAAACAATTGTAAGCTCTGATTATGTTGTCTTACTTTAATTTTATTGCAGTTCAGTAAAAATGAATAAATATCCATTTTATAGATCATGTTTAGACATATCAGTCTTACTATAAATTTCATGCACTACTGAAAGCTGCTTATATTTTCTTCTTTGGCCTTTCTGTAAATAATCATACTGCTAGATTAGTTGGCTTCCAGAGAGAGTTTATTAAATTGCTTCCTATCATAATTTTTGCAAAATTAACATTTAAGAAAGAGAAGGGAAGAAGTTTATCTTTCTGTTTAAAGTTGGGGGAATTTTTTTAGGTCTTCATATGAAAGAATAGCATATATTGGCCCATACGTCCAGTTTTTTCCAATTTCACAATTTAATTTGACTTACTAGAAAATCAATGTAGCTGGAGAAGATACAGAACCTTAGAACCTTCTGTGATGGGGATATCTTTGCCTCCATAGATTTCATGTTCTGTTTTAACTGTATTTTGAGTTAGATATTTAAATGAACTGCTTGCTGACTGTTTTGCCACAAACTAAATGTGTTATTTTCTGTGAGGATGGTGAGGCACTGACACAGTTGTGTCAGTTGTGCGTTCCCCATCCCTGGAAGTGCTCAAGGTCAGGTTGAATGGGGCTTTGAGCAGCCTGGCCTGGTGAAAAGTGTCTCTGCCCATGGCAGGGGGGGTGGACTGAGATGGCCTTTAAGGTCCCTTCCAACCCAGGCCAGTCTGTCCATATCTGGCATTTCTCAGCTAAGGGAGACAAATTAAACTCTTAATTGTTTAGATACTGAGTGTCAGTTCAGTTTCAGTCATATCCTTGTGGCACTTTCCTTTATCTTGCAGTACTGCACAGGTCTGCAGCTGTTGCTTTTTAGAAGTGCGAGGAAAATGCAAGATTGAGGTAATTTGGGTATAGACAATGCTTGTGTTAATTACGTTTAGAACTTTTTTATAGTGTCTTGGTAATTCATGGGTCAATGTACATGTGCTAATTACGGGTTTTGATTGGTGGCTTTTAGGAAAAGTGAAGAAGGAGCTTGATCATGATGATAACCATCTACATCTAGACGAAACAACTAAACTGCTTCAGGACCTTCATGAAGCTCAGGCTGACAGAGTGGGATCCCAGCCATCATCCAATTTGAGCTCCCTCTCCAATACCTCTGAAAGAGACCAACATCATCTTGGTAAAGTTAGCTGTGTCACACAAGTTCCAGTACTAGTGCTCTATTTGAAATTGATTTAAACTTACATTGTAATTTATATAAATCTTGTGGGAAACTACTCTGATAAAACGGTTTGCTGACTGATCATGTTTTAATTTTTAAATATGCCTGGCAGAGATAACTAACAAGACATTCTTTGAACCTCCAAAACTAAGACCACTAATTGTAATTTTCTATTTTTTGATTAGATGTGATTGAGGTAATTGTGAAGTAAATTGATAATTCAATGGCAAATTCCTATAGGCACTTGCATTTGATGCCGTCAGGTACACTAAGAAGTATATAATGATTATTTTACTTCAGCGTAGTTGTGTGCAGCAAATAACGAGTGGGATTCTACAACAGCATTTCATTGTCAACTCTAAAATTCAGTGATAAGATGGGATGATAGCATAATATACTGCTTAATTTGGTGCCATTTCTGAGAAGGCAGAAGATGTTGGATGCATGATACTCAGTTGCATTTTGTATAATTAACTCAGAATAATCAACTCAGTAATAGCATAATAATTACTATTCCAAAAATTATCTAAATTACTAAGAATCTTTGGATTTCTTTTTCATAATCTCCTGTTTAAATATCATTTAGATGTCTGTCTTACTTTAACAGTCTAAAAGAAACATGTGAAATAACCATCCTGTTTATGTGTATAAATATCTCTTAATTTTTTTCTGTACTTTTAAAGTTTTTATTTTTTTTCCCCACGTTTAACAGGAAGCCCCTCTCATCTGAGTGTTGGAGAACAGCAAGACATGGTTCATGATCCCTATGAATTTCTTCAGTCTCCAGAAACCTCAACTGCTACTAGTAACTAATCTGACATGTACTATATTTATTTTGTATTTTAATTGTATTATGTTTTTATAAAGCTTTTGTCCATGACAGAAACTGCATTTTTGTCCTCTTTTCTATGAGGATTGCTGTATAATATTATCATGTATACAGGATTAAACAAGCAAACATATAAAAACCCCAACCCCAAACTAATTAGTGCATCAAGTTGTTAGCAATGTACCAAGAACTGCTTTCATTTTGTTTGTTAAGGGAGGGTGTTATTTACTGGTGTGTGAATCTTGACTGAAAAGCAGCAAATAATGTGTTAGAAAAATTTATATTTTATAGACACTGAAAAGTGATAATTTTCCCAGAATCATGGCAACAGTCATTAACTATTTGCAGTACAATTATCAACTAGTTCTGTAGATAATTGTTCTGTTATCTGCTGTTCAGGTTAAGACCTGAACATCTCCAAGGAAGATCAAAGAACTGCATGAACTGGGATCATTATTGTGTTTTCTATCTCCAAATGCTAATAATCTGTAGAAATTGTTTTAAACATTTCCCCGTATTTTAAAATGGTTTTTTTTAATCACTGCAGAGAGCATTTAATTGAGAGTAACAGTACTTGGTAGTTCCAGTAGAATGCTCATTTACTAAACTTCGATCCTGAATTTGAAAAAGATGAATGTTTTTGTGATCTCTTGTATCTTGGAACACAAAAAAAAGATAATACTTGTATTTTTTAATATGATGTGTATATCTCATAGGGTGAAAAAATACTATATAAGGTGTGCTTTTCAATAATTCCCAAATAAAACTTTTATAATACATCAATACTGAAACTGGGTTTTGTACTATTGCTGTTTGCAAGCAGACAAATGTTATTAATTTACCTTATTTTGTAAATATTAATAAAAATAGAAAAGCAGTTTTGATGTATAGCAAATCTGTTGTTCTTGCCAGGGAGAAGTTTGCTTCCTTATACTAAGTCTGAAATACTAAAGAGTTTTGGGTTGAATTCATGTGCTGCTTTCAAAGATTAATTTCATCATGCCACATGTAGCTATAAACCCTTTTAGTTTTAGTAACCTCAGTTTTTAGGAACATGAGGGAAGTCAGATAATTGGTAGTAAAGTCTTGATAAAGTCTAAATAGGAAGATCGTTTCGTTCCAAGTGGGAGTGCTGAAGAAAGAACATGGCAAGGTTTTTCTGTCTGGGAGTTGTTAGGAATGTGTGTGGCACTGTGCTTGGGCTCCTTTGCTGCTCCTGCATTCTGATGCATCATGACTGTCGGTTCTGGGAAGTGACATGGATGATCTGCTGCCCTGTGGCAGTGTTCTTGGCAAGGATTTGCACAGATACACAGCTTTGTGTCGGTTTGCACCTTCCCAAAATTATTTCAATTGAAAATGTCTTTAAAAGTAACATGCTTTTGATCTCTCGTAAGTCTGATTTCTCATACAGTAAATATAAATTGATTCCTGTAACAGACTCTAAATTTTAGTTACAGTTGGTGAGGAAATCTTTATTGAAACACTAGCTGTTAAATTGCCTGCCTTAGCTCTTGAATAAAATTCCACAGGAGAATGTTTAAAATCTCTCTCGAGGAATGTGCTGTTTTTTTCTGGTTTTTGTTTGAACTGCAGTGTTTACTACTGAAAACTGAAATAATGTGCAGTATTTTATTTGATACCTTCACCTTGGATTTCAGGCAGAATGCATTCAAACTCTGTGAAATTCTGTAGATCAGCCTTTATGAGCTCCATGAGCTGATTGTATAAAAAGCTGGATGTTGTTTGCATCATTACTGTACCAGAGAGCACTTTGTGCCTGAGGAAGGTTTGCTTATTTATTCAGCCTATCTGGCCCTTAAGCAATGTTAGTTATGCACAGCAATCTCCAACTGCTGTTCCAGGGGTGCTGGACAATCCCTTCACTAGGCCTACTGCCTGCATTCCCCACGGGAAAAAATGCTTTTAGGACAAAACTTCTTCCTAGAAGCAAATATAAATGTTTTTGCCGTGGTGCCTTCTCAAAAGTGGCAGACATTGACTTGTAAGCTGTTTGCTGAATGTACTGAGACCCATGATTAGGTTCACTAAATGCCACAAGAAAGTTTTCATGTTTCTTTGAGAAATCTCATTCTTCTAAATTTTATGCAAAGATTGGACTCTTCAGTTTGCAGTCTCTGGTAAAAAAATGCTAAATTTTAAAGTAAGTGGTTGAAGCAATGTCTTTCGCTCACTTGTTTGTCACAGTGCATTTTTACTGATTCTTGTGCTAAAACAGAATCTCTTGCTCCTCTTCGTTGTTGGTGTATGTGCCTATGCTTGTACCAGTGGTACACTGTTGCATCTTCCAAATTATTCTGGTTTATTTGAAAAAAAGCCTTAAGAATAAATCTGCCTGTCCTTTCCTTAAGTGAAGGGTAAAAAAATCCCTAAGGCGTGTCTTATTTGCTCTTGTCTCTGCAGGTGGTAAGTTCACATACACAGAAAAGCTTTGAACGAACCAGTAAAGGTCTCTAATCTTATGGTCCTATTTAAATACTAAGACTTTTAAAAACTTGGTTTAGTTCTTTAAGTTTATATAACACATATCATTATTTATTTAATCCAAGATAAACACCATTCCTTTCTAGGTGTTTGATAGATATTTCCTGTTTGGTTCATTTGGGAGACAACTCTGTGTCTGTGGCACCCTGTTCAACTCTGTAATACATAACATGTAACATGTTCTAGCTAGGTGGCACCATATGTCAGTAAAGTTTGAGTTCCCATTGGTTGGAATATGCTGCCGTTGGAATAGAGGGGAAATTCCTAGGTTGTTTTGTAAAATCAATCCAGGGTTTCTATAAAAATTGAGAAAATTAAATGCATTTTTTCAATTTTTCCCTCTAGTAACTGTTATATGAAAAAGTGTATTGTGCTAAGGATGTAAGCAATGTTAAAAAAAAATCTTAGATCTGTTCTTCCACAATGTAGAAATATATCAATGAAAATGTAAAATGGTCTAAATAATTGTGATTATTCTTTTCTCTTTTGTATGTCTATCATCAAGCTCTGGTTTTAGCAGTCATCTTCAGTGGCAGCAAAGGGAATGTTGAGACTGTATTGCACATGTAGCAAACATCTTTGTAAACAAGGATTCAACATGGAGCAACTTTATTCCACTCTCAGAGATACACAAGTACAGGGACAGAATTTACCTGACAGAATTTTCACCTAAAATATTAGGTGAAAAATAAAAAAATCTTTCTAATGTTCCTCCCTTGCTCTTTTATTAAAAAATAAAAAAGAAAAAGCACAAGGACATTTTTAGAGCCATGTCACTCTTTTGCTTTCTGGCAGATGCATTGCTACTATGAGATATTTATGCAGATGGGACCTGAACATCTGACCAGCAGACGAAAACTGATTTCTCCACCCCTACATTCCAGACTGAAGGGCTGGTTCTTACCATGCCACTCATTTTTGTGTTTGTTGCTTTGCTGTTGTTTATCTACCTGGCCACAGTAGGATTTGGAGTCTGCACACCATTACTTCCATATGGATGGAAATCTGCTGCTTTTTCTGGTTTGGTTTCTTCTGCCCTTCTACCATCCTTCTTGGAATATGTGTTATTATAAATGCTGATCTCTGTGTGCTCATGAGCATTTATAATGATGGGGAGGGGAGAAGAAGCCCATCTACCTCACAAGGAACGCTAGGGTATCTCCAAGGGATGGCATTTATCCTAGTGCATTTAAACTTTCACTCTGTTGCAGAGCTCAGTTTATGTAGATGAGTTGGGTTTGTGTTGCAGGAGGGTATGTGTGTATGGAACTGTAAGTGTGAATTGTGTGTTTAATGACGCTTTAAGTGGTGGCTGCAAGTAAAGAGGCAGGGGGTGGGAGAGTGAGAAGTCACAAATATTTGGAAATCACAAATGTTTTGTAGTTGAATGATTTTCCGCAGAATGATCAGAAATTACTATAAATCTCAGAAAGTAAGACTGGATGCTGCTTCTGCAACAAAAGACCCCTCAGAAACAGCCCTGTGAGAAGCAGAATGCCCAGCTCTCCATTCGCTTATGGGGCATTCAGTCCATCATTGCAGGATTAAAACTTGGTGAATCTCACATGGAATTACGAACTTACACTAGCTTTATTTTCAGAAGGGTCAATTTGGATAACATGAAATACCTTGCTTTATGTTAGTTTGCTTCCTTGGCAGTTCATTACATTACAGAGCACAGTCTGAAGTTCTGCATAATGTCCAAATAAGACTCTTTTCATTTTATGTGGGAGAGGGAGAAAGGTTTAACAGCATAATGAGAAAGAAAACACTGATAGGCATTATTTCATTTGCTTTTTTATGTACAAAACATAGATTGTTGCTAGGAAATGGTACGGTGTCATTGGAGCACTCTTATGACAGCACTGTAGTTCTTGTTGAAACAGAGGTTGAGCAGTCAGCACAGCTGTAGATCTAATGCTTAAGGTCTTTTGCAATGTGTTTAAGAAAACAGTCTTAACCTTGTGCCTGCTTTTGCTTCTTTTGAACATACCCTAGAAAAAACCAGGTTGCTGATGATTATCATGCCTTTATAGATGAGTAACAGCACTGCTGAAGCTCTGTTGTGCCTGCAGTTGTGTTTTTTTGTATCATTTGCATTCTCTGTATTATCAGCTGAGGACATGTGTGTCAGCTGTTTTGTGTCCCATAACCATTTACAGTGCTGGAGAGATTGAGGAAAAGAGGATAGAGACCTGTAAATCCAGCAACATTCTGCATTTCTTGCTCAGGAATTCTTGGAAGAGATGACAGATGATGTTATTGCATTCAGAGGTCTTCCCCTATATCTCTTTTTCTGGAGGAGGAGATAGGTCTAAGCTAGAAAGACATGAAGAATCCTACCAACTGCTATGAAGTTTCCTTCTCATGCTATTTTCAAAATATAATTGGTCTATACCAGCTGTAGAATGTAGTAAGAGGTTTCGATTCCAGCACTGACAAAGGCATAAAAGGCAGCCAAAACAGGCATTTCTTACCTATTTGCCACAGTGTTTCTATGTTCTAGCTGATAGAGGATTTAAATACAAGAAATATTGAGACTTTTTTTCCTTAAATTTCTGCATCTTTTAGCAAATATTTGAAGAGGAAAAATTCTAAAACTTCTGTATCTCTACACTGGTCCTTTCTGAATTAGATTTTTTTTTTCCTTCAGCTTAGCTGTGGTTGTTTCTGATGAATAATAACTTTGCCTAGACATCATAGGAAATAATTGCATTTGGGCACACAATGAGACTTCCTGGACTGGTGAAGAAAACACACCTTCCCATTGTCCTTGTGTTGTGTGAGTGAGCAGTCATTCTCATCAAATATTGGTAATTGCTGTCATGGTAACAAAACAAAAACATGGTGTAGCAACTGTTTTCAGCTTTGCACGTGTGTTATCTCTCCTGGCTGTAAAACACTTCAGTTTTTAATCAGGACAAAAGATGTCCTCTAGTTTAAGCCTGGCGTGGATCTTTTTTTTTTTTTTTTCTGATCAATGGTCCAGGTGTGTGTGTGTGTGTGTGTGTTTTGTTTTGTTTTGTTATGTTGATTTTTTTTCAGGCAAATGGGCTTAGAGGTAGGAGGGGAATTAGAGGACAATCATTGCAGAGTGATCAGCTTATTACTAGTAGCTGTTTGCACTACTTGTGAAAGCCCCTGCAGCTAGGATGGGGTTGGCAATGGAATTCTGGGGACTCTGGCAGTACCAGCCCTTGTGTTCTTTAGCACAAGACGATCCAAGCTAAAGTGATCAAGGAGCTTCACAGGAAGCTGTGGTCATGCTGCAACTTCCAGGGAAAAAAGGTTCCTCAGATGGCTGCAGCAAACGGCCAAGAAAACAATGGGAAGGAGGGCGAGATAAGCTGGCAGTGAGGGAACGCTTTTGGAGGAATTGGGGCAAATTATGAACCAAGAGTGCACAGATTTCATGTGTAACTTTTTTCTTGGGCTTTTGCAGTAACAATTTATTGCAAACGTGTAATGCATTTCAAGCATCTTTTCTTCTTCTCTGCATTTGCACCAGCTAACAACTTGTAAGAATTGTAAAGAGCACCCAGAAATTGCCAACCCTGAGGAAGGCTTCTGAATATTCATCTACTTCTGAATATTAGGGAGCATTTAATAGTAAATGATTCTCTTAGGATGTAATTCTACTGAGTTGGGGAAGAAAATGGAGCATGAGGGATATTTTTAGAATGTAGATTTACTTTCTGTTTTGAGGAAGTCATGCTGACCTAACCACATTTGGGTTTGGTCCCAGGGAGGAAGATCCAAAAATGTGGAAGAAAGAAGATTGTAATGGAGGATTAGTTCATTCCAAATACTAATAATTTCATTTTCAACCCATGCAGTTCTGTGGCATGTCACAGGCTACCTAAAATTTGAGAAAGCATAGAGAGTGGTATTTAGCTTTCAGTCAATATGCATTAAAAATTTTGAAAAAAATATTCTCCCTTCTTAATATTGAAAATCTACTCTTGCCAGTGAGAGGGAACGGCAAAATTAACATAGGTGTAACTTGCACAAGAGGAAGACAGGCTATGCTGGATATTTTTTTTCATTTTCTCTTACTATACTGAAGCTCTTACCAATAAAAAAAAAAAAAAAAAAGCATTTTAAGTAATTTGATACGGAACTATGTTAGAAGGAACATATACTTGATCACAGTTTCTTCTCCTTTGAGTAATTTTTTCATTAATACACTTGATGCTTTCTTAACTTTTTTTAGCACATCCCTGGTCTTCCAGTCATCACCTTATTTTCTCAGCCTGCTGCTGCTACAATTTACCCATCAGTAAAAAATGTACTAAGAAAAACTTGAATTATTCTGCTCCAGTCTTTGACAGAAATAAACATGAACCTGTCATCAGGAATCAACTCTTATCTTTGCAAAGACAATCTATAAATTATTAGACTAAGCAAACAAGTTCCAGGTTTTAGGGATATTCTTTTTTTTTAAATTCATTTTTTGGCCATATTAATGAAACTTTATAATCATTCTAATTGTTCATACATGTACTATCATTATATATAAAAAAATCCATATCTTTTATTAAAGCAACCTTTTGCTAGAATTTGTATACTCAAAAGCAGAGAGAAGACATTCTGCTCTTAAATGTTTAGAAGTGCTTTTCTAAAAACAATGTTGCTGCTTCAAGGTACAAAATTGGCTAAAACACTGCTTCTATCTGTTTTATGGATCTCTACAAAATTTTTTTAGAAGTCTGCCACACTCTCTTATGTGTAGAATTAGGCCATTGCAGTATCAGTGGTTGCCTTGAAACTGACTCAAATTTAGTAATGTTTTTATCATACTTGTTAAACTAAGGCCAAATTCACAAGTGGTTTTTTTTTCAGTAGTTTATAAAGAAATCAGCTTTGAAATTTTCACTTGCCTTCTACATAAACTTAAGGAATTTCCATCTCTTACTGTGCTTCCAGTTTGTTTGTAGTCTCTCTGTAAATATCTTTAAGCTTGGTACCAATGGATTTGATTTGTTCTACAATCAAATTGGGATTTGGGGTTAATTGTTCTGAAAAGCAGGGACCACAGAAATGACTTGAAAGTACAAGAAAGGTGATCTGATGGAATTGGTTTTCTGAGGTAAGTGTTTAATTCAAAACCTTGTCTTTTCCCTGGTCCTCCTAGTCCTGCAAGTGGGAAGACGCTTTGTATTTCTATCTAGCAGGGGTTCACATTTACCCTGCTAAGCAGAGCTCGATGCCTTGTGAAAACACCTGGACTAACACAAACTCTGCTGGGTTTGTGCTCCAGGAGGTCACAGTCATCCTACCCCAGTTCTGAGCAGTGTGGTTTAGTCACAATGGTATGAAATGTATCAAGTAGGCACATGTTGGGACATATCTTCTTCACTCACTCAGCATTTTTCCTGCACTATACAATATTTGTTCTGTCTCATTTTCTCGAACATATATGGAAGTATTTTTGAACTAATAATAGTAATAATAATAATAGCACTCCTCGAGCCATGCAAATCTTCAAGAATAATTTTTTTACTTGCCTTTCAATCTTGCCTTTAGCACAGTTGCAGAGGAAAAATGACATTTGAACTTCTAAGGTTAGGTTACCTGCATGTTGAATGTATGTAATGAAACAAAGCTAAAACTGACTGCCTGTAACTTCATGTGCATATTTGGTTTATATGGAGAAAACTGGAAAATTTTCTGTATTCTACACTGATAGTAAGCATGATATTGGATCTAAAAATTTCTGCTTACAGGACTCATTCTTTAAAATATGAATCTGATTCAAATATCTGTTATATATCTTGTGCAAATATTTTTTTTGAAGAGCCATATTTGTCTTTTTTCCACTCCACTGAAGGATGCTAATGTAATACAGAAAAAATACAATATTCTGTGAAATGTCCACAGGCAAGATTTTTATGAACAGCAAAACAGTTGAAAATGGTATCTTATGTATTCTGTACCTTGTTAGATCTTTTTTTCTGTAAGAACATGGTGGACAAAATCTTGATCACAGTGAAGATGATTTGACTTAAGTGAAGGAAAAATTTGCTGCAGGTATCTAGAATGTTCTATCTATTGCCAAACTATGAACACTATGAGGAAGCTGGTCAGAAGAATTTGAAAATATCTATGAGAGAGAGGAGGAAAAGATGCTGTATTAGGAACTTCTGATATGGAAAACAGGGTGGGATATGCCTTGGTCTTCTCTTCAGAATAACCAGATGGTGCTAAGGAGAGCAGCAGTTGCCTAAAGTAATACAAATCTCTAGGTTGGCCATTATTTAAAGGATTGATATTTGAAAAATCAAACAGAGTAAAACTGTTGAAAGCAATTCATGCTGTTATAAAAAATGTAGGAAGGAGGGAGAGAGAAGAGAAAAGAGTAAGTATTTGGTAAAATAACAGTGAACAGTCACCCTTTTGTGCCATGTTGTGCAAAGGCAGAATTGAAATAATTTTATTGGAATTTGCATTTTGACACCTGGAAGGGAAATGATAACTCCTCAAATTTGTTTCAGATCACGTGGATTTGTATATTTCCTTGGCCAAGTTTGGACCTCTACCCTTTGGATGTGTGCCTTTTGCTGCATATATACATTTAGCCAAGCTGAGTGGGCACCACTGAGGGTAGAGAAACCTGGTTCCAGGTCACCTGTTTGTTTGTCAGTTTGGTTAATCCAGGTAAATAACTCCAAAGTTAAACATCCGCACCCTTAATTGGGAATATGTACAGTTGCATTTTGAAATCTCTGAACAAAAACCACTGCACTCTGTTTATCAGGCAGAAAGTCCTACCTTTTGAAAGTAGTGGCAGATTTTCCAAACAATACTTTCCCATACCATTATATACTAAATGAAGCTCTAACAAAGGTTCTTTTGTGCTTTGAGAACAATCCTTTTGAAGCTTTTCATATTTTTGAAGGTTTTTGCGTTGTTGTTCTTTTCAATTTTCTTGTTCTTTTACTGCTGCCTCAGAGCCAGAGTTCTGAGGGTTTTGTTCTCATCTCCTGGTCATTAAACTACAGTGTGAGACCTGTCCCACTGATCTCACACAACGCAGGTCAATCTATGCTTCTGACATAAGACATACAGAAAACTTGTAACACCATTTCTGATGGATGAAATTACTGATTAACTTTGGGAGAACTAACATTTCACTTCTACCTTTAAAACAAAGTCAAAATCCTCTGGGTGATGACAATGAATGAATTGAACAGTAAATGTGTGCACAGCCTTTCTTTAGCAGTAATGTGGAGTTTCTGTTTCAAATTATTTGTATCTCTAGGTCCTCTGTTTTAAGGTGCTTCCTTTGTCTTAGGGTTTGGCCAATGTTAATAAAATATTTATATATTTATTATACTGCCCTTTGAATTGTTAACTGACTCAAGCAATAGCTTAGCAACTGAGATAACAGAGGAGGTTATCTCTAGCATTCTGTTCTTATCATGCTATTTTGCTGCCAGAAGTACTATGAAAGGCTTCAGAAAAAATCATCTTGTGGCCAATGGTGCACAGGGACTACAACATTTTTTAAGTTTCCTACTAAACAAACTGGCTTGCAGTGACTCGTGGTGTTGTGCAGTAGTATTCCTGTTGTGATTCAGGATAGCCATGTAACTTGATTTAAGAATGAAACAAACTGATAGAGCTATAACACTGTGGGTGTGATGAGCACAGAAAGGTTTGTTGATGTTTGCACTAAACCATAAAGCTGCAGACATAATTTTCTCACAGACTGAGTTAGTGGATCTTCATGCTTTAAATGAAACCCTGCAATGTACGAGTGTGTGTCTTATGCCAGTATACATGTCAGTATATGTGTGTGGACTTCAGGCAAAGAATAGTGCAAATTATTCTCCATTTTCAGAAGATTTGGTTAGTTTTTTGGGGTTTTGGGGTTTGGTTTTTTTTTTAGTTTGGTTTGGTTTGGTTTTAAGAAATTAAGTGTGTCTATAATTTCATAGAATTGTAGAATGCTAGAAAGGCTTTGGAAGAGACTTTAAAAGATAGTCTCATTCCAAACCCCCTGCCATGGGCAGAGACACTTCCCACTAGACCAGGTTGCTCAGAGCTCCATCTAACCTGGCCTTGAACACTTGCCAGAGATGGGGTGTCCACATCTTCTCTGAGCAACCTGTTACAGTGCCTCACCACCCCCACAGTAAAGAACCTAAACCTACTCACTTTCACTTTTAAGCCATTCCCCCTTTTCCATCACTACCTGGCCTTGTAAAAAGTATCTCTCCATCTTTCTTGCAGGCTCCCTTTAGGTACTAGAAAGCCCCAGTTAGACGTCCCTGTAGCCTTCTCCAGGCTGGACAATCTGAACTCTCTCAGCCTTTCCTCATAGGAGAGGTGCTCCATCCCTATAGTTGTCTTGATGGCCTCCTCTGGATTCACCCCAACAGCTCCATGTCCTTCCCATGCTGGAGACACCAGAGCTGGATACAATGCACAAGATGGAATCTCATGAGAGAGGAGTAGAGGTGTATTCCATTAATGCTTTTTTAGTTGATGGCAAAATATCGGCATACTTTCTTTTTTACAGCTTACAGATAAATCAGAGAAACGTTCTGTTTTCTAAAAAGCTCACAAGATTTTTTTTTTTTACCCCTATGCCTAGGAGGTAGGTATCAGTATCTTGGTAAACTTGAGCTGTGTTTTGTAGAGTATTAGCTGTGAATCCCCCTTAACAACTAAACACCACTTGCATTTATTTAAAATTGTTTTGCACTGTTACACAATCAAGCAATATCTAGGGCACTAAAAAACCCTACAGCTGTAGCAGTTGTGGAAAAACACATTATTGTGGTTAGCTGGAGATTTATTTCATTTACAATATCTAGTTCTGAAGGAAAATTTGTGACACCTCTTTTTTTCTGAATTATATGATGGGTTGTAGTTTGCTGCTAAAGATTTCCTAGAATAATTCTCAGAGGAAGTCAGCACAAAAATGTGCTTGCAGAATAGTAAGTAAGCAAATTACAAGTATGGTAGAGTTTGATTAATACTACTCTAGAATGAAAACTTTTTTCTTTATTCCTCTCTAGAAGTGGGTTGGCACTTCTGTAGTCAGACTGTAGCACTGATTAAATTTTCTGCTCTATCCATTTATAAGGCGAAGGAAAGGAAGGGTAGAGTAACAACACAAGCCTCCTAGTGCTGGACCTTTTTACACCTCGTAGTATGTAATTATTGTCTGTTTACTTCAGGTACTTCAGAGGCCCAGCTGCTTTGGTCTTTGCAAATTGCCAAGCAGCCTCATGTTACTGCCCTTGGCTGGTACTGCTGGTCCTTTGAATATCTGAAAATTAACAAGACTAGTGCAGTTTCTGAACTAGATTTCAGTTTATTCTTTGCAGCTCCAATTTAGGAACTCTATCAGTGTTCTGGTAAATATTACACGATTTTTTCTCATGTTGCCATATTTAACGTTTCCTAGCCCTGCAAATGTTATCAGTTAGTTTCTCTTAAGAGTATGACCTCTACAATGTGGGTCATGGTGGTTGCAGTAAAGCAAACAGACGAATGTCCAGTCTACCTGCAGACTAGAGCCCCTAAAATCATCATTAAAAAAATCAAGAAAGGCTGTTGTGTGCTTCAAAGCCATTTACTCACTCTTGGGCTGTGACATGTCATAAATTAATTGCCTGTGCAAATAGCATGTTCATTACTATACTGGGACCACTCCTCACTCAAAAAATAATACTATTATGGTGCTTTCTATGTAAAAATATTGTCCACCTAGAAATGCAATCTTGTAGCCTTAAGTGGAAAGCTGAGGGAAACCAATGTGCCATTAGGGGTATTGTCTGAAATCAGGTTGAAATGAGATGTTTCTTGAAAATTTCTAATGTTTAAAGATTGAGCCAGTTCCAAATAAAAGATCAGTGTCAGCTGTACCAAAATTTCAGAAATGTCATTACTTGCTTTACTGGTTTCTCTCCACGTTCTCAGGTTATTCACTCAGCAATATTTGTATGCAGGGTTGCTGCATTTTATTAAAAATTTCTTATGAGATGAAATTGAAGTTCTTCAGCTCTGAGCTTTATTAAGCTAAGAACAAGCCTGCACTACAAGTGAATTTTTGGCTTTCAATTAAAATTGCTAATTTTCTGCAATAATTCAGGATACCTTTGCTCACCTTCTCTTTCACATAATATCACATGATATCCTTGTAGACAAACTGACATGGTATGGACAAAGGAAGTGAACACCAAGGTCTTGAAGGGCTGGAACCACGCACAGGGTTTTGGTCAGTGGCACAAAGTCCACCTGGAGGCATGTTGCTAGTGGTGCACCCCAGGGATCAATACTGGGTCCAGTCCTGCTTAATATCTCCATTAAAGGTCTGGAGAAGCTCAGGAGAGCTGCAGATAATACATAGCTCTGAGGAGTACCAGCTGGATGTGCTGCAAATCAGAGGGATCTTGGCAGGCAGGAGAACTGGGCAGACAGGAACCTTCAGCAAGGTTCAGCAAGGGGAAATCCTGCAACCTGGCAAGGAATGATCCCAAGCACCAGTGCATGCTGGAAACCCACTGGATGGAAAGCAGCTCTGCAGAGAGGACACTGGCATCCTTAGTGGACTACAAGTTGCCCATAAGCTAGCAATACACCCTCATGTCTAAATCAGCCATCCATCTTCTGGGCTGCATAAAACATCTTTGTCAGTATTGGTGAAACACATCTGGAATGCCGCGTCCACTTCTGGTCTCCCCATGTACAAGTGAGATATGGACTTCCAGGAGCAATTCTAGCACAGGCTGACAAGGATGGTGAGGAGATAGGAGCACCTCTCATATAAGAAGAGGTTGGAAGAGATGGGATTCTTTGGTCTGGAGAAGGTTTATCAAAAAGCCTTGTGTGCAAATATCTGACAGGAGGGAGTTCAGAAGAGGGACCCTGATTCTTCTCACACTACTGACAGGACAAGAGAAAATGGGCACAAATTAAATTATATTTTATCACTTGTTCAGGTTTTATACTTCCTGTTGAACCATGTACCCACTTTCCCAGTGCTGGTCTGGCTGCCGCAGAAGGCTTTTCTCTCCACTAGTCACCTCACAGCATGTAACCCGATGACCCACTCATGTGTCCTCACAAAGAATATCTTTCAGCGCCCTTTGTGCTGAGATATGGGCTTTTTTGTTTTGTTTTTTTGGGGGGTTGAAGGTCAGAGAAGCTAAACAGCAAGGAAGAATAGTTGGTCACTATGTAAAATGTAAAGGGCTTGAAGACAGATAAGATAATTTTCATTAATATTAAGTCAAGTAAAATGCTTCAACCTGCAGATATGTGTCTTGAAAGCTGCAGCTGCAGACTGTCATATATTGCTCATCTTTCCTGTGCAATTTTGCTACTTTACTACAAGATTTCTTTTGCCATATTCTGAGTAATTTATGCTCCTCAGTATTTTATTTTAAATTTTTATCCTAATTTACTAACTTCTAAGATGTCTTAATGGGCTCTGTAGTTTTATGGTCTTGAATAGTCCAAATAGGAGGAAAAATATTTTATTTGAAAATATGGAACAAATGTATTTTAGACACGGGATATGGGGATGTTTGAAACTAACTAAGCACTGCTAATATTTTCCCCAAATAGATAAATTCATTGGCTGACTATTGGATTACATAAGTTGATATCAATTTCCATTTTATAGCAAACAGAACCCAATTAATTTAATTTGTTCAATACTTGATCTATGAACATGAAGTAAGAAGTTTCAGTTTAGACAATGCTTATTTTTTTGAGGAAGTGAGGTGGTAATAGGGTATAGGTTGTGGCAAGAGAGTAAGAAGAAGATATAAATTAAATTATTTAACATGAGATTTATATATGTCCCACACACTTGTATGAAAACTCAGCAGAAAACAAGACTTTTTTTTACATTTTTTAATCAAATCAGAACTAAACCAAACTTTTTGTAGTAAAGTGTTCAGTTGAGGAGATGAAGAAAGCAAACCATGAAACCGTAAAAGGATGATTTTTGACTATGAGAATTTGTTTTCCAAGTTTAACTTATTAGTATTAAATGATCTCTTTTAACCTAATTGTTATGACTTTCACTGTATCATTGTGACATTGAGGATTTCATGTAATCAGTTTGAGATTATTATGTCATTAAATAATAATTTTTAAAATTCCCTGTCATTTTGCTTTTCCTTCTAGAAATCAGAGTTTTAGAGCTCTTGAGTGCTGATACATCCTAATTTTGTTGATTTTGAGGTACAGGAGCATTGAAGGCTCTTTAAGGCTTCCTTGCTGAACTGCTATCTAAATCTGGGGCTGGTATGACAAATTTTCAGGAAAATCTTCAGCATGTGGCAAAACTCTAAAACTCAACACTGAAACTTGGTAGGAAAAGCCAAGATGTAAGCTAAGAATTCCGAATAAATATGTGGCTAAAACAGCATATAAATATGTGGTTTAAAATAGAATTTTAAAGTTAAAAATATATATGAAAATATATTAACAAAATGTTATTTTTAACTTATTAGTGTTTCATTAATCTTCATTAATTAGAACAAGGAGAATTTTTGAAATTTCAAACTGGAAAGGAATGGAGTTTAGGGTGTTTTTATTTTATGTTGTTAGTTTTTATTTTTTATGGGAAGAGGAAAAAGCAAGATCTTAGATTAACTCTAAATTGACATTGCTGTTATTTGATGCAAACAAAATTATTTACTTTTCGGTTATATAATGTTAAGGTTTTATGTTGATATAGGTAAATTTAAAGCAAAGTTGCAGTCGTATGAATTGATCTGGTACTCTCTTTTCCATTAAAGATAATGAATGAAATTTCACTCTTAAAAGTAAATATACTCCCTTACATCCCTTTCAATTTTCTGTTGTCCAAAGGTTTAACTTTGTTAAAACCTGAAAGCAAAGATAAGGAAAATATTGCTTTTCTTGATAGGGATGGTAGAATTTTTTGTAAGTTATGATTTTTTAAATTTCCAGAGTCAAGCACTCTGTTTTTGTAAATACAGTTTATAGTAGGCTTGAGGAAGAAATTAACTGTTTTCAACACTTGACAAAATTATGAAGCTCAGCTTTTTTTTTGCTCTCAAATATGTGCTACAGGAAAACCTTACATGGCATAGAGAAATAACCAATCTGTATTTTCTTTGCTTAAACTGATGCAGCATTTTGAAATTAAACTAGTAGGAAACATGCATGATCTCATTATAACTTAATGATCATTGCACAAAACAATAACACAATGAATATTTTTAATAAGACCAGAAACCTTAATTGCTTTAAGGTTTTATTTCTGTTGCTATAGTGATTCTGAGAAAACTCTAATGCAACAAATGAATCAACTTCCTGCCATGGAAGCAATCCAAAAATCAGAACAAAAGCCTTCTACCGACTGGACGTGATGTCCTGGATTGTTATCATTCAGCATACATGTCTTAGGAAAGCAGCAGCCTTGCCTAGTCCTAGTTCTAGAATGATGCAGCTTCTTGTCCACTGGGGAGACACCAGGTAAATGTATTCTGGAGGGAAAGTGTCCAGATCTTCCACTGAATCTTTTATATTTACAACAGATTTAGTGGGAAACTGTTTTTGACAAAAGGACATTACACTCTTCTTCAACAGTTTAATCTTAAAGAAAAATGCACTGTACTTCTCTGAATATCTTCTTGTAAAGAGCATTACTGACCTTATTTCCATTTTTTCTCTCTTCTGGTCTTCGGGGATATGTCCTTTGGCTGCTGCTGAGAGAACAGCTGAGATGAATGGCACAGGAATACAACATGGCAAGGAAAGGGTAAGGGAAGAGCAAGTTGTTGCCAGCTGTCCTAGTATCCTTGTCCCCCAAAAACTAAACCAAGCATCCCGGGTCTCAGCCACATGTTTGCCCCATATTACACCATCTCCTTTTGCTGTTTGCTGGAGCAATTGAGATCCATTCTGCTCATCCTTAGAACAGCTGCCTTCAATCTCGCCTGGGCCATTGAGAAATCTCAAGCCAGTATGGAGGCAATTTAACGAGGACACAATAACAGAATTGAAATAATGGATAGGCAGTTTTTATGTTACTGGTTCTCTGGTAAACTGAGAATTATTTTATTTTTATGAGAGACATACCCATATTTTGGTGAAAAGAACAGATTTTCTTTTCAAAATTTAGGTGTCGGCTGAAAAATAATTTCTAGAGGTCTACAGCTACAAAGGAAAATAGCAGACAAAATGTCTAGTCATTTTCTGTGTTAAAAAACAGGTTTGAAACTGTCAAACTATACTCATATCTTCAATTAAATACCCTCAATAGAGGGTAAGAGAAGCATGGAAAATCACCTGAGTATTAACAGAAGTGTTAAGAAAGTGTTAAATCCATCTTTAGAGAACTTAAAGCTAAATATATCAGTCACAAAATGAAGTGACATAAGTCTGCTGGGGCTTTTTTGCCCCTGTACCTACAGTACCAAGATGGTTTGACAGAGGCATAGATATTCTTCTTGGCTGCCTTGATGCTGAACACTGGCCTTGTGGGTGGCAATGCTTAGAAAGATGTTAGTCCCAGTAACTGCAGTGCAGGAGGAAGAGAGCAAAATGTGAAAGCATTCTTGCATCCTGAGATGATGGGATGATGTTCCCAAAAGAGAATGGGAACAAAATTCAGGAAGTGTGTTTAAAATTTAGATTGTTTCATGTTATTCTTACTAGAAAAAAATAGTAGCAGCACTGCAGGGGAAATAATATATATTTAGTGGTGTTACAGAAAAGATTTAGACAATCCTTGAGTTCAGCACAGCCTGGAAACACTTTTTAACCTATGCAAGAGATTTCAGTTGCCCTTTCAGCCTAAAGGAATCACTTCATACCACAGAAAGTGAAAGGTATTGATAAGCTCTGGCAATCAACTCAACTACAGCACTATTTTCCAAAACACTGTTCTTAGATCTGCTGTGACTGTTCCATGACAAAGGTATTCCAACAAAACAAAATCTTTCTAATCTCAGAAGATACATTTTTGTTTGTTAGGTCTTTATTTTGCTCCTGGTTATTGGCAAGTGTTTGAAATGTTCTTAGTTAAATTGAAGGAATGTTTGACAATTTATTTTTTATTTTTCAGAAAGAGAAAATGTATGTTTTATATCAATTTTTTTCTACCTTGGATAATCCAAAACATACAGAATTGAACAATTGCTTTAAAATGAGAAGTAAACAACCACAAAGAAGGTTTCCATGTAAAGAGTGGCAAAACACTGAGCTCTCTGCTTTCATGTCAGCATTTAAAAACACATACTTTAAATCTGTGGAACTATAATAGGTTCTGCATATTCTTCCTACAAGGCAACAAGTGAACTTTCTTCTTTCCAGATCTTTGATTCAAGATTAAAATATTAATGTGGGAAATAGTCTTCATTCTGTAGACCCCACACATAAAGTTTTGTAAATGCCCTTTCAATCTAGACCATGTTATTTTAACTTCAAAGTTGCAGCAAGTGCTTGTATAGGTATTTTGCTGTAGTGCAAACAGAATTCTGAGAGGAAAAGGTTCCTTTTCTAGTCTGCAATCTGGTTCAGTGTTGTTTTGTTCACCCATAAATTCCATGTAGTTTGTGGGGAGTGGGGCATTGTTCCCTCAGGAGAATACAAATGTCTGTGCAAAGTGGCCAAACTTGTTTCTTGTCACCTGTGTTGCTGTAAAAGATAAGAACTGTCTTGGCTGTCTCCAGTTTTGTCTGTAGGGTGTTGAGATACACTGTGGGTGCGCTCATGCACACTCACCTAAACTGAGTGTATTTTGGCCCACACTGAAATGAAAGTGCACTTTGATGATTGATATTGCTAATAAGTAAGAGCTTTGAGCAGGTACAAACGCACTTTTAAATTAGTGCACTTCATTAATTAACAACTTGAATAGTAGGAAGGCTGGCCAGGGAGCAACTGGTCCCCTTCTGTGAGCCCTGATTTGGGCTGCTACAGCCTGTTTTGCTGTCGATCAAGAACTGCTTTGCTGGTTCTCAGTTCACAGTCTTGGGTATAAATTAAGAGTGAATCAGAGTAAGTGTGAACTGCTTTAGAAGAGCGTTTGTCATTTGCAATTACAAAATTATTATGGAGCCATCAGGCACCTTTGAGAGTATTCTGTAGTTCAGTCTGCCTTTTCCCCTGCTACTTGTTATACTCCATATATGTTTGGTGATGGAACCAAGGGGAGCAATTTTCTATGCTATGAGGATACATACTGGGTTTCTCTGCTTGACTTTAAGTACCAGAAGAGCCATTTCAGCCTCTCCTGACTCTCATTAAAACCGAAAGTAAAACAGAGGGTGATCATGTAGCTATACAAGCTTTGTTGCCTTAATAAGTTACGGTCTTTCCATGATGAAAAATTGGTGGGACCAGAAGTAGACATTTCTGTTTGCTTGTTCTTAACAGAGAGCCATGTGTGATCTGTTCCAGTATCTTTAACTTGGGAAGTAACTGCTGTGGGAACAAAGGAATAGATTTGTACATCTTTCTCCCACATTAAAGGTTGTTGTCTGCAGCCAGACCATCACCAAATGGATAGCAGAGTTTGCTGTGTTGAATATGCCTAAAATATGGGGAGTTGTTAGTGGTCAGTGTGTTAAGGAGTACATTTAGTGCTCATGTAAGGAGCACAGCTCCAAGTGCAGCTGCAGCTGGAGCTGCAGGCTGTGGGCCCTGAGTGTGGGAGCCCAAGCCTCAGGCAAGAGGCCATGACCTGTTCAGGGACCCGTGGCCCAGACGGGTGACTGGAAACTCAGAGACACTTCAGGAGCTGATGACTCCTGACTTCCCATGCTAACACTGTGAGGGTATAAAAGCCCAGGGGTTCTTTTGTTCAGGGTCCCTCCCTGGAGGCACTCAGCTCGAACTGTTATTTTGTTATTGCTCCAAGATTTAATTACTTTAAATGGACCTCAGAGACTCTGCTAGGGGAAACCTGGGGTTGAGCCCATAAGGAAACCTGGTCTGACTGGCAGTATGGGGGGTGTAATTGCAAAGAGGCCTTGGTCCCAGCTTAGATGATGCCAGAGTGGCTCCTGGGTGGTCAGATAGGGAAGTCTCCTTAGTAATTGTCCTCTTTTGACCATCCATCTGTTGACTGAAATTATCTTGTAGCATTAAAAGTTTTAGTGGGTTCTCCAACAGTTTACCTGTCATCAGTCACTTTTGCCACACACATGGGCAAGAACTGCTGTCTGAGTGGAATGTGGTGGAGCAAGTGGACAT
The DNA here is from genome assembly GCF_017590055.1 of Onychostruthus taczanowskii. Classification (NCBI taxonomy): domain Eukaryota; kingdom Metazoa; phylum Chordata; class Aves; order Passeriformes; family Passeridae; genus Onychostruthus; species Onychostruthus taczanowskii. The sequence goes on along the minus strand of NW_024498183.1, from coordinate 55,001 downwards.
TTCAGTGAGAGAAATCTGGAGGCATCAAACTAAGAATAAGGTACTAACAGGTTACTTTGCAGGGTCTTTCTTTTACATTTAATTCCTTGATGTTCTACTGCCTTTCCAATACTGATAAGATCTGCAAGTCCTGAATAACCCCAGTTAAATGCTCTTTTGAGGAACAAACAGTGCAGAAGTCACTTGCACATTTTGTGCTAGTGAAGTGCACAGAATTTGTCAGCAGGTTACTGACTGCTTTGACTATTCTCAGTTCAAGCCACTTGTGATTGGATAAGGGTCTGGAGTTTAATTTTGTCACCATTTTGATGTCCATTTATGTATTTACACCATTACTACATGACTAAGATCATGTAACAGCTGTAGGAATGTAAGCAAAAACTGTACTTTCTGTGTTGCCCTGCTTTTTGTAGCCTTTGTATCTGCTTTGACAGGGCTTTCTGCCAAGCTCTAAGTGGCTGGAATATTCACTGAACTGAAAATTGCTCTCATTGTTTGTTTAAATATGTAAGTATTTGTTGTAAACACCTGTGATGGTTGGTTAACTGTAGCACTTTATGCAGGATCTGCTAAGATTAAGCACACAGTTTACACTGGAAAGAACTTTAAAATATTAGCAACAAAACAGAACAAAACAGAACAAACAGGTAACTTAGTTTTCTCATGCCTTTTTCCTTTAATTACTTTTATAGAAATTACTAATGTGTTTGTTTTCAACATCTAGAATGAAATTTTATTTGATAATTTTTTTCATGCATTCTTTTTTTTTTTTTTTCCCCCCCCCCCCCCCCATGTACTGTGTGAGTCAGTCAGATCTGTTAGTGCAAGGTGTGGATTTCTGGCAGTATTTCAAGTAAATACATCATGGAATCATATGTTTGTCGTTCAACTGATAGCACTCATGTTTTCTACAACCCAAGAAATAAATGAGCACCTTTAAAAATTTTTGTGAAAAATCCTGAGTAGATACTGGTTTTGAAGGCTATTTTTTAGTTGTAGATGGTTCACAGACTTCTTGTCATAATATACTCATGCTTCAGAAATATTGCTTGAAAACTAGATAAAAGCAGAACAGATTGTAAAAAAAAAAAAAAAATGGAGGCACTGAAGTGTAGATTTTATCATTCCAGAATGAGTTTAAACCACAGCCACCCAACAAACAGCTGAATTAAGGTGTGTTCAGCAGTTTAAAGCTATGTGTCATATAGATGTCAAAACATCTGTGCGTGGCAACTGTCAGAGGTTGTTTTTTCTTTATAAGGAAAGGCACCTGGCAAGTGCAGTACTGAACAATTTAATTGACAAAGCCCTTAAAGAAGACAGAGATAAATCTGAAAATGTAGATGTATTATTTTCATTTGTGACATTTATTAACACTTGTTTTAATACAGACTTGTCAAGTTGTTTCTTATGAATAGTTCTCATAGCTTTCAGAAGTAGCTCGTAATCAGAGCAGTAATGAGGAGCCCTGACATTTTTCTTACCATTGTTCTTAAAAGTAGCCTTTGCCCTGTACCCTCTGGGAGCATATGTAATTTCAATGTGCATAGAAGGAAGAATTATTTATCAAGAGCATGAAGTAAAATTTGTGAGCCAACAAATTTTTTCACAAATTTTTCAAGGGAGACCTGAAAACAAACAAATAATTTCTTGTGGTTTTGTTGGATTTTTTAATGAACTATTTATTGGTGCATTGTATTGTGACCTATTTAGCTCATAGTATATTTCTACACAGCTGCCCTTTACTGGTTGAGTAGAAATGCTAATTTTCTTCTGTGTATGCACATACTGTCTCTCATGAAATGCTGCTGGGGATATTATTCTTCCAAGAGACCAGTTTGACAGTCTTTTCAACTGAATGGTTGGGGTTTTCTACTGAGCAGTGTCTGGAACTGGATTTCTGTGGAATGTACGCAAAGATAATGACAATTTCTCTATAATAATTAATAAAGAGTCCAGCTTAGTGTCTGCACCTGCTTTGTGTGTTCCTGATACAAATAAATGAAGAATTTGTTTAAAGGCCTTGTGAAAGCACTAGCCTCTCTTTTGCACCAGCCCCTGATGGCTTACCCTTCACTTACTCAATTGTTTGGGTTATGTTTACTAGTCATTATTGACCTCTTTGTTAACATGGCTACTGTTGACATCACTCCCTATCCAAGAGAGATAAGGCCTTGTGTTCTGTTGCATCGTTACAGGGCAGCTGTCCAAGTGCAAATTGTTCATCTATATTTGAAATATTTGTCTTTTGAGCTTTGTAATGAGACTTGTTTACATGCAGGAGGGGAGGAGAAAAATCCTTGTAAATGAATGCAGTAATCTCGATATAAAACCCCACAATAATTCAGTGAAATAGCAAGGAGAATGTGTTTTCCAGCTGCTGTTTGTAGATCCCTGTTGCTAGGGTGCCTGATATCACAGAGTATAACCCTGTCCCATGGTTACGGTCTGCCTATCTTTGCTTTTCTTGACAACAAGGTTAAAGACTATACCCTCATTACTTATCTGATTAGAACCAGCTCAGAAAATTAATGCTGAGAGAAAAAAATCTTATGAAGCTCATGTAATCATCAGGATGCTGGATTTCATTAATGAACTGCTAAACCCGTGAATGACTCATTGGAGAGGTAGACATTAAAACCTGCCTTGCTTGCATTCATTTTATTGACTTTAATTAGGCGAAACATGTCCTTCAGTGTGACAACTTGCTGCTGTAAGAACAATGTCTTTGCAGAAAAGGGAAGTTTTTGCTCTTTAGAATAAGGCTGGCTGTTTGTGTCTTGCCTTAAAAGCATGAGCCATTTAACCATGTAGTCACTGGACACCTGGTTGATGCATCTCATTGCCCTTATCTATGCTGCTAGGTTGTAGAAGACTGTTCCTTCTCAGTTCACTCAAATATCTCCTTGGTACTGATTAACCAGTGTCAAAATGTTTCATAGGAACTGCAGAAAGTAAGCAAGTAAGAGTTTTTCCTGCAAAAATCCTGATGCTTTTTGCTCTAAACAAATAAAACAACAAAAAGGAAGAAAGTAACACACTAACACCTGTTTGTGGAGGAAAAGAAAGCAGAGGTTGGAGAAAATATCACAAGTTTATACACAAGTTACCAAAATACTCCTTTGGGCTTCTAGTTTTCTCTACTTGGTAATTGTGTCCCATTGTCTTCAATGGTAAACCTTGTTTACAATTCATGAGCTGAATCAATCCTTCCCTGACCTCATTAGTCCAGCTGTGGGCTGTATTCTAAGCTATGTCGCTGCCTAGTTGCATCTGACATGCTATTCTTTCTTTTTCTACCATCAGTCAGGACCAGAACAGCTCATAGGGCTTTAAACTCCTGAAGAAATCCCACTGCTGTTAGTCTGGGCTGTAAATCCCCTGGCTTGTTATAATCCCTCAGTGCAGTGACATGAACAGTACTTGAAACTTGGAAGTAATAAGACTGGGGCTGTTATAAAGCTGACAAATACACATACAATCAGCCTTTTTAAGATGGGATATTTTGACTAAAAATGCTTTAGTGAGTTTCTCAAGTTTTCATTGCATTGATGCCTTGCCATAAAGAATTTTCATCAATAAATTAGCCTTCTTTGATAGATACTGTCTTAAAAGGAGATTTTCAAAAACATCCAGTTACCTTGCTATGGCTCCTCTGTTCTGGGAGCATACTGGCCGCAGATTAATTATTTGTGTCAAGACAATCTCACGGTTATTCTTGTGTTTTTACATGAATAGTAAGTGTTCTAGAAATGGCTGTTAAGAATGATTTGTTTATTATGCCTCTTTGGCCATGCTTTCTCTTTTTTTCTGCTTACGTCCAAGCATAAGGGCAGGAATGAAAAACTAACATGCAGCTGTCATCTGCTGGTCACCTTCCAAGAAGTGACTTTCTTCACTTGAGTTAAGGTGCTTTATCACCTCCATAGGATCACTATAAAGGACAGATATTAAGTTTGTAGTTGTGCATCTTCCATACTGAGCACATTTTGGTTAGAGGGTACCACTGAACCTTTTGATTTTCCATTTGTTTGGGCAATGAAAACCTATTTAAAGGGAAGAATAACAGGTTACAGTCATAATGTGACCTACATATGAATGACCAAACAGCATGGTCCCAATTGCAGTGGGGACTTGAAAGAAAAACCCTTTAATGGTTAAGTACAGGGTCCAACTTCCACCACTATCAGTGACTTATCAATTTCCTGTTTTAGATAACATAAAATGCCTGTAAATGAGCTTCACACATTCTCTTAGCTGTATGTATGCAATATAAACGTAAATTTAAAATTTAAGTGACCAGTCATGGGCTTTGAAAAATATTGCTCTGAAAAAGTAGAGTTGAAAGAACCACCGTCAAAAACTAAGCAGTTCTGCAAGAAGTCTACAAAAGTTTTAAGTTCCTATAATTGCCATAAAATCCTTACCTATTAAAATGGTCCAGTCGCTTACAACCAGTCCTGTGTCAAATCATATGGTAACATAGGAGTTAAATTACTAAATTAAATTCCAAAAGAGTTCCTGTCTGTACAGATGTGGCTAAAAATAGCCGACATTACCAGTTCTTAGTCTTATCAGGAATTGTTTGTCAAACTAAACAAGCAAGCTTGTTCCGATATTTTTCCTGACATCCAGCACAAAAATTATAAAGCAGGACCTGTGTAATTCATCTTGGAACAAGTTCACAGCTCTAAAAGAGCAAGACATCTTTCTTCAAATATTGTCTAAAACTTTCGCTGTCCATATTTTAAATAGGAAGAAGTAGGTCCTATTTCACAGCAATATTTATCCAACTAAACAAGGTGAGAACTTGTACCAGGTTGAAAAGTGGGCATATCACATTATTTTTGCTAATTTCTTATGGTGGAAGTCCAGCAATCCTGAAAATGGCAATTTACTTTCTTTTCTCCTACCCTCCAGAACCTGCTACCTTTTTTTCCCAAGATTTTCCAGACACATTCATGGACATTCCTCTAGGACTGGTTGGAAAGATTATGCGGACTTCCATAAGAACATTCTTATAATAATGTCCACTGATAAAGGGTTGTTCTACAAAGAAGTGTATAAATTATGTACAAGAGTCTAAATCCCTCAGGTGGGTTTAACTGAAGAGATATTGTGGTAAAGCACAATATTTTTTTCCATGTGAGATACTTCTCCACTTCCCAGCTCCACTTTTTACTTAAAATTCTTGTTCACGCTGCCTTTGACAAAATTATTATGATTTGTGCCACACTGCATGTTCTTTGTTCTTAGAATTGACAGAAAAACTTTGTTGAGCTCTGTCAACCCCCTTCAAGTCAACGTGAGAGAGAAAAATGCTGCCTCCTCTTTTCAGTTAGTGTTGTCTTTGTGGGTTTAATGGGTGGTTTTTTAATGAGTTCTGTGGGGAAGTAATAAGCATGGGTTTGTATGTCTATTTTATTACTGAACATTAGTATGCTGAGGGCATGATGAAGCAGATGATATTCTCTGCTTTGTTGCCTTTGGGAAGGACTCAGACTGTCACAGACTGGCAGCCAAACAGTTTGTTGGAACATCAGCTTTAGAGTATGACATAATGTGCTTTCAAAAGACTTCTGAGTTGGGTCAAAGGTAAAAAACCCAAAGGACTGATCACAAAGAGAGGATTTGCCTGCTGTCAGGTTGCTGAGGGTTTCTGACCTAGATATAAGTGGGACTGTGTCTTTTATTTTCCAGTAGTATAAAAACATCTAAAGAGGGGATTCCATTTCCAATTTAAAGTGCACTTTGGCACTGGTTCTAGAACAGGCTCCATAACCCTGTCTGTTCTCACCTAAAACTTCATTTTACTCTATTTTTAAGCTTAGTCCTGTGAATATTTTTAGTGTGAGAGAGCAACTGAGAAACTCTACTACAAATTACGTAATTCCTCTGCAAATAATGCAGCAACTGTTAACAATATGTCTGTAAATTAATTTCTTGTGACTTAAAGAGAAACAGTTGTGGAAATCAAGCTCCTTTGAGATATGCTGAGGTGGTGCTTTGCATTTCCCAGATTCTTCTGTAAAACAGCTTTCAACTTCATTGCTAAGATTTGACTATATCATAACTTTTTATTAGCATAATTATGCTAAATAATTAGCATAATTAGCTAACTAGTAAATCTACCAGGTGTTGAACTCCATGACCCTTGTGTGTCCCTTTCAACTCAGCATATTCTATGATATAGTTTCCTAGGAGAAAGTAGCATAGATTTTTTTAAATGGCAGATAATATGGCATTGGGAGGAAGTGTTTCCAAGAACAGAGCTTTTACCCATTCTGTGTTCTCACATGCGGCTAAAAAGCTCTTCTAAAAGTGCTAATTTCCATGCCATTTTTCATTCTCATTTCAGGCCAGGATTTCTGGTACTCTCTTGCTTTGGTGTGCTGATTGCAGCTTTGCTTTTCATCCGAATTTCAGTTTAGAGCTCTGATACTCCTTTGTACCCTAATATATTCCCATTTGATCCAAAGGAATGAACTATTTGGAAGTGATGGGGAAGCTGACCAGTATATTAGGAATGAAATTCAGCATAAATTAAATAAGAGAATTAATTTGGGATTACACACCAGGCAGAATCCATCCTCTTGTAAATGTAGCTTTCCCTTGTTGCTATCAAGGGTTTTTATGTATTTTAAAGGGAAGTAAATTTGAAATGGCTCGAGATCTGTGAAGGCACTGTGGCTGATATCATGCAATAACTGCCTGAGATTTCCAATCTATTCCTGTTCACTAAGAATGGCCAGGCACACTTTTGGCCAGCAGAGAATGGTGTAGCCTTTATTGCTGTATTTTGGTCCATGACTTGAAACTGGTTTGTTTTTTTTCTAATTGTGACACTTCCTCATGTATAGCACAGTTAGATCTGGTCTCATTTCCTATCTCCACGGCTGGAGATATGTGCTAGTTTTTTATTATAACCTGTTATGTCTAAATTGGCAAATTTCAATGGAGGACCAATTAATGTGGCATATAACGTAAGAAAACTCTGTGTGTGACCATACAGAATGGGATGGTGATTTTTATTTTAAAGCTCATCTCACTTAGCTCACTCACTTCTATTTCACTCATTCTGTCAGGAGAACCAAGGTGTGTATACTCAAGTGGCGTGGCCAGGATTACTTCTGGGAACATGTCCTGGTTTCTGCTGTGATATAGTTAATTCTTTTCCTAGTAGCTGCTACAGGGCTGTATTTTGAATTCAGTATGAGACTGATGTTGATAACACACTGATGGCTCAGTCATTGCTCAGCAGTGCTTACTCTGAACCGAGGACTTTTCAGTTTCCTCCGCTCTGCCAGCGAGGAGCTGCTCAAGGACCTGGGAGGGAGCATGGTCAGGACAGCTGACCCAAACTGGCCAAATGAATATTCCAGATACAGAACGTCATGTGCAGTATTTAAACTGGGGGAGTTGGCTGGGAGGGGCTGATCACTGTGTTGGCTGCCCATGGGCTGGGCATCAGTCAGTGGGTGGAGAGGAATGGTACTCTGCATCACTTGTTTCTCTTGGATTTTCTTCTCTCTCTTTTTGTTATCTCACTTTTCATTATTATTATTAATTACTATTACACTTAAACTTATTTTGATTATTAAACTGTTCTTACCCCATGGATTTCATCTTTTTTTTATTCTCCTTCCCATCATGGTGTGGGGGTAAGGGGAAGGGGAGGGAGTGATTGGCTGCTTGGTGCTCAGTTGCCAGCTGGGATTAAACCACAACATAGCAGAACAAGGGGCACTGCTTACTAAGCCCTCAGCACACATCCTGTGTGGTCCTGGATTATTCATTATCAGTAACTAAATCCTGGTTCTCCTGAACATACTTTTTGTGCCTTTTTAAGTTCACAGTGATTGTTATCGTTCATTTTTTTCATCGTCTTACCTCTGAGCGTTATTAACATTACAATTTTATTAATTATCCTTTTGCCTCCTTTTCTAACAATAGTCTGTCCTTTGTTTGCCTAATTAGATATCTCGATAAGCTGCATGCTTATGTGCTGAGGCTGTGACGACCTGCTGTTCTGCACCAAGGTCTGGAGTGTGGATGAGGTGAGAAAGAAGGTGCAGGGCACCTTCTGCAGCTCAGTATGAAAGACCTGACAACAAATGAAATAAATAGCTTAATAAATAAAGCAGCTTAGTAAAACAGCTGCTTTAAGAAGACAGAATAAATAAGACAGAATAAAACCAGGAATATAGGTAGGAAGTAAACCTTTTGTCCCTTCAGATGCTGAGGACACATGCAAGCAGCGTCAGGTGGACCCTGGGCGGACTTAGGTGCAGTATGCTGTGCAGACTGTGTATACTGTCTGTGGACAGAAGATCCTCCTCTTTGGTCCTTCAAGATAGTTCATAATGTTTTTACAAGTAAGCAACTCTACCTGAAGGTAATTGAGGTGAGAACTTCTGGCTGCACTGCTGGACATGGGCAAAGATGTGCAGGCAGAGCAGGAGCTGTCTGCAGGCTCCTCTGCTGCAGCCAGCCGCTGAAGTGACCCTGCAGAAATGGGGACACACAGAGAACAGCACAGCCTGGGAGCCACACTGGTGTGCACAGCACAGCTCAGCACAGCCCAGCATAGCTCAGCACAGCTCAGCACAGCACAGCCTGAAGGCCTCGCTGGGTGTGCAGCACAGTACAGTGCAGCTCTGTGCCTACTCATGCAAGCTGTGATGTAGATCAGCAGCTCCTCTTCCTAAAGCAAGTGGTTTCCCAGGCAGAATAAACACGCCCACTGATCTAGGTGTTACCAGCACTCCTTGTTTGTTTTTTCTTTTCTGTGTTCTGTTATTTATTTGCATTCATACTTGATTCATACCAGTCCCAATATTTGTTTCTCTGCAATGCTACTTTTGTATATTGCTCCTAGAAGTATAGTGGAAAATTCTGTTTCTTTCACTCAGTGCCTTTTTCCCCTCTTTGACTCAAAAAAGGTAAGAGAAGTGTTTTACTTTAAAAAGCACTCTGAAGTGTTCTACTTTAAAAAAATACCCATTTGTGAAAGTAGTTCTACTTTAAATTAAAAATCACAAGAATCCAAAATAAGAAGCTGCATCCATCATCATACTCATCTTTCCTTCTTGCTATCAGAGAAAGCACAAGACTGGGTTATCAGACTGGTGACCATGAAACACAGTGCTCTGATTTATTTTGTAAAATACTATTCTGGACATGAACTGACAGAGGTGTTCTGATACAGTCATTACATAACATGAGATTTTTTTTAGTCGCTTCTGTGTATAGTTCAGTATATGAGGAATGGCAGGACAAAATTAAGAGCCTTTATTGAATACTTATTTTGTTGGGAAAAAAGGTAGACCATGTTGCATATTGTAAACCTTTGCCAAATAATTTTCACAAGAGATTTCTCTCTATCATGCTTTTTTTTTTAGCCCTTGTATTTAATTTTGGGTTTTTTGCTTAGCACTTTTCTGTTTTACCCAACTGGTAGACTAATAGTGCTTTGAAAAAAATATTTTCCATCTGTACTTAATAAAACAAATCAATATTATTTTAAGCCAATTATTTATTAATCATTAGCTGTAACAATTCACGGAACCAGAGCCTTGGAAACTGAGCTATAGAGCTCTGTTGAGATGGTAGCTGCTAAATCACAGCTTTGAGTACATTGTAGTCAACTGCCTTAGGGACTTTGATGTCCTTAGAAACCTGAAGAAGCTGCCCCTTTAATTCCAGTTATGTTCACATCTCTTTGCCATATGAGACAAATTAATTGTTCTGGCTCATATTAAAAGTTCTTGTACTGTAACAAAAGAGTGTACGAGCATTGAATGAATTTCCAATGTTGAAAGGTATTTTGTTTGATAATTTAGTACTAATGGATGGGTTTCTGTTGATGTTTGTGGGTTTTTTCCCTTGTGGCACATCAAGTATTTTTGTTCTGCATCTCTGTGATGCAATCAAAGAACTAGTTACTGTTCTTCTCCTAAATAAGATATCCATCCAGTATAGAAGTACAAAGCTGGCAAAATACATCATGTTTGTTCTGAGTAACTCAACTGACATGATTTTAGTGATCATTCAACCATGCACATTTAAATGTGATCTGAGACTATTTTAGGAGAACCCTGATCCCAGTGTAGCTTTGTTTTTTGTCTGACATGACCTGTATGGCTGCTCTGTGTGCACACACACACAAAGCACAAACAAAACCCCAGCACCCACTACCAAAAAAAATCAAGAACTATGCCACATTTGAGGCTTTAAATGTCCTCTAGCAATGCATGCCTGATTTAACCCCATTTTAATGCCCGAGTTCTTTTCCTCCTTATAGTAACTTGCTCTTCTTCACCATAAGAGTTTTACATTCCTAAAGCAGAAGTAGCAGAGTGCATTTTCCTATCTTAGGTATTGCCATTCATAGCCTGACACAAAATAATCTACATGTAGCAGTACTTTGACACATCAGAGTATAAAATTCGCTGTTTGACATGTGGACAAATACTCTACTCAGACATCCTGTTACAGTGGTGATAGAAGTGGAAGAATTCTAATGCAAACACCTGAATACAAGGATAACTTGATCAGCTTCAGCAAAATTACAGAGCATGCACCTGCAACTTTTAGTGTAGAAAGAATGGTCTCCAATTCCACTGATTATTAGAAAACATTGTTGTATTAATCATAATTATTGACCAGAAAGTACTCTGATTTTACTCTATTTGACTGTTTACCTCATATTTTCTAGTTACTTGGGTTTTATTTGCAATAGATGAAGACCTAAATTAAGAGTCGATGCAGCTATTCAGATGCGTCTGAGGAATAAGCACCAAGTGGCCAAATATGACATTAGACCTAAATCAAAACCAGTTCAGAATTTGAGAACCATTTTTGTATTTGACCCTTTGCTTCATGTTGAACCACAGTCCTAAGCAGTACTGAAAAGATGATGTTTTGATATGGTTTGGTTTAGTTTCATTTATTTGGGCTTTGATCTGAGTTTTCTAATTTTTTGATAGTCACAGTAACTGAGAAGTAACGAAATTGCAAATCAAATGCTACCTCATTTTATGTTAATGATAAGGTTCTTAAATTTAATGGGGCTGGAACTTCACATGTTGATTTTAGGTTGAACTTCAATAAATCCATTTATGGTGCCAGTACATATTCACACTGATCAAATGAGCTCTGACAAAGATCTTTTTGTCTTAACACCAGTAGAAAAAAGTATCACAAATAAGTCTGTTGGATAGGCTCATGTGAAATAAGATGACATGTGGTAGCTGTTTGGATAACAATCACTTAGTTTTAACACAAATCTACATCTCTTACCAATTCATTTCCTAATCAATGAACACTTGTTAACAGTTTAAAAATGTTACAATAAAAGAATTCTTACTTTCGCACAAAGAAAATACTTGTGGAATCTAGTGCCAGGGGCAGTCAGCAACATTTGAGATGAACAAATAGGTGACTTTGAGCAATGCTTCATATATTTTGAGATTTGCTGACACAAACTAATTAAAGCTAAACTGAACAAAAAAAATACTCAGCGTCTCAGATTCCAGCAGCTAACTGCCGCAAGTACCTCTTCAGAAAGCTTCTGCTCTGTGGTCAGTCTTGCTAAAGTTTTCCTCTTTCATTGTGACTTTTCCCAGCTCCCCCTGAAGCATTTGAGAAAGCAGGTCAAGTAAGGAAAAGCAGTGCTGAAAAAGCCTAGCACCATGGAAACAGTATGGCATGGCCATTTCCATACAAAGTCCATTAAGATTTTCTAATGTCGTAACTGCAATGCTGAATTTAGGCATTAGGCTTCACTGAAGCTTACCCTCTCTGCAGTTCTGAAGTCCACTTCCTGGCCATTTTCTCTCCTGTCAGAAAGAGAAGTATGATTTATATGCCCTCCTAAGAGTTTTTAGGGCTTTGAAAAGAGTATACAATGTTAACAAAGGCCGAGCGAAAAGGGGAGTGTACGTGATAAACTGAATAAACCACCAAAAAGGGACAACAAAATGTTTTTCAATGATTAACTGAGGAAGAAAGAAATCAGAGAATTACTAAGTCTTCAGCAAGTACTTCAGTTTTTGTCCATTGTATGAAATGATATGGAATATAGATATTTAGAAATGGCTCAGTAGTATTGGCTTTTGAATGTGTTGTCTTTAACTACAAAGTCAGTGGCTTTAACTACAGTGTCACTTCACATAGAGTTAAGATATTCAGTAGATGGAGGACCTGTCTTGTCCTTACAACCTCTAATCCTTACATCCCTGAATGCTTCCCTAAAAAGATTTTTTTCCTTTAAGTAATGACTTTGTGTTACAATATTCTATGTTGCTCAGATTCCTTAATACAAAATGGACTATCCCCAATTTATGTGAGCAAAACAGGTGCAGAAGGAAACTGTGAATGTTGATAGCTTCTCCACGGAAAGCCTGTGCAAAATACACTACTGGAATCCATGTTTCTTAAATCGTGATCCAAAGCATTGGGTGCGCTGCAAAGTTTATCCTTTCCTACAGCTGTTCTGCATTGTCCTACTTTTTGTTAATTTTAACTTTTTGGAAGGGCATTGGGGAAGTGAATGTAATAGAAGTTGGAACAGCATTCCATCTGAGAGAAAGATCATGTGATGAATTCTCCCAAAAAGGGTTTATGTGCAACAGAGAAGACTAAGTGAGAAAGGGTGTTTTAAACCTTACAGCTTCTGAAGCTCTGATTAAAACTTAACTTTTCATTAAATTTTTTGATGGAAGACTTGGCAATGAAAATTTTATCATGGTCAGTCATTTGCAGGACTATGCTCTGTACTGTTAGAGTGATCAAGTTATTTCACTAATACATGTGCACGTCTCCTGCAGTCTAGCTTCCATATCTGCATGATTTTATCAATTATTTATATTTCAGTAAAAGTGATGAGCAGTTCTTATTCCTTAAATATAATCAGATTAGCTTCTATACAAAGTTACAGGACTGCATACGGCAAAATACAGAATGTCCTAAATCAAAATTTCTGCGTATGAGAATGGCTCTTTATGCTTGGCTACCAATTTGAACTTTTGCCACATTCTTCATGTGATTAAATATTCCTTAAAATTTCATATATTTAGAAATACATTTGCACTGCTAGTGGGTATCTGGCAGGTAGTAGTTTTGCCCTCCTATAAAGTGACTACAACTATACAAGTAGCTGTACATAAATTGACTGTGTGTAACATAGTATGACATATTGACAATATGAACATGGCACTTAGATATACAAATGACATTGTTTATGACTATTGGTATAACTTGAAAAGCTGTACGTAATTCTCACAAGATGGAGTAGGCTTGATGGATTTTCAGTTTCTGTAACTATTCCAAGAAGTGGTTAAAACAAGGAAAAAACTGAACAACCTCTATTTTTCTAAATGAAATGAATACTAGACATTTAAGAATTATTCCATAATTTTGAAGGAAGTTTCAACCAAATTAATGCTCTTTGATTAACACAGATTTCTGATTAAAACTTATCATATTTGAAATTTACAAGTGAACTAAAGTGACCTTTAATAATGTGATCTTGGTGATACATTTCCCTACCCAGGCCTGATGGCTCAAGGAATCCTTTTATTTGCTCTTTACCAGTTCTGGCTCAAGACAGGATGTGTCTTCTGATTCACTGAGTAACATAAGATTTATGTAATCTAACATTTTGTCACCATTACATCACATGTCTCTCAATCTGGGAACTAATGTTGCCCACAAAGTTTTCCAACTCTGGTGGAAATGGCTTAATATATTAACAAAGAAGCTGTCTAAGCAGGAAAGAATTCTGTGTCTTGTGGAGAACCAGGCAAAGAAGGAAGAAATAGCAAAAAAAATTAAAATAACAAAACTTGAACAGTATTCATATGTGGCTAGACATAGAAATAACAGAAATGGGCAGTAAGTATAGAAGCTTGAAAAGAAGCTGTGTCAAATGCAGGGAGGAGAACTGCATCCCTCCCAGAAGACTTTGTCTTGAAACAGAAGAAGTGGCATATTAGTTGACGGAGAGAATGAAGTAGGGAAATACGTACAGTTTTATTTTGAATAGATTTGTGTTCTTCTTGCAGTGTTAATTAAAATCAGCAATATTCTTGAATTCAACATGAAGTCTGGTTGTGCTATACTTACTGTGTAGCTCTGGAAAGGAAAAATGTAGAGCAAGTTTTCTACTTTCTGTAGAAAGATGCCTGTTGCCATCAGACCAGTGGCAAGAAAGTTCATCCTTAAAATGCATCTGGTAGGAATTTTGTACTCTGAAAGTCCCAGTGGGACCCAGATTATAGGCAGTGTCTGCCCTCTGCTCTGTTCCTGGTTCTAAGGATATCTACTCCTGCTGCAGTAGCTTGGGAGTATTTAATGAGAGTGTGTCAGAGACAATAACACTTGATCAGTCATTTAGTCTGTTTAGAAGAGCAAAACAGAATTTAAAATGCTAGGTCACACTGAAAAATCATTAGGTCAGATCTCATGGGAACGCACACAATTGGCCTGTGCCAAGAAGAAAAGATGGTATCCTTCATCCGCAGCAACAGCCTACAAACACAGCTGTACTGTGTACTGGCCTCCTGGGGAAATGCAGCTAATCTTAGGATAAGATAGTGAGATCTTCAGGTTGTGGTCAAGGGTCTTTTCTCTTGTGAGAGAATAGACTTCCTGAGGAGACTGAGATAATCAAGGGTTGGACTACTCTCTGGATTTTCTGCAAGACCCTGTTCTGTGGCAGAGCACTACTGTCTCATCAGTGTACAAGTGAATAGATTATTCTCTGGACTGAGAAAAATCACTCTTTGTACAAGGAGGAGAGAGGGCTTCTGGGAACTCTCAGGAATTATTTGTAACAGTGTAATTGTATTATGTAATGTAAGTGTACTGAGTGCTGTAGAAATACACAACATACATGTTGGCATTCACATTATTTCGTTTTCTGAAAAATGTCCAAGGCACACGTAGGACCCAATGACAGCATTCTCAAGAAAAAAAATTAAAATAAATGCAGACAAAAAAGAACTGCCAAATTTGCTTTAAAATATGGAAGAAGTTAATTTCCATACAGGATTAAGATGAACCCAAAGATACATTACATTAGTAAGATAATGTGAAAATATGTTGGGTTGACCTTGGCTAGCCTGCAAGGTGCTCACCAATCCCACTACCACTTCCCTGCCTCAACAGGAGATGTGACAGAAAGTTCATGGTTCAAGACAAGGGTAAGGATATAACTCAGTAATAACCATCTTGGGCCAAACAGACTCAGTGTGGGTAAATTAATTTAATTTATTGCAAATCAAAAGTAGGATAATATGAAATAAAAACAAAATCTTAAAACACATTTCTCCCACTGGTCCTTCCTTCCAGGGTTCAATTTCATTCTTGACTTCTTTACTTCCTCCTCCTGAACAGTGGATGGGGAATAGGGGTTCAGGTCTGTTCTTAATGTTTTGTCTCTTCCTCCTCATGCTCTTCCCCCAGCATGGGGTGCCTCCCATGGGAGACAGTCTTTCACAAAATTATACAACACAGGTCCTTCCCATGGGCTGCAGTTCTTCATTAACTGCTCCAGTGTGGGTCTTTTCCACACTGGGCAGTCCTTCAGGAACAGACTGCTCCAGTGGGGGTTCCCAGACGGAGTCACAGGTCCTACCAGAAAACAGGCTTTATCATGGGCTCCTCTCCATGGGGAGAGGAGCTGTTGTGAGAGGCCAACTCAAGGATGGACTTTTTCTTCTTCGGTTCACAGGTTCCTTCAGGGAGCATCCACCTGCTTGGACATAGGATCCTCCACAGGCTTCAGGGTGGATGTCCGCTCCATAGGCTGCAGGGGCACAACTGCCTTACCACGGGCTGCACCACAGGCTGCAGGGGAATCTCTCCTCCAGTGACTGGAGCACCTCCTCCTACTCCTTTCCCTCCAGACCTTGGGATCTGAAGAGTTGTCTGTACTATTCTCACACCCATCCGCTGCTGTTGTGCAGCACTTTTCCCCCCTTATTAAAGACACTGTTAAATACGCTGTCACTGTGTGCTGCCACCAGGCTCAGCTTTGGCCAGCAGCGGGTCCATCAGAGCCAGCTGGAGCTGACTCCTTCTGGCATTGGGGCAGCTTCTAGTATCTTCTCACAGAAGCCAGCCCTGTAGCCTGCTTGGTACCAAAACCTTGTCATGTAATACGGATAATCCAAAAATGGGTTTTTAAAATTTTATACTAGAATTTTCTAAAAATTTGTTTGGGAGGTGTAAAAGACAAGCATCTTGAACAAAAAAAAACAGTTGAAAGAATGAAATAAAGGCTCCAATATTTTGTCTCATCCCTATCCTGGCCACTTGAGAGGGAGGTACCTGGTAGACAATGAACTGAAGGGTGGAAAGGAGGATGGTGTGGATTAGGTTGGCAGCACATATATGCCCTGATTACTGATTACTGATTACTGATTTTAGTATTACTGATTTATTTCTGTGACTCATTTGTCTTTGCCAAAACCTCATGATGCCACATTTTCAACAGTATGACTCCAGGATCAGGAACTAAATTAATAAATTCCATTAAATTAAATTGCTAAATTAAATCTCTAAAATCCTCTCCATCCAAGAATATATGGTCTTCAAAGTGTGACCAGAAATTAAGTGTTGTTAGGTTCTTTGATAAAAATCTCATCTCCACACTCTAAATTTGGCACAGAACAACAATATCAAGGAGGGGAACCTTCATCTTTATGGGGAGCTCAGAAAAAAGATTCCCTGTCCCAGTCTCAGGATTGTCACAAAAGAGAACTGATGGTCATCACCTGGGTCTGAAACACACCAGATGAGTCTGGACAGGCCTTCCAGACAAACTTAGTGGTTGAAGTCAGGGCTACAATAGATGCCATTTGGGTTTTGCCTTTTTTTATTTTATATGTTCTCAGTATTCTTCACACATATATTTGTAACTCTGTCACGTATTGCATTAGTAGCTAGTTTTCCCAGTAATTTTCCATGGTGTTTCCCTAAGCAGAAAGACAAAACAAATGCCAGAGCTCCAAACCCTGGGTGATACAAGGCTCCATGCTACCTTGGTTCTTCCTGGGAACCAAGGCTCAGAACAACACTTCGAGATACATTTCATGGACAAAGTACAACTAGTGCTGAAGGGGGCTCCAGAGAAGGGGCTTGGCCTGGAGGGAGGGGGAATTGCATCACCACTTGTCCTCCTAATTGGTGTTTTTTATCCATTATACTAATTTCTTAAACCTATAAAAATGTACTCACCCCTGGGAGAAGGTGGGTGGGCTTTTGTGGACATCTTTCCATAACTGCCTCTGAAGGCCTTCAAATAAAGATCTCCTTTTATACTACCTCCTTACGAAAATTATCTTGAGTTCAATTTCCAGGTTAGGCAAAAGAGGGTATAACACATACTGTGGGATGCAAGGGAGTAGAATAGAATAGAATAGAATAGAATAGAATAGAATAGAATAGAATAGAATAGAATAGAATAGAATGTTCATCAAGTCCAACTGCCTGATTGTCACAGGGTTGATTCAAAGTTAAAGCTGTTTTTAAGGACATTTTCCAAATGCCTCACACACTGACAGGCACGGGACATCAGTAACCTCCACAGAAGACCTGTTCCAGGGTATGACCATCCTCTTGGTAAAGAAATGATTCCAAGTATCAAGTCTGAACCTCTCCTGTCATTCAGGGAACCTTAGGATTACACAAGACATCTTTTGGCTGGTGTAGGAGATAAAACTAAAGGTAGAGGAAGGGAGGGCTTATCTTGGCTTGGAGAAAATGCATCATAGAGGGCTAGGAGGATAAAAGCAGTTGCCCATGTGTAAACAGGTTGCTGGGCAGTATACTTGTCTGGCCATGACCCACACCCTGATCACCTGCTGTCCCGTATTCTTCCTAAATTCCATTTCTAACTATTATCCTAAATGAGTGGACTCTGTTCTGTGTGGATATGATTCTATGGATGTCTAAGAGTCAGCAACTGAAATTGGACAAGGGATTATAGGGCTTGCAAATCAGCAGAGTCATCAACTGAAGAGACTGGAGTGAGTAAAAACAAGCAACAATAACTGCACTGCAGATAAGGGGTTATATGTGCCTGTGGTGTGAGCAATTGGACCAAGTGAGAGTGCAAATATTGAACCAAACTAGGTGGAGAAGAGATTAAGAGGCTTGGGACGGAAGAATGTCTCTGAAAGTGAGGCAATTGGAGAAGGTGACTTCCAAAGGGACCAAGAAGTCTATGTCAACTGATGGAGAGGATATAAAATCTGAAGGTAAACTGAGAGATTGCATGTGTCTCTGTGTGTGTGTGTGTGTGTGTTTGTGAGTGTGTGTGTGTGTGTGTGTACATGTGCAGGGAAGAAGCTGGGGACAACAGTGTTCCAGGCTGGAAGGAGGGCCTGTCTAAGATATTGGGTGGTGTTTGCTCAGGAGAGATCTGCAGTGTGCATGCTTAATGTGCTGCTCTGTACAAGGAAATCTGTACCAGCAGCTGAAGTGGGACTGTGAGGTGTGGGGAATAGCGTGCCCCAATGCCAGTAACTGGGTGACCTAGGATCCACAGCCAATTACTGAGTGGACTGCATGTCTAAGCCCAGCTACTGAGAGAACCGTGGTGCACGTGAGTGAGGAGGTCTGCACCAGCCCTTGGAGAGGTGTTCATTCGTGAAGGTACAGCAGCTGGGAAGATTGGAGATTCAGGTACCAGCAGATCAGGGGTCTGTGTGTCTGTGGGTGACAAGTGAAGAGCAACAACATTGAGACTGCAGGTCTTAGGAGCTCGTATGTCCAGGGTACAGCAGTGGGGCACATTGTGAATCCAGGGGTAGACTGAGTATCTAAGCTCAGCTACTGGAGGAATCCACATTATACAGAGCATATATTTCCTAATAATACACTTTCATCCTGATTAGTCAAAGGGCAATAAGATGAGGCCATTGGTGCTGTTCGTGCTTGTATGAATGCTGAGTGTTTCTGGCTGTATTGATCTGTGTAGCTGTCCACATGTCTATGCACATAGATATTGCCAAAACGACGTTGTATGTCTGTGCCTACCAAAAACACGTTTAGTTTCATTACTGAGTACCAATAAAGGCTGGAGGATGAAGGGATTTTGAACAGCCCTGGGGAGAAGGACTTGGAGGTGTTTGCAGATTGATTTGCAGACATTGATTTTGCTCTTATGAGAGATCACACTTTCATTTGCCCTACAATACCACAAAACCTTCACTCATACTACAGACAAACTTAATCCTAACCAGAAGGGTCCTTTCAAGTCTCTTTTTGACATTCTGGGTAATTTCAATAATTGCCTTGAGTTACTGAAATCAGAGTTTATAAGCTAATTTTATAATAGTTTGTAAACTATTCTGTATCCTGAGGCAAGTATAGACATATAACCAATTTAAAATTTAGCCATATATATCTCCTGCATTTGAAAAATTGAGAATCCATTGCACATCAGCATTTTGCTCTCCTCCCTCATGACTGTCGGTAGGTTGTTTTAACTTCATTCCAGCACAGCAGAAATCAAGTTAAAATCCACCAAGCTCTGCAGGGTCATTGGACTCTGGTTATAAATTCACAGATGAGGGTGCATAACGGCTGACTAGATTCCTGCTGACTCCTGGACTGTGTCTGTGCTCCAGGGTTTTGGATGGGGTTGATTTGTGGGGTAGGTTTGTGGCAACGCCTCTCCGCTGTGTCGGCCTCAGGCTGCTCCCAGGCGAGAGGCAAGCCAAGGGAAGGTGAAGCTTTTACTGAATGCCCGCTGCACCACACAGCCCAGTCTTTCACACGATGTGCATTTACGCCGACGATCCCAGCTTCAAGCACAGCCGAGCGGCAACCCAGACCCAAACGTGACAGGGCGCGGCAGAGCACAGCGGACATTGGTACCCCTCGGTGCATCGGGAGGGGGAGGCACAGGATGCGCGAACAGGGCGAGGCCCCGCCTGCCGCAGCGCACCTGCCGGCGCGTTTCGGGCGACGGGGATGACGGGGATAACAGGAATAACGGGGAAAACGGAGCGGGCGGGAGTACGGCCGCGCCAGCGGGCCATGTAAGGCAGCGCCGGCCGAGCAGTCCCTCAGGCGGCCCGCGGGGGCGGAGGCGGCCCCGGCCGGACGGCGCGCTGGGTGGGCGGTGCCGCTGCAACGGCCGCGCCGGCTGCGGACACCCGCGGCTGCTGCCGAGCGCGCCGCACGGAGCTCCGCCAGCCCCGCCGCCATCCGCAGCTGGCGGTGAGTGCGCGGGCGCCGCTCCCGGGCCGACCGAGCACCGCTCAGCCGGGGGTGGGTAGGGGGCTGGGTGGGGTGCGTGTCGTGTGCGTGTCGTGTGCCGTGCCCCGTGCCCCGTGCCCGCTCCCTTCTTCCCATCGCGCCGCTAATCGATCGCAGCTCGGCTGCCGATTGCGCGAGGGGAGGGGGCGGTGGAGGCGCTGCCGGGGGTCTGGCGGCTCCGGTGTCCCTTCCCGGTGCCAGCCCCCACCGGAGGGGCGCCCGAGCCCAGCCCGGCACAGCCGCCGCCGCCGTCGTTATGTAACGCCCGCGGGGGGCTGCGGGCGGCGGTGCCGTGTCTCTCCTTGGGATTCACCTCCGTGCTGTCCCCCCGATGTTCTGTGCTCCCCTCTGAGAGCCGGGGACGAGGGACTGGCGGGGAGCGGGACTCGGCGAGGGGCTGCACGCCTTTTCCTGCCATGGGATAGGCTCTGCAGCCGCATCCCCCGATCGCCATCGAGGAGGGACGCGCGGCCGCAGCCAGCGTGGGACCGGGGCGGCTTCCCGGCTCCCGGCGGCAGCAGGTCCGTGGCTGGGCGATGCTGGAGGCTGGCTGCGGGCGGCCGGCGAGCCCCGCGCTGCGCCCGCGGGCGGCTCCTGGAGGAGCCGGGAAGGAGCCACCTTGCGCGCACACACCAAATGCTCCGCATTCAGCAACAAAGCCTCGGCCGCCCCAGCTGCTGCTGCTTCATGCGCTCGTGCAAAGGCAGCGGCCCCCTTTTATGGAGACCGATGCGGAGAGGCTATTTGCCGTTTCTTTTCTTTTCTTTTCTTTTCTTTCTTTCTTTTTTTTTTTTTTTTTTTTTTTTTTTTCTTTCTTGAAATGCCCAAGCGGTCGCTGGAGGGGCTTCGTCTTCAAGAGCCGCTGCTGTATAGCGTCCTCCACAAAACCAGCATCAGGTGTGGGAGACCATTTAGCGCCTCCAGGGTAATACTTGTAGGTGTACAGCCATGTACTCCGGGATGGAAAACAAGGACGAGACAAAATCCTGTGTTTTAATCTGTAACCCTGGCTAGCTCGTTTGAAAATAAATACGACCCCTCCCCTGTCAGATCACCTGCAGTAGCAGTTATTTCTCCAGTCCTGGGTAAAAGCTCTTGGACATTGGTGAAATTATTCCAAGGGGAAGTTGGGTGTATGCTACAAGGTGCCGAACGCACGTGTGAATAGCATCTTAAACACTGACAGATTCGAATCACGTAGGAGATGCTGCTGACAACCAGTTTCCCTATTCATGTTTGGCAGGCTCTACAAATGGCAGGTTTGGGAGGGGACAGGTTTTTTTAGGATTTTACAGAGGGTTGCATAACTCCTCATGTTTATTGAAAAAAAGAAAGAGGAGGAGCAAACCAAACCTCAGCCTGAAATGAAACACGTGGTGCGAGACTGTCTTTTACTGAGCCGTCCTCCTGTTTTCTCAGCTAGCATCATTAAATAGCATGCTTTAGGTGGGTTGGAAAGGGTTAGCATGAGAGTAAAACATTAAGGTATGAGGTTTTTTCCCCTCTAGTGATGTGAAAACTTTGAGGAAAACCAAAGAGATACCTATACACTTTCATAGTCCTAGGCTTAAAATAGCATCACTGTTTATCGAACCGTATTTTTTAAAGGCAATGGCCATTTTTTTAATCCTTTAGTGATGAGCCACTTCTTTGTGTTTTGGGAGACCCTATCCCAACTCAAACTTTCATCTCCCCAGTCCAAAATAAAATGCTATTTTGAATGCCTTTGTACATTTCTGAGGCACAGTTACATGCTTTTAAATAGTCCATCATTTGTAACTGCTGAAGTGTATGTCCAGTATTAAATTATAGTACAGTGTAATGCTTAGACAGCCTCCCATGCAAGGATCAAATTGCAGATAAAGTTCACATAGGAATCTCCTGCAATGCCTGCACTTGACCCTTGTAAATCTAAGAAAAGATATTTATAAATGGAAATACACATCCAGCAAGTGGTTCTTTCTGTGTCATATTTAATCTGTGGCTTGACTGTGGTGAAAAAAAATTTTTATTTAATTTTTATAGTAGATATATTCATTCCAGTTACTTTCTAGAGGCAGCTGTGTGATTGTAGTGGTTTTGGTATTTTAATATTAATTTGCTATTTGATAGTGGTATTGGTATTTATGGTAGAAACTGTTTTTGCTTCTTTTTTCTTGAGCTTAATTTGAAAAAATAAAATAAGAGTCTTTCAAGGAGTGAGGCAGTCAGTTATGTCAATTTATGTTAAGGTAAGTATTCTCATTATACGTAAAAGCAATTAATTTTACTCAGTATATCTCATAGCACTTCAGAGAATAAGCCATGCAATGTTTAACCTTGACAACTTGCTTTCAGGTGATAAGCTAAAATACAAAATAAAATGTCATATGTTTTTCTTGCTTTACACACTTTAATTAGGGAAATCTCCAGTGTGAGGATGTGACCATACTCACAAGCATCTATCTCTCTTTGTTTATATATTATTGCATATATTTCATATATTACAACAAGAGCAGTCATTCTGTGGCATAGTCAGTCATTCAGTCATGTAATGTCCTTTTTTATTTGTACATGCATACTGCTTGTAGGCTTGCATAAATGGAATGAATTCTCTTTAGCAAGCAGCAAAGTTGTTTTTTTTGTCTCCCCTCTGAAACCCATTTTTATGCTGTGCCTAACTGAAATAAAATGCAGGTATATAATTTCCACACTTACTCTTTCTCTGCTGTACTGGCAAGACTGCTGTGGACATAAGTACTTCTAGAAGTCTCTGCCAGTTAGTTCAAAGGAAATATTTTGGTTACTGTTTGTATTGCCATAGTGTCTGGAAGCTGTGGTCGGGGAACTTTACTAATGTGTTGTGTCCAGTATAATGGAACTAAAACTTGGGCATGGCCCTCTAAATATTATGATCCAAAATAAAGAACAAAGAACTGTGAGTGGTGCAAAAGAGAAATCAGGCTGATTTTAAGAAGGATACATTGGTATGTGTGTGCATTATCCAGCTGTGTACTTTCTCATTCTTGTGTAAGAGCAATGGGAATTGTAGAACTTAATGTAAGACTGCCACTGTTCTCTGAGGGTTATCGTTAGGGCATGAGAATGGCTTGGGTTTGGGGGATTTTGAAATACGTCTGACTTGACAAAATGCTGAAAACTAAGGTAAAAAATCTACATCAACCCATATGAAAAATTTTCTCTTCAGACTACCTAATTTTTACAGTTTTTTAAATCTAAGGTAATATTTTAAAATTTTGAAATGGAGTTTTCATTTCAAATTCCATTTGTAGAGGAAAATATTGTTTTTCCTGTATTTCATGTTGTTTTTCCTTTTCGTCGGTGTTTTCAGTAAGCTGTTCTAGCTCTTTCTTCATCTCTTCCCCCCTCATGTGCCTAACTCCCCCAGAAATACATAATAATAAATACACCTTCAGCTAAAAGACATTTCCCAAATTGCCCGTACATAGAAGTATTGCAAGAATTTCCCATTTCATTGTAGGCTGTTTTTTGGGATAGTCTGGAATAGCGATGAAAAGAACTGTGCAGTGAAAGGATGTCACTGGTAAAGTACCCCTATATAAATATGGTCTTTAAGTACCCAGGGACTGTACATGTGTTACAGGACAAGTATCCTGCTCAGGTTTCAGGACACTCTTCCTGAGTGGGTGTTTATCTCAAGTGCTGACAGAGCAGAACAGACTGATTCTGTGCTACTCAGTTTTCTTGGCTCACAGTGGTATGTCCATCAAAACAGCTAGGAAGTTTTTCTTTATTGTTAGTTGTGGTGGGTGGGCAATCATTTTGCTGCTGCTAACAGGGATTCTTAACTCTGTCAGGACTCTGAGGCAGCTGTGGAGAAGCTCAGGCTCTTACTCTTGCTAGTTGTCTTAAGGTTCCCTCTTTCTTTTCCTCCTCACCCTTCTCCTCCCTCGTAGTGTCCTGCATTTGTGGTGTGAGTTTTCCTTGTCCTGGAGGGAAACCCAAGAGGTGGCAACCAAAAGTTTACAGATCAAAGGTTCAATGCATTATGTGGCTGATGAAATGATAAAAATGAATCTGCAGTGTTACTGTTTTAAATAATCATATTAATTTTTGCTCAGTTTGGCTAATTTCAGGAATATGCTTCTGTGTCAGTGTTCATATATTGGGAGGATTTGACAAAATGAAGCACAGAGAAACTTAAAATTAAAAAAATCCATGAGATAACAGTTTTTGCTTGAGTCTCTGAGGATTGCGGTCCTAGTTCAAATTCTTAAATGGATCAATGCTAAGAAAATTCTTGCAGTAGTAGTGAAAATGCTAAGACGTCTTGCTCACAAAATTGTTTTTCCATTGTTGATGACACTGTTTAATTTAAAAACCTTTTTTGGCCTCTTTTGATTTGAGTATTGGAAGGAGTAGTACCCAAATATTTCATCTTAGAAGCGCTTATAGATGTGAAAGAACTTACTGATTTAGCAAAGTAAGTATTTCCCTTCTTATTTTGGACCAGGCTGTGGGTGGTTGCAAAAAATCTGTACTTAATGTTTAATTTATTTTCCTGTATTCCGACAAAAGTGAAGTAGCAGATTTTAAGAACATAACGGATCTTTAGACAGTCTAACCTGATTCATGTATTGGTTATATTGAGTTAATTATCCAAGAGCAATAACCTAGATTTGGTAAAAGTCTGTCTTTCAGAGATACTTGACTAAATATATCTTCCGTATTGAAGGCAGTCTAATGTGCCAACATAAGGATGTGAAGTATTTGCAGCTATTCTTGGGAGTTACCTTTAGTACCTGATATGATTGTCTCTTCGTAAGGAAGTCGTATTTCTAATTTGCATAGGTGTAGCCTGAATTTTCAAGTGTTGAGTTTTTTGATATCTTTGGTAGTAAAGAGCCATTTGGTAGGTGATTCAGTTTCTCTGCAGAGGTGTTTGGATCTCTCAAGAATTCCACCAATGTAATTTGTAAAGTGTCTTATGGTAAAACATCTTGTCTCATGATTTTGCATCTCTTGTATCACTTTCCTTTCTTTGATCAGAGGTAGTGCTTTGTGACTACTAAATCTTACAGTGCTTTCAAGTCTGTTAGCTCAGTTTTTCTTAGATTTAATTCTGTCCCTGTCAATAGTTGATTCTCTAGATACTTTTACTTATGGGTGGTACTCAAAGTCCCCCATCTTAATGGAGTTTGAAGTGATCTTTCTGTACAATCTTTGATCCGCTTTCATGGAGTGGATCTTCCTTACTTGTGGCTTTTCCAAAAATATTTTGAAAGGGTTCTGTGGAAGTTCCAAGTAAAGTCTGGTCTGGGTGGGGGTGGTGGGAGGATACAGTGTATGAAGAAGTGAGGCTAAGCAAGCTCTACAATTGTAGTGGATCCTGTACTCAACTAATCCTAAAGTGATGACAGGCCCAGTGTGTTATTTGGAGCTGTAAATTAATTGTGTGACTACTGTGGAGAGCAGCTGTTGTCTTCCACTCTTTTTGGGTCTGTGATTCGAAGTCTTTTTTTGATGCACCATGAAAAAATACCTCATCTAAACACTTGAGTCTCCTCATTCTTTAATTGGTGTCATATTCACTTTCTGCTGTGAAGGCAGTTCTAGACACTGGCTTGTATCCTTGCCTGTGTATGAAATTGCAGAATGTTTGTGTCCAGATTATTCATCTACCAATGATAGCAGCCTGGCAGAGTTTAGGATGAGTACTTAGAAAGTGGAACTCTCAAATGGAGAAGTGGCATAATAAAAAAAAAGGCATAATAAGGGTTTACCAGTACATGTTGTGGATGCCTTATTTATGCTTTTACCTTCATAGTTAAAACCTTGTGTTAGTATCCTGTAAGTGGTATTACAGGATATTGTGGAGCTAGTGAAGAGTTAGCTAGAGAATTTTTGCATACTTTGAATTGTTGTCAGGTGAACATTTGAAAGAAATAAGTTGCAATGGATCTGTTACTGATAAAGGTTTGTGTGTCTGTGTACAAATGCTTTGTTTATATAAAGAGGTGATGTTTATGAATTGGTTCTTTGAAATGGAGGAGTGTAATTCACTAAGAGCTAAACTTAGTTTTGTATTTCAAGCAACATTGTAGAAGTAACTAGCTGAATAGCAATAGTTTTTAGAAATACAACAGTAACAATAATTTGTCAACAGTCAAAATAATCTGTGTGCTGGATAACACATTTTCTAAATTAGATCCTTTAATGGCATATGTGATGGCATATGTTCACAGTCTGAAATACTGTTTTGCTGAGGAGAAACATTGGGCAGGTTAAGTAGGTACCTTTTCTGTTAATTTGTGCGTGTCCTGCTGAAGGTCTAAATGTATCTGCATGATCTGGCCAGCTTTGCCCTTGTCCATAGTGCTAAATTCACATATATTGTTAAGAGAACTCGAGGTTCAGCCAGATGCAGTTCCTCATAAAGCCTGCAAAAGGATTTCATTTTCTTTAGGTAAAGACGGCTTAACTGTAGATAGATTTGTTAGCTTTGCTTGTTTTGCAGTGGTCTCTGCTCATTTGCCTTCCGTGTTGTATACTAGGGAAAATGAATGGCTGTCATTCATTTCAGCATCACATGTGGAGAAATAGAATCAGGGCAGATCTCTGAATAGAAGTGCTTTAACTCTGGTTCCTGCAGGTAGCTGTGAAGGAAGCTTAAGGGAAGCTTTAAGAGCGGTCTAAAGCATTGCTTTTTATTAGGAGGATGTTGCATTTCTCCATCTGTTTGTCCTTCCCTAAGCTTGAATGTTTATGCAAAAATGTGGGAAGAAGATTCCATCTGCTGTACTTTGTCTCCGCTGTTTTTATTTGGCATAAATAATTACAGAGAGAAAATAAATGAGAATTCCCTTTCATTGCAATTTTGTTAAGTTTTTATAACAAGGGGAAGATGGATCAAGTACTAAAATAAACCAGATGCAGTCAGGCAAATCCAAATGCTTTGCACAGTTTCATAATTCATTATGCACTCAATTAACTCATAGAAATAACACCTCCTGTGCTCATTGGAAAGTTGCTTTCTTTTTTACTTGGATTGGCTAGAAGGTCTTAAGAAATTTTGGATGGCAGTTGCTTGTGGTACATTGGATGGGTTTTACCAACAGTGCAGTAACAGATTCTGAGAAAAGTTGTGCCCTGAGCACCTGCATGCTTGCCAAAACTTGGTGGGCATTAAAAATGAGCAGGAGAATGGAAGGTAAAAACAGGTAACACTGAACATATAAAACTAGTTGTCTGGGGCGTGTGGTAGAAAGGATTAAGAAATTAGGGAGGTATCAGGGCTAAGACTGAGACCCTGAACAGATAGTGCATTTTAGGTTGTAGGAGCCTGAGGAATTTACACTGCAGACTTCATTTACACTGCAGACTTTATTTACACTGCAGACTTCATAGCTAGATGATGGCCTTGATGCTCAGCATAAAGGTAACTTTGTGTTGTCATGTTGCGGGTTGTGCTGGAGGTGAGCATTACACCTGAGAAATAAGGCTGGCCTGAGCAAAGGTGAGTGTTACAGGAAAGAGGAGATGCTAGCAGTACCATTATTGCATTGCAGCTGTGCCATTGTGCTGTTGAGTTCTGAAAATTCATCAATCTTAGCAGTCAGAGATCTGCTTGATTCTTTAATGATTCTGCTGTTTAAAAGTGTGAATTGGAAGTTTCCCTTAATTCACGCTAGACTTTTGACCTCATTTTAGCAAATTCTTGGTTGATAAGTATTCTAAAGCATGAACAGTTTAAAAATACACTGCCTTTTCCATTAACATGAATGTATCTGAGGCTGTAATAATGCTGTAATGTTCTAGTCTGTTGTTCTGTGTTATACAGTTACACTCATATTCGTTTCCATGGTGGTTGATCTTGTGATATGACTTCCATTAAAACTGTTTTTAACACTGTTTAAAACTTCCTGCAAATGAAAGCTATTAGAGGTGAGCTAGACAAAGCAGATGAAAAAGTACATGGTATAACACAAAAAAATAGGCATTCAGATTTTTGTATCCTGCTGATATGTGTATCAGTCTTAAGCTGTGCCAAGGGAAATATAGGTTGGATATTAGGAAAAGGTTTTTCATGGAAAGAGTGATAAAGTTCTGGAATGGTCTGCTTGTGGAGGTGCTGGAGTCACCATCCCTGGATGTGTTTAAGAAAAGACTGGATGTGGCACTCGGTGCCATTGTTTAGTTGAGGTGTTAGGGCATGGGTTGGACTTGATGATCTTGAAGGTCTTTTCCAACCTACTGATTCTGTGATTCTGTAACAGGTGTATGTGTGTATATATATATATATAAATATAAATTTTTTTTTTTTTTAGAAAATAGTTTTTTTAATGTGGAGATCCTAAAGGGGTTTAATAGATTTGCAGCTAGTGAGAATATATTTTTATTTCCTTTATCAAGTCAGAGAGTGTTGGCTCTTAGAGTAGTTTACACTCATGTATCTGCTTTATGTGACTGTAATAATTAAAGTAGTGTCGAATATGGGTCCCAGGGTCCTCATGATGTTCTGAATACTGCAGAACAGACATGTTTCTTTGTCCCACTCCTTTGGTTTCCCTGTCCATGGCATGGCAGTGATGATAATTTGTGTTACAGATACTAAGCTTTCTGCTGAGCAAATAAGCCATGAATTAGTTGTCAGGGATGATGTAGTAAAGGTGCAGTGGTGAATTTTTGCCTGTTAGGATACATGCATATTCAGAATTGCATAAGCTTCTGAAATTGTTGGAAAAAATACTCTGGGACTTAGTAAGTCTTCCTTGCTGCTGAGAGTTGGATTACTTGTAAGAGCAATTCCCACAAATTTAAATCAACGCTATACCAGAACTTCTGCAGTTTGTTGACACCTGGAGAGGGTGTGGATAAGTGGAAGAGTGTAAATTAATATAAATCCTTCAGTAGAGTTGGCAGCTGGTTAGTACTGAGGCTTTGGTTATTCACACAGCTCTAGAAATTGACAACTGAAATTCACAGAAACATTTACCTCTTGTCCCGTGTTTTATGGAAGAATCCAGGTTAAGTGACTTTATCTAGTGGAGGCCTCCCAGCTCTCTGTCTGCAGATGACTATATATTCTAGTCTCTGGCTAAAAGAAAGTTTGATGATATTAGAAAACTTTTTCTAATGACTTA
This sequence comes from Onychostruthus taczanowskii, assembly GCF_017590055.1. Lineage (NCBI taxonomy): Eukaryota > Metazoa > Chordata > Aves > Passeriformes > Passeridae > Onychostruthus > Onychostruthus taczanowskii. The sequence continues at coordinate 25,623 of NW_024498183.1, read as the reverse complement.
GACATGTGCTGAGAACACGGATCTGCACTTTCAGTCTATTTAGCATAAGATAGTAAAATGAAGTCAGTGGCTGGCATCAGTTAACATGAGTTAGTTTGATCTCTGGCTCAATTTCTGTTTAATGTGCTGTATTATTTACCTATTGCAGAGTGAGGGAAGGGAGAAGAACTGTTTTTTCATGTTACTACAGGACACAGACTGTAGCAGTTCATGACACAGCACTTAACTGTCTAAGTATTCTGTGGGTTTCTGAAACTCCATTTTTTTGGATAATAGTTGTTCTTTTGCAAACCTCCTAAACTCTAGCATCTGCTTGTACCTCTTTCTTATCTGGCTGCTTTTGGTGATGTGGACCTCCTTGCTTGGAGCATGCAGTATTTGGAGAGGATTGTATTGGTGGCTAGTCCCACCTTCTTTCTGCTGACTCTGGAAATTAGCATTGTCTAATTGTATACATATTAGACTTTTTGGATGGTGATGAAAGGCATTTCTTGGGTCAGCTGTAGTTGTTGTAGTCGGCATCTACACAGCTCATGCTTTTCAACAGTGGCTTAATTTTGTTTTACTGTATTTTGTAGTTGGTATTCTAGAGTAATCACTTTCTTTTGTCTTTCACTTATCTTCCTATTGTGGCCCTGCCCCAAATTACTCATAATCTTTACTTCTAGCAGAATGTACCGAGCACCCTTTGATTCCTTTTTCCAGGAAAAAGGGTAAGGAAGACTCAGAACAGCATTGGTGTTGGATTTTTGTCAAATAGCATATTCTTTATTTCTGTTTGAGAGATCATTTCTTCAACATGACATGATCTCCTTCCTTATCTCTAAACACTAAAAAAAGTTAAAGGAGCTGGCCCCATTCATAGTCTAATTTCATATCCTATGTTGTGCAGTTCTTTACCTTCTAATTATAGTATGTTAACAAATACAGTTCTCTTCACACTGTGTTGTTTGTAGTGTTAAGAAAGAAAAGTTTAAATTGAGACTAGAAATTTTTTTCTTAAATCCAGGTAGCTTCTTTTTAATATATTTCATGCTCTTACATAGGATTTTAACAAGTAAACTGTAATTATGATTCAACAAGGATTGTCCATAATAATATTTGGCAACCACTGCAGAGCCCTGGTTTTAATCTCTCCTTGACTTTCCGCTTTAGATGGCAAGGATTTATTTGAAATGAGTCTGTTTTGCATACCAGATTTCACCATTCAAAACTAAAGCCTTTTCTGTAGTGTGTCTGTTCTGCCTGATCCAGAACTACTCAAAAAACCCGAATACAAAGTTAATTTATTAATGAGTGAGAGAAGTTAGTATGAAACTATCTTTCTGAAGGCCAAATACATTCCTGAGCATTTTTCCTATAGCAAGTTTATAAAGTTTAAATTTATTAGCTACTGAGAGTAAGTAAAAAATTCTTTCATTTGATGCAACTATCATATTAAATACTGTATAAGATAGTAAAACATGATTCTGCTGTGCTGTGCAAAGTTGACTTACGGTTATACACAACAAATCACTAAGCAATTGGCCAGCAAGGCACTGACACTGGTTAAGGAAAGATTTTGTTCAGGAGATACTTAAAAATGTAGGCATGTGGTTATACTTTCCAATTTCAGATGAGACAGAATGGCACAGATATTTTCTTGTTTATAGCTTGTAAACTGTGCTATTGTTGTATCTTTTAAAGATACTCACTCTGAGTATAGCTTCTTAAGAGAATTGCTAAGAGCAAGCAGGAGCTATCCCTGAAAATGTTTTGGAAAGTTTATTTGCCACAAGATAGAATTACAAACTGATGCAAATCATACATACCTTACCATTGAAAATTTTCAGCTTTTCCTGTCCTGTTTCTTGCATACAAAGGTAACTTTGGTTTTTAATATCCTACACAGACTTGGTTTTTTGCTGATCTGTACTCTCCTTCTCTGGCCAGTTAATATTAGCTTGGAAAATTTCTGGCTCTCTATTTCAGCTCCAGTTGATTTGAAATGCTACAAGCTTGGAAGAGACTTCTGCTTTTGGAAGTCAAGCTTCCTTGAATGTAGAGGTACATCATAGATCTTCATGATCTGATTTTTAATTAAATACTCTATTGTATATGTTATGTCAATAGTTGGTTTTTTTTGTTTTGTTTTTTCTTATGTTCTTTTACGACTGTTTTGGTGGCAAAAGAATGTAGTGTGATGAAACAGAAGATTTTATCTAGACACATTTTGGTGAAAATATGTGTGCCTTAATGTTTGCAGTAGAATTTAATTTACTGCTCATTTTTTTGTTTTTTTGTTTCGGTGTTGGGATGCTTTCAGATAAGGTTTTTGAGGTAAAATTCCTCTTTGGACAGTAATCAGAATGCAAAGGAAATAGAAGTGGGAATTGGTTACTTTTTAAACTTTTTAATGAACTTGACATTTTCAAACTCTTTTTCCCCCCTCTGTGCTTCACTTTTTATTTCATTGGTGCACATACAATTCTCAGGCTACAGTTAGTAAATTTCTGTCATAATAATTTTAATTTAGCATTTTGGTTTGTTGGCCAAAACCTGTGCTGACTGTGTAAACAGAACAGAGGGATCCCCTGGCTTAAGATATAACAAGGGATTTAAGCATTTACATGTTTTCAAAAAAGGCAGGAGTAGTCCGAAAGTTCTTGTCTGCAGTAATGACATCCCTTCTCAGTATGCCTCCATCATGGATGTGTCCATTCCAAATGAATTCCACAGTTGCAGTTCTTTGGGCATAAACTTAAGAAATAAATGGTCTGGATAAGAAGAGAGACTTGTCTTGTACTTGTTAGCCCTTACATAATGTAACATAAGGGTTCTAACATTAATATTTTTGTTGTGTTTCAAAAATACTTAATTTTTCAGAAAAAAAAATAATTTATAAGTTGAAGTCCAGAAAATAAAGGGATGTTTATTTTTCCTTCAGAAATACAAATACATAGTAATGCCTACAGTGTAAAGGGCATACTTCTATTCAAATCAACAGAGTGACTGTGATGATTGCCATTTAAGAAAAAAAAAAAGGAGCAAATATTAACTGTTCTTTTGATGGCTGGTGTAATGGTGGTGAAACTAGTTTTGTGTTCCTAGTTTCTTGCTATAGCATTTTTTTTTTCTAATGTGCTAGAATTTTTTTCCCAGATGGGCAGAGAGTTACATAGTTCTCTGTTTAGACTGATTTTTGATGGTGGAGGGTAGTGAGTTCTTTTTAATTTTATAGACTATTTATTCTTCATATGGACTTCATATGTTGTGACATGAACTCTAGCATGTAGATTGACAGAAAGTAATCTAGTGCAAATTAATGCGATAAGTTTACCCTCCTTTTCTTTGTAGCACAATGGCTGAAAAATCAGCAAAACCAGCAAAACGGTTATCCTCAGAATCAAACTCCCATGAGGGAGCTACGGCAGGAGAAATAAGTGCTCTGGAAGAGGCCTTTAGAAAATTTGCCGTCCATGGTGATACGAGAGCCACAGGAAAAGAAATGCATGGGAAGAACTGGTCAAAGCTATGTAAGGACTGCAATATCATAGATGGGAAGAATGTGACAACCACAGATGTTGACATCGTCTTCAGTAAAATCAAGTAAGTGCATTTTAGCCATAATTTCATTGTCTTCCCTCTCCCCACCCTCCCCCGCCACCATGTTTTATAGATACCGTCTAAATTTACCTTCTGTTGCTTCTGATGTTGTGAGACGGTGTTTGACAAACTCAATCTCTTTCTTGTTCCTTTACAAATTTTTTTTGCTTGGTCTGAAAATACAGCTTTGAGCTTCTGACCTACTGTCTTAAATTGACTTCAGTTTCACAAGTGTTATACTATACAAGGACTATGATGTGATCAGGATAAATGCAGGCTGTTCCAATAAACTGGTCTGCAGTAAGTGCTGTCAGTATTTCCTGAAAGATATCTGAATGAAGTCAGGATGTCAGGATGGTCTTGCCAAAGCTTGGCCTCAGAGGACGGAGGCTTAGGTGGGATATGTACTAAAAGTCAGTATTCTAACAGCAGTCATGATGTCCAGCACAACACCAGCTCAGGTTTGAAGTGTAGGGCCATGCCAGACTGATGATGACCCTTGGCTATGATGAATTAGGATTATCTTGGTTGTATGATCTTATTTTTGTGACTGGAGCTTTAGTGAAACTTTGTCCCCAGTTGAAAACCTAGGCAGGCTTACTCAGAAACTTGTCAAATCTAAGACAAGGTATTAAAGGAAGTATATTAATAAGGCATTAATCTGTTATGGCATGTTCTGGATGAAGTCCCAGATAATATTTTTGGTTTTGCTTTATGTGTAGAATTGGATTATTTTCACCTTTCATATTCCCATGGCATCTAATATGATAATCTTGTCTTTTCTGCTTTTTATTACCACATTAATTGTTCAAATTGTCTCACATGTCATTGTGTTAAGGAACATACTTTTTAAAGGGGTCCCTTAATTGTACTTGTAGCCTGTAGGAACACTTATTTGGCTTGTGCACTCAACTGTTGTGGTGTAATGCTGGGAGAACATGTGAACTGCATTGCTTACAAGGTAGTTGGAAAATCTTGCTACAACTGCAGACCATTTAGACTGCATCAAACTGGAGAGAGGCAGAGAAGAAAAGATCTTTAATCTTGAAAGTTGTCTGTGTAACATATATAGTTAGAATGACCTTATTTATTTGATTGATTTCTCTCTTTGCTTCTTTTCTCCTTGAGGATCTTATCTATAGGGATAACTGAAAACACTACATATGCACACTCCCACCCTCTTGTCCTTGTTTCAGACCCTACTTGAATGGAGTTAGAGAGCCGGCTTATTTGAAATTTTCTTTGACTTTCATCAGCTTAAAATTTTGTTTTATTATTTCTTGTAGATAAATATAATCTTAGTGCTACTTTCTTATATGAGTTTCTGGACTCTTTAGTGACAGGATGACCTCGTGATATGGCATAAACAGAGGTACAGCATTAGCAGATATAAGGAAGTATCAGGTTTGGTGACTGGGGCAGAAGGAATCCCGTCCTGTTGTGCAGGAGTGAATTGTAAGGTACCTGAGCCTCCCGGGGAATGTTAGCAAATCCCCTTGCTGCTGTTGAACGCTCCCAGCTCAGCTTGGGGGTTCTTGTCTTTGCCTCTTGAGGGGGAGGGCTACCTCAGGACTTTCTCAGACCTCGCTGCTGTGACCACTGTAAAGTGTTGTCATTTCTCTTGGAAGAGGCATACCATCTTTTCCTCTATCCAGTTGTCCTGGTTTAACCTCAGCCAGTGGCCGAGCCCTGTGCAGCCACTTGCTCACTCCCCCACCAGCAGCACTGGGGAGAGTATTTAGAGTAAAAGCTGGAAAAGTCACAGGTGAGATAAAGACAGTTTAATAGAAAAAGCAAAGAAAACAAGAAATTAATTCAGTGCTTCCAATGGGCAGCCTGATGGTCTGCCATCCCCAGGAGAGCAGAGCCCATCACATGTTAACAAATTGGGAATACAAACACTATCACTCCAAATGTCCCCCCCTTCCTCCTTCCTCCCTCCACTTTATTTACTGACCATGATGTCGTGTGGTCTGGAATATCCCTCTGGTCAGTTGGGGTCACTCCACCTTTCCTGCCTGGGTCTCCTCCCAGCCTCCGAAGCACCCCCACATTCATTGTCAGCATGGCAGTATGGAAAGCAGAAAAGGCCTTGGCTTTTCTGGACGTGCAGAAGTCCTGCTCAGCAATAACAAAAATATCACTAAATTATCAACCGTATGCTCAGCACAAATCCAAAATAAAGCCCCATACCAGCCACTGCGAAGAAAATGAACTCTACCCTAGCCAAAATCAGCACTCCAGTATTTAATAGCTTAGTAGATAACTGCATCAAATGCAAAAGTATCTTAGTTTTAATTGTTTAATTTTTTGTTAATTCCTCAACCTGTACATGTAACATATGTTTTATATATTCTTCTCTTTTAAAGTGATTTTATTTTTAAATGATATTGCTTAAGTGGCATGTGGGAGCTGAGATTTGCAGTCCTTATTGGGAAGGTCTGTATTTTTGAATGTATGCTTTCAGTAGGTATACTTCCACATTTTCTTAACTGTTAGGGTTTTGTGAATTTTTTACATTTTTGTTCTTGAGTGCATGTGTCAGCAATTCTTTTTAGTCTAGATCACATTTATTTCACATATAATACTTTAAGTTTTAAAAAGGGAAGATCTAATGGCTATAGGAACTCAAGTGTCAGTAATATGCTTTAACTTAGGAGGATTAAGCATAAGCTAGGCATACAGGATTTCTTGAGCATGTTCAGACAGCTATTTTTCCTTGCTTTCTCTTTTACTTCACATTTAACCCCGCAGCTCAAGGATAATGATAGATTTGGGAATGCATCAAAGCAGGCAGACTCACATAATAAACTCACACTCATTTTTATTTTACAAGCAGCTTTTTCCCAGCAGAGCTCTGTGGTTTTTTGACAAACCAAGTTTTTCCCCATCTATGTTAAATGTAAAACCTTAACCACTATAGAAGAATCTCCAACTCCCTCCAAAAGTGTGAAGTGCGACTTCCATGCTTCAATAAGAATTTTCCTTATGGTTACCAGAAGGCTTTGTGCATCACTCTTGATTTTGAGCTCTTGAGCTAAAGTGTGTCTCACAAGATTAGCCTCAGCCTAGGATTCTTACGATCAGCCAAAGTGATGGTTCAGTAGGATGGGGCTGGTGGATTTTAGCAGTTGTAGGCTAGCCAGGGAACACAACAAACATTAAAAAAAAATGTTTGCCAACGTCTGCCACCCAACTACAATTGCCATCTAGCATTGTGTTAGAACTTGCAAACATATTTTCTGTTCTGTTACTGGGAAGCCACTGTACCTAGCAGGGTTGTTTTCTATTAGAGTTTATGACAATGGCACATGTTGTTCAGACACTGGAAAATAATTAATCTAATGGAAATGTTCTTTGGATTTATGAGTTACTATGTATAAAGCCCACATTTGTTGTCTTGCTAACTTTCCCAGGCTTTATTTATTGTTCTAGTAGATACTGGCAAAATAGGTAGGAGCTAAACATTGCTGATAGGGTAAAGTAACAAGGAAATTAATAGGAGATGTGTTTACTTAAGAGCTACTGAAAGATAATGTTTTATTCACTAATTGGCAACTTGCTCTGCTCCAGGAGAAATTTTACCTCTGAAGTAATGAACATTTTTGTACACTTAACACCCCTTCTCCACCTCTGCCCAACCAAGTGAACAAAACTTCTGAAAGTTTTAAATAGTCTGTGATACTTCTTGAAAGCTGGGACCTATGTGTCTGTCTTTCAGAGATTAGTTAATTTGAAGTTTAGTGTTGTTATAAAGTTTGAAGAAATTCCATTGAACCTTTGTTACAAATAAGAAAATAAATATGGAATGCATGAGAATGTCAGGTCAGGCTGAAATGTAGTTTGTCTGTTTATCTTGCTTAAAAGGTCTGCTGAAGGCCTTCATGTGAGCACAACATTTATATGTATTTGAGGATAAGAAGAAGGACTAGTCTAATACAAAGAATCCACAGTAGCAGACATGAAAGAATTATTGCTGGAATTGCATTCTTTGGAAAGAAAATATGTAAATTGGGTGATCTCTCCCCTTCTCCCCCCAAATATTTTTGTGTAACAGTAATTTGTAGGACCCCACAAGTCCTTCCAACTTGGTGGATTATAATACAATTTTATGTTCGTTAAAATTGTTAGCTCAGAACATACAAGAAATGAAAAAGAATTTTGCAGTGGAATTACTTGAAATGAAAAGCTGAAGCCCACCTATAAGAGTAGCCATCATATGTATGAATATTTATGATTTGCTTCTCTAGACAGCAGAGTTAAAACACCTACGTTTATGCCAAATATTTGGATTGCATTAATGCAGTTGGAACAGTCTGCAGTTTCTGTAATTAATAGGAGAGTTCACTTTTCTTATTTTTTAGGCTATAAAGCTTACAATAAAGCTATCTCTTATAATGTCATTAACTTTTCATGAATCCTGTACTTGGAAGAGCAAAAGAAATTGTGACGAGTGAATGACAAAAGTTCTACCATATCTTATGGGATGAAATCTGTTAAAAAATGCACCAAAGCCAACAGTAGCGTACATAACTGTAAATGTAATTATGCAGTAAGATTTCTTTTTTGTAGTTTCATGGTCAACACTTGAGATGTTGTACTCCTTTTTTCATATTTTCCTTGGACTACATAAAACAGTAACACCAGTTGCAGGGTAAATTTTAATCTCAAAGCTAGCCTAAAGTTACTTGCTTAAAGTTATGTGAAAGTCCCTTCTGCTAATTGATACCAGTAAAACCTTTTCTCTGTAAATGGCAAAGGAAGCAACCTCTTCTCAGAAAAAATGGCTTACGGAATTGTTAAAAAAAAAAAGCCTGAAAATACTTCCTAGGAAGTGATTTTTTTAACTGGTCCATAAATTCACTGACATACTTGAAGACAAAGAATAAGTCACAGTCATATTCTGTGGGAAAGGTAGTTTTCGTAAATTACTGTAGCTGAAGTATTTGTGACAGGACCAAAACTAGTAGTCTGACTTCTTTTGTTATGATAATATCTTCAATTTCCCTGTATCTCAGGTTTCTGCTAAAATGTAGGAGTTTAGTATCAATATCTTAGTAATATTAGATCATTCAATGCATTAATTTTTCACATACTATCTGAACCTTATACAGACAGCTTTCTTTTATATTTCTTTAATGAAAAGCAATAATGCAATCTGGGCCCACTGAATTTAGAGACATACAATATGCAGGCATGCAGTAGCATTTGAAGATGGATGTTTTTCATGACAGTGGGAATTCCATGGGCATCTTTGCAGTCACTGAAACACTTGCCTGCTTTCTTGGAAAAGTTCTTCATTAAATGTTTCTTTTCTGGTACTCTTCTGGAGTTCCAAAGGTTTGTAGGGTGTGTGTCTTTTATTTTGCTTGCAGAGTGCAAGTATGGATTTAGTGGATCTTGTTGCCTTGGAGAAAGCAAGGTCATTGGTGACAGAGGAGAAGGGCACTGAAGAGTTCTGCGTTTGGTATGAAAAGCAATGTGTGGCTGCATTCTTCTTGTTCCAGCAAGACGGTGAGACACAACAGTCTAAGAACTTCAGGATTTTTGTATTAAGGAGAGCAGAGCACCCAAGAATAATAGATGCTACTGAGCTCTTACCAGCATTCCAGCATGTTGCCTTAGGAACTTAAATTTCTTTGTTTATTGAGGGTCAACAACTGCTCTGGGAAATTTGATACGTTAGCAATGCTGTACACATACTCCACTTGTTGTATGTAGTTAACATGGTCATAGTAATAGTCCCTATATAAATATCTCTGCACTTATTTTAGAAGTGTTACCATTGAGCACTGCAAGAATATGTTTTAAGCACTGCCATAAAACTGCTAATTCTATGACATTATTAGATAGAAAAATAAAAATATTTCTGTTTACCCTGGCATGTTACTATGGTTGCAGGCAGGCCTGGGTGACGTCAGCCCTTGGATCCATTGTGAGCATTTATTTAGGTAGCCATCTCCATGGAAACATTTGTTTGTTTTGATGTTACTATGTGTTAAATTCTAAACAAATTTTTGTGGTTCTATACTGGATTGTTATTGAAGATTAATTAAGCTACAGAAGCCTTGTAAATATACCTTACTCCCTGCCCTCTAAAATATTCTTGGTAAAAGATCAAGTGGAAGCATAATTGTCTTCTGAAATTCCATTAGTATTTCCTGATGTTGCTTTGACATGTTTTCTTGTTGCTGAGGAAGCCATGTATTCTAAAGCCCAGAAAACTCTCCTCCATCTTTTTGAGAAAAGATGGTTTTGTTCCTATGGAGAATCTTCGCAACACACTTTATTGTGCCCTGACTTTTGAGCAGACCCAGCCATGCGCTGTCCGCACTGTCTTGCGCACTTGGCTGTTTAGCCTAATTCCCACAGCCTGGATCAGTCAGGTCTCTGCAGGAGCACTTCCACCTGAGAACAGCTGGGCCTTAATGCAGCAGTAGTTCACTGTGGCTGCAAGACTTGGGTAATGTTTGCTCTGAGAAGCTGGCAAGAAAACTCTCGGCAAGAATGAGTATGGGCTTTCCCCATTTGTCAGCTGTAATATAATTGTTGTCTTTTCTTTGTATTGAATAAGAATGATACTTCTTGCTTCCTTTTTGTATTTGAAAGGACTTGTACTTTGACACCTGAGCTCATTCAAAACAACTATCTGTCCATGAGGTTTCTCTGAAGTAAATAGTCTTTAATGGAGATTTTTACCAAAGCCTCTCTTAAATTTTTCAAGTATTTAAATAGGTATGTAGTGGTCTTTATGTATAAATGAAGTACCTAGTAGTTGCAAGCTTTGTTTTACATCCCTATTGGAGACATTCTTTTGGCAGTGACATAGAAAAGGATTTTTGTAATCCTACTTTATGCATGAAGTAGGCATAACAGTTAACTTTTGTACTTTAGTATGGCTGCATCAGGAAATAAGTTTTAAGTGCATATAGAACAATATGCAGAGGAAAATCTTTTCTGGTAAGTCTCAGGCAAATTGTGAACTGTGCATTTTTAGGTAGAAATGTAGGTAAGTTTCAACAGAAAGTGTTCTTTTTTGCGACATCTATATTTTAGTTGAAATTAAGAGCGAAGTGCCTTTTTTCCTAAAGAACCAAATGTAATGTTGCCATTTGCACTTTATCCTTCGAATGTTTTTTGTTTAAAAAAAATCACAGCAGCTCTTCTGCCAAGAGGCATAAATTCTAAAAGCAAAACAGTGATAGCCTATGAGAAGGAAGGAATTCACTTGCTGTAACATAGGCTTATTTTATGCATGTATAATGGGTAAATGTTATACCTGTAATGATGTTTGCTGATTAGGATTTTAAAAACACCATTTTACAGGACATCACATGAAAACCTATAGATTAGGTGGTGGGTGATTCATTTCCCAGCTGATACGGAATGCTGCATGATGTCATACACAGTACTATATATAGCAGCTTGCTTGGTATTTGCCACACTTTGTGGCCCATTCCACATGTGTGCTACACAAACTTTTACTGGCTTAGAGTAGAAGTCAGTTGTTGTTTTGGTTTGTGGGTTTTTTTTGCAGGTCAGCCAATTGCACCATAATTTAAAACTACCCCCTTTTCATTTATAAAAGCAGCTATGTGAAATCTGCCCTAGTTTTACTGACTAAATAAACTAAGTAACAGGCAAGTATTTTCCAGATTGTTAAATATCAGTTTTGATTTCATGGATTGAAGTAGAAGATGATTAAGATGCAGAGGACAAGGCAGCCTTGTCTGCAGCAACCAGGTGATTGTAATGTTTAAGGTCCTGAGGGGAATGATCAAGATTAACAATAGAATTACAAACCTGAACTTCAGAAGGGCAGATCTTGGCCTCTGCATTTTTTTCTCTGGAAGCTGCCCTGGAGAGTAGAGGCGTCCAGGAGAGCTGGTTGGTCTTCAAGGCAACTTCTTCAGGGCACAAGAACGTTTCATTCCCATGTGCAGGAAGTCAGGAAGGATGGCAACGGGCTGGCAAGAATAAACGTGGAGCTTCTAACTGGGCTGGACCCACGAGAAGGAGGTATGCAAGAGACGGAAGCTGGGGCAGGCTTTGTGGGAGGAATAAAGCCCATGCATGAAGAAACAGAGTGAGCAAAGTTGAAGTTCAGGCCAATCACCATAACCTCAGTCCCTGGGGAGGTTATGAAGTAAATCCTTTTGGAAGTCCTTTTTTAAAACACAAAGGACAAGAAGGTGATTTGGAGCAATCAGCATGGATTTGCCAAGGACCAGTTTTGCCTGATTGACCTCATTGCTTTCTCTGATGAAATGACTGACACTGTGGGTAAAGGGGTGTAGTTAGTATACATTGATTAAAGCAAGGACTTGACTCCAGTCACATCATCACCAAATTGGTGAGGTGTGGGCTGGAGAGTGGGCCAGCAATCTAGGGGGCAGCTCTAGAGGTGGTGATGGTGTCAGTGTTGTAGTTTAATAATACCCAGCTGGAAAATAAGCCCAATGTAGCCGCTCTGTTTCTGCTACCAGTGGGCTGGGGAAGAGAATCAGAAGGATAAGAGTGAGAAAACTCATGGGTTGAGTAAAAATAGTTCAATAGGAAAAGGAAAAATCACTCACACAATCAAAGGAAACTAAGGAAGTAATTTACTGTCCCATGGGCAGGCAGGTTTTCAGCCATCCCCAAAAAAGTACGGCTCCGTCATGCAGAATACTGACTTTAAAAGATGATCACTCTGAATATCCCCCACTTCCTCCTTCCCAACGTTTGTATGCTGAGCTTGATATCATATGATATGGAATATACCACGGGTCAACTGAGGTCAGCTGTCCTGACTGTATTCCTTCCCTTGCTCCTTGCATACCCGCAGTCTTCTTGCTGAAGGAGCAGCAGGAGAAGCAGAAAAGGCCCTGAAGCTATTTTGGTGCTGCTCAGCAATAAAAAAAAAATCTCTATATTATCAACACTGTTTTCAGCACAAATCTAACATACCACTTCATACTCGTCACTGTGAAGAAAGTTAACACTACTCCAGCCAAAACCAGCACAGATGAGAAACTTCTGAAGGTGAGGTGACAGCAGTCCTTGCAGTAAGTGTGAGTTGTGGCAGCAAGTTGTGGTAGCTACGTCTGGGCTGCATGAGTCAGTGTGTGGTCAGAGCAGGTCTGGGGAGGTGATCCTTGCATGCAGCTTGCACTTGTAAGACTGTATTGGGAGTGCTGTGCCCAGTCTGGGGCTCCCCTGTGCAGGAAATAGATTGTTACACGGAACAGGCCTGGTGCAGGGCCACCAAGATGGTCCAGGGCTGGTTTGGTACATGGTGACATGTAGAATAAATACAAGTTTCTCTGTGCTTCTGTATAGGCAGTAGAAATTAAATTCTTGTTTTGAAGTTAGAGTGGAAATTTTATAGGGAAAAAATGTGTATATGGATGCTATTTACTCCTAAAAGTAGACATGAGCTAGAAATCCTTCATCTCAGAAAGAGGATTAATATACTATATATGTTTCAATTAGATATATTTAATCTGCCTATGTGTCTAAAACTGCTTAAACAATTTAGATGTAGTCTGCTTGGGATCTGATGTTTGTGATCATTCTTCAACCTTTTTGTTTGGCGTTCGTTAAAAAAACAACAGTGGCTTGACTTGAAGAGCCTAATTGATGTACTCTTTCCATTACCAAGATGTTTAGGAGGACTTTTTTGCAACTGAATTGGAGCAAGTCTCATTAAAGACTGGAAATGAAATCCTCACCAGGATTAGTTAAAATGGTGTTACTTTCTGGCATTATTGAAGTGGAGTTGCTTATCGTTTACTTTTGTGTGGGTGTGTCTGTGCATGTGCTAAAGCAAAGCAACACGAATGAAATCCAAATTTTATCTGAAGCTTGACCTCTGTTTCTGACTTTCTGCAGTCTTCTAATGCATGTGCATGTATTCCCATGAATTTAAAAACAAAGTCAATACAGTTTTAATATGGAGTTCTGGTACAACGCCCCCCACACCCCCAAAAAGGGCAGACTTTCCCTTTGAAATTTATTTTTCCATGTTACAGTCATTTTTTGTTTCTTCTTTTTACAAAGGTTGTGGATATTACCAGCAGACCGATAATTTCAAAACCTTGCTGAGACCATGAATGTTGGTGCTGATTCTGCAGGCTCCCAGACCATTTTAATTGCATAAAGAAATCTCCATGGCAACTTCTTCTAGGAGGATGTGCTGTTAGATAGTGAAGTTTTATGGTGGAAGGAGCAAATGTTGGAAAGCGTTAAGTTTCAGCGAGAAAAGCTGACTGCAGCTGACAGTGTAGCCAGGAGTACTGTGGCCAAGGTGTTGCACCCTTCTGGTGAGGAGTAAGAGGAGCAGCTCACTGACTGCCTGTCACCAGTGTTTTTGGCAGTGCAGGCATTCCCAGCACTGATTGCTGAAGAGACTCAGTCTGTCCCTCAGGCAGGCAGGGACTGTTTCTGTACCCTCTGGACATTTTTAATTCAGGAAGGAAAACCAGCCAGAAAACCCAACTGCAGGGTTTTGCATCATTAAGTTTCTGCCTAAGCTGTGGAGCAGCTTTAAATCAAGCCCAAATCTTTGTCAGCGTTGGCAAGCGGTGGAAAATACCTTGAGGCAAAGTTGTTTCAGTGGAGCCAAGAGTTCATTGTGAAAGCGAGGGCACTCGGTGTCTGTTGGGAAGGTGTGATATTCCTGAAGTCCAGTATGTTTTCTCGGTGCTTTTCCTTCCCAGGAATTGGTTGTGGAGAACCTTTTGGGAATAGTGCCATGCCGTGTGCAGAGCTGCCCAGCACAGAGTTCCCGCAAGCTGCCAGGGGTTGTGGTGCTGCAGGAGTGACCCTGTGCAGCTGCAGGAGTGTGGTGCTGCACTGCCCTGCTCGTGGAGCCCTTTCCCCTGTGCTGGGTGCAAAGCTTTGTGACATTTGCTTGGGTTTTGAACTGTGAGCTTTGAGGAGGGGATGGTAATGTGTGCTGACAGAAAATGGGGAACGCTACCTTGGCAGCACTGAATTGTCTTTCCTCTTCTTTTGCCTCAGCTTTGTTCTGGAAGGAAGAGCGTTGAAAGTGTGGGAAATCTTCCAGTCTCGCACTGTTACCTTACTTTCATGGTTGAGGCTTCACTAGCTTCACGTGATGCTTCTAGCCTTTTGACACAAGAGTTGATTTTATGGGGTCTTTTGAGTCCATAAAATCAATACAATTTTCCTGCCGCAAACAAGCCAAGCCAGTGCAGCTGCAGAGCTGTCACTTCATATATTTTTCCTTTGCGAACTGGTATATACTTCTCTTTCCTTATTCTCATTTAGCTCAGAACAGCTAAAAGTTTTCTACAGTGCTGCTCTTCTAGGCAGAAACATAGAAGACTCTGAAGAAAAGGATAAGCTACCACCATCCTCTGGTGAGCAGGAGCCAGCACATCTGTTTGTCTCTGCTGATACAGGAGAGCATTGTACCACGTAGTGCCGTTTGTGATCATGGGCATAAACAGCTGCAGAACACTGGTGATCTTTGGCACCAGGCTGTGACTCTCATGACACATGACAGCACTTGCTTCATTGCCCAGATGTCTTGCATCTTTATTATATGCCCTTCAGTTGCAAATATTGTTTAAAAATGAAAATAAGCTAACAAGTAGTTATTGTACTGTGAATATGGTGTTTTTAATGGTATGTAAAAGATTAAACTGATAGCTTTTATATCATTATAATTGTGTACAAGAGAAGTTGTTTTTCTTGCATTTAACAATATATAATACAGTGATACTGTAACACAATAGTAGTTCATTACAGCACAACTGTAAAACTTGTGTGAGAAAACAAAATTGGGTCTGTGCTTATTGTCTGGAATCGTATCTCAGTTGTACAGAATCTCTGCATATACTCATTACAATTTCCAGTGCATTACCAGTGGTAGGTAACCCATTGGTACTGCACTGGAAATTGTAATGAGTAAATCCATTAACCCTGGATTTAGCTGTTTTGTGATATTTGAGGTGTTTGTTACTCTCTGTGGGGTAGTGTTTGTTAAACTTCTGAATGGAACCGACAGTGCTGAGAATGGAGGGTTTATATCTGACCCAGACCAGTGTAAGAGTAATAAAAGAAGCTACTGACTAGAGGATCATAGATCTGAGGATAGGCAGTTCTTGGTCATCATCATATGCATTCTGTATTTCACAAAAAGGTGTTAGGTGTTTGCTTCTGCTAGAACAAGCCTCTGTGGTGTGGGCTTCTTAAAAAGTGAGGACTGCAGTATTTACCATCAGCTCTCCCATCACTTTCTGTGCACAGCAGCTACTGCTGCTGCACACTTAAGATAGTTTGTGTTACTAGGGGAACACAAGGGGTCCTATTTTGATACTCCTTTATGGGCTGTCTTCCTGTGTTGCAATTTGAAACCTGTAGTAAGTAACCTTTCTTCCAAATTCAGGCTGTTTACATTTTCTTCCTGTCGTGGATGCTGTATGGAAATAGATGCCTGGGGCATTTGTAATCCAAGTGGAGATCAGCATGTGTCAAACTGTTTGCATTTGGCTTGGTGCCAACAGAAGGTTTCATAGGTTTCTAAGCAGTATGCATTGATTAATGTTTTCAGCTCTACAAGAGGGTTTCTAGGGAGGATGTTTTATTTTATTTTTTTGGCTCATTTTTAATTTTTAAGCAAAAAATTTCACAGGTGAGTTGGTATTCTTAAAAGAGCCTATAGATAGGAAAAATAAGAAAAAGGGAGTAATTTGGCATTTATAGGTTCTGTCTTTTCTCAGTCTAAGGAACTTTGTAGGTTGAGAGATAGGTTTCAAGTCTAACAGAACAATATGTGTAGGTACAGAAAGGTAGTTATAGTAAAAGAAAATATGTACTTCATATGGCAGCCACTCTATTAGGTGATTGTCCTGTATATATCCAGAAAAAAAGAATTTTAATTCTAGATATCAGATGAAAATGGTGGTGAACTGATTTGAGTTCAGGACATTTTTAATGCTAATTATTAGAGATAATGGAGTGTGAATGCAAATCTAAAATTAATGACTATAATATGATGAAATTTTTTTTTTTCCCAGTAAGTCCTGGTACTAGTTTAAAAAGAACAATGAGAATGTTCAATTTAGTAGATCCTTTAGAGAGCCAGTACATTTGCCATGTGTTTCAGCAATCCATCCTTTATTAAAAAAACATAAATAGCATGATTTTTTCCCAAGACTTCATAGTAAAATCAAATAGAAATTATTTCCTTACCTTTACAGAAAAGCTGGAGCTGTGCTGTCCTCTTCCAGACATGTTTCTTTTCTTTCATCACTTCACTTCAGCTGAGAGCTTTACATTATGCTGAAGTGGATGTTGTAGCTGGGAAATGTGTTGTACTAAAATGCTAAACAGAACTAGCTTGATAATTTTTTTTTTTCAAGACGACAGACTGTTGCCTATTGGGACTCCTCTAACCAGATGAAAAAGCTACAGAGAGGGTACTAGGCAGTTAAATAAGCTGCTTGGTTTTCCTGCTTCTCTACTGAATAGGATGAACTCTGTGTGCTGATTTAACATTCTAGTTTTGAGTCTGACTTGCAAATCCAGCTGACTGCAGCTTCAGTTAACATTGGCCATTCTGAACAATTTTGATAATTCCTTTCCTGATGTAGTTTTGTGTTCTTTGCCCAACAATACACTATCTCATGCATGCTTGGAAGATTGTTCCTTTTATTTCTCTCTTAGATGCTGCAGTATGTCACCCAGTCACTGGCTTCCTTGTCTTTGAGTACTAATCTGTGAAAACCATAGTCCAGGTTGACAGTGAAGTGGTGCTAACCTGAGATAAACAGGAGAGGTATATAAGAGCAATCAGACTGAAGGACTACCCATGGAGGACTGGACTTCTTTAATGTTAGGGGCATTGACTTGATATTATTTGAGATGACATTTGCTCTTTTTGGAAGTTTTTTGACTCAATTTGTCAAAGTGTCGAGATAAAGAAGATGACAAGACATATTTTCTAGAGACAGTTACCCAAATAACTTAGACCAAGTGTTGATTAGATTTTTTTCTATGTGTGCTTGCCCCAGGTGTGATCTCTTAATCTTGGAGGAAGTCATTTGCTGAAGAGCACAGCTTCTGCAACATACATAGTAATTTTTAAAGGGGTTACAGTATTGACTTACTTCTCAACAGCATTGTTAATTGTCATATGCTGTTGTTTTTAGAAAATGAAGCATATAGAGTATACCTGGTTTGCATGTACTCAGAAGATTTCTGGCCAGAATTTCTGCTTGTCATCTTTATTAAGCTCCATTTGAAAATCTGGAGGGTTTTTTTGAGTTTTGAAGTGTGAGAGGATGTGGCTTCTAATGCCTCTAAAGGGGTAGGCACCCTATAAGTGCTTCAAGTTAGAAAGACATAAAGACTTTAAAAAGTGAGTTTTTGTAGCTGTGATCTCAGAGCTTTGTGTAGGTATAGGGTACTCTGTACGTGTAGGGTAAGATGTTCAGGAGTGCATAAAACTTGCTTTGATTGTGTTCAACCCTGTCAAATTTTAAGTAATTGAAGGAGAGAATTTGCCTGAAACATTTGCTTTTGAATTCCTGCTGGTTTTGCTGTCGTTACTGTGAGACATTAAATAACCATAAATACATCCATCAGGAACTTAAGCTAGATTAAATTGACTACTTGAATAAATATTCCTAATGTAGAGGTTCTGTAATAAAAAGACCAACATGTAAACCTGCAAAGATGTTTGTCAGTTGTGTGTTTTGGGAGGTTTCAGAGTAGACCTGCACAGGCTGATACATGCAACACAAAACGTAGAGCTGAACTGTATATATATATATATTCATTGTGTTTATCTATTATTTTTTGTACCATCCTATTTTCTTGCAAGAGCCAGTTTGCTTTGTGCTTTATAGGTTATGAGGATATACTTGCTTACAAACAGCATCTACCCTATTGGAAGTGCTGATGGAGGGCAGGACCCCTATATGCTGAGTTAGGTCCCATGGAAATTCATCAGTAATTTCATTCAGAAGATTTTGCACCACAGATAAGTTAGTATATACCTGGAAAGTAAGACAGTTTTCTCTCATGCATTGGGATAAGAGCACAGAAGTCTAATACTAATTGCATCATTAACTGTCCACTATTTAGAAAACTTGCCCTTCTATACAAAACATTGTGGGAATAGATACATTGAATATTCTTGCACCAACATGTCAGTTTGGAGCAGTACTTTGTTGCTTCTGCTGGTGAAATCATAGGCTTTGAAGAAAACAGTTTTCAGAATTGAAATAGTAATCCAAGAAAAATGGATGTGAAGCTTCATTTTCTGAATGTAAGTAACTCAGAGCTGCTGGAGATTGCTAGTGTAAGAATGTACTAATTTGTGTTTGTAGATGAAAGTACCCTTTTTTACAAAGCAAAAATCAAGAGGGCAGCAAATCTTACCCCGCATTGGCTCGATACCTTCCTTCAGTAGGTGTTGGTCTATTAAGTCACAGATTTCCAAAAGAGCATATGCTTGCTCTTTTATAGTCTCCTCACTGCTTTCACAATTCTTTCCAGCATCTTGGAGTCTTCCCAATTGTTCCTTATCATTTTGGTTTGTGATGATGATGTCTGCAACTGTGTGGGTAAACCTCCATTGTAAACTCTTGCATGTTTTGAATAAAGAAGTGTGACGTTAATGAGAGAATATCTGTATTGGTATCAACTGTCATAATTTTCTGCCTTTCTTTTGGATTGGTTTCAGACGCACATGATTCAGCACTGTAAAGACTGATATACGGATCTTTAAACCAGGGAGGTGACAGATCCCTGTAGAGAAACACAGAGAGATCAGTCTCACTCACCCAAGGAGTCCAAGTGGCTTCTTTTTGAAGCTGGAGGTAGCTTTATTATAACTACTTGTTTGGCAGGCTTTCTCTTTCTGTAGAATTGGGGTTTTTTTGTGAGGAGATTGATAAAACTCTGTGTTTTGCCTATGTTGAATTATATTGGTCTCTAAGCTCACAGGCATGCCCTAATTACTTGTGGGGTATACAGGGGCTTCGTACAGTTGTTCTTGGTTATGATTAGTAGGGGGATCTTCATTCAGATTGAGGGTTGCATTGTCAACAGCAACAATCTTGTGCTGAGATGAAAAGTGCCTAGAGACTGCTCTTGAGGTATATGAAGTAAGTGGTCAGATGCATTAGCTATTTTTTCCCTAAGCGGTGCAAAGGTAGGTACCTATCTCCACAAGTTATGGTAAGGATAAAGGCATAGCAGAAGAAGTGATAAAGGCATGGCAGAAGAACTTACTAAAGAATATTCTCTGCACCGGCAGTAGCAGACATATGGATTTGGCTTGTGGATCTGTAGTGAAAACGAGACACTCTCATGTATAAGTGTTACAGGGGTTTTGCTGCTCGATAATTTAGCCTTAACATTTCCCATCTGCACATTTTAAAAGCAGTATTGTTCTCTTCAAGTGGATGCCTCTTCAAATGCTCTCCTACTCTCATTTATAAACTGTTTGAGAGACTGTTTTGGCCACAGTCTACCTATTCTTCTATCTTGCTTTTTGTTTTGTAAAATGAGAATGCTGCCAATGCAGACAATTGCATCTCTAATTGCTGTTTCATAAGACATAAAGATAAGAAGGACATGGGGAGCAGAACATCATTGTGGATGTTGTTGTTTTAACATAGAGTGAAATCTCCTTTGCAAGAAACAGACATAGAATGGGAAATTCTCCAAGATTGGGAATTGTATATTTAGAGCTTTGCTGTCACCATCCAATTTTCCCTTTCATATGGGAAGGCAGTCTTCCAGTAGGGAAGAAATACGCAGTTTCTTCATTATTTCTTGTTTTCTTTGAAAGAGAAAATACCTGGTTTTTGCTCTGTGCATAGCTGCAGTCTGGATTCTCCCTTCTTGAAGGTCATGTTTTGGTCCTTGGCTGTTGGTTATGGCAAACATTTTTGTGGCTTTCTTTGAATGTGACCTATGGATATGGACTAACACTGTAGTTTGGTTCTTTATTTTCACTTGGTGTGTCATTCTTGATTTCACACCTTTCTATCTCCAACCATGGTCAATGACTCTTACACACTGAGATCGTGCTGGCATCAGTTAACACCAGCTGTCTATTTTTAATGCTGCCACCTTCTCATATTGCCAGCAAAAATGTTAGCAGATATGCATACATCCGTGTTTTCTCTCTGTCATCAGGATCACTGAAACAACCTCTCCCACAAACACATACTTTTTTACTTAGAGAGTTCCCTATCATTGAGCTGTCACTGGATTCAGAAATTGCTTTTGTGGTTAGATGTGATTTGACATGGAAAACAATCCAACTCTGTGAAATCCTTTGAAAAACTGGAATGGTGCTGTAGTAAAACCACCTGACAATGATATTTTCTTAGTGAGACAATCTGCTAAAACTCTTGGTTTTAAATTCTGTGTAATTAAATTCTAAAGGAAAATTCCACCTTGGATTAGAGGACTACTGCTCTGGCTTCCATAGTTGTATTTTAGTAAGCAATGAGTTGCTTACTGCTGAGCTTGTCTGCTGAGCTGGCTGCAGCTCCCAAACACATGAAGCTATGTTGCTTTGTTTTAATTATGTTTCAGAAATAACGATGCAAAACTATTTTTGAAAAATATGTATAATATTTCTTATGTATAATGTTAAATGGTATTGTACCTTTCTCACAAAAAAGTCACGGAAAACCAGTCTGCAACTGGAAGTATTTAGTTGGAGGGTAGGGAGGAATGTCCTGGAGCTGGTTACCTCAGCTATCAGACAGCACTTTCTGAATTTCTTGGCCAAGAAATACAAGTAAACTTGCTGTATCCTGGTGCACTATGGTGATTAACAAACAGCTGCCATGCCTGAATAGTGGATTGAATATGCTCTATATGAATTCAAGGTTGTGTTTCTCATCCCTTTTCCTTCATTTTTCTTGTCATCAGCTTGGGACTGCTTTTCTTTATACTGACCAGTGTAATTTCTGAATTAGGATGGGAGTTTTGTCTGAGGCCTCACTGAAAAACCTTTCTCCATAGGAACAAGCAATAAAATGTTCAAGTTGTACTTGCGGTTTTACTTGAGCTTTGTAGTAATTTAAACACATGTCCCCACAATACTCACCCTTTGCCTTGCCACCATTTTGCATTGTACTTTTTGTGCTGCTCTGATCTGGATTGGCTCAACGTAGGAAAAATGGCTAAAAAATTTGGTAGTTATTAAATTCCTGTCTGGGAATTAAAAATTCCTCATAATATTAGACATTGTAAGGATACACAGCTAGAGTTTTTGCTGAAACATCACAGTATCTGAGGAGGAAAATAAGAAAGAATTTCCAGGAAGGTCAGTAGCACATAAAATTAGGGTTTTTGTTTTAATGTAATTTTAAAAACTGAGAGGAGAAAAATTTTTGAGTAATATGTTGTTAGACAGAAGCATGGATGTTCACTGCTGTCCCATAATAAAGAGTTGGATTCAGTTATTATTCTGTCCCTTGTGCAGTGGTTTACTTTCAAAGTCCAGTTCAATTCTCAATGAAAGCATAATTTAAGCTCTAATATCTAATATCTTGAGACTTAAGGAGTTAAGATCTTACTATGTCCTGTCCTATTTAATAATGCCATTGTTCTTTGTCCCCCTGAGTTTGAATTTTCTGTAAATCAAGTAAAATGTCATACCATATAAGCATTAAATAATCTAGTTCTTAGATATGAAGCTTTTCCGGTCTGGGTCTCATTAATAAAAACAGCACTGTCTTAAGTAACTCTGTTGTCTATTGTAAAAATTCCACTTTTTATTCCCCTGTCAAATGTCATGTCCTGTTCTTGGTTAACTGGTCTCATCAAAAAAGGTAATGTCTTCCCTGTATGTCAGCTCAGTCAAAACACCGATAGTGTATGTAGAGAGAAAGCAGTAAGGAAGGCTACTGGTTACCAAAAGCCTGAGGGTGCTGATATGAAAGTTCATTGGGCTGTGTCTCTTTTCCTATCTCTGAGTGTCATGTATTTATATAAATTCAGGTTAGTAATATAAATGAAGTCCTGAAAAATAGCTAGTAATCTGAAAGCTGTCGTTGAGAATATTTTTCTAGTCATACTTGTGAACAATTTTGTATAGTTTCTATTGTTTAACTGCTTGGGATAAAATACATTCACTTCTGCTTAGAAGATGTTTGGCCATGCAGCATTGACCTTATTCATGGTCATGTCTTGTTGCAGTATTCTAGAACAGTGTTTGTGTTGGATGTCATTTTGTTATACTTTGATTTGTCTCATTTTTAATCAAATGTATTCACATTAGGTGTGAAATTAAGAGAGAGAGTCAAAATAAACCCAAATCCTGGTTTGTTTGGTTTTTGGTTTTTTTTTGTTCTGGGACGTGAATGAGACATGTCAGCTCACATGGGATTGCTGGTGAGCTGCAGAAGGATGCCTTATCTGTGTATCCTACTTTTCTTTCCCTGGGTTATCAGACAGTGTGTTCATGTGCACTGCTTTAACTGATGAAGAAAGTACAAGTGATGGTGGTTCTTTGCCCTGTCCTCTCAGCTGTAAGGTCTTTGCCCTAAGCCCTTGCTCTTCAACAGCAGAAAGAGCTTTTGAAACTGCAGTGGTGTATCAGCTTTTTCAGCTCTCTCAAGATAAAATGGTAAGTATTATTACATGAAAAAAGCTTCTTACCAGTAGCTTGTGTGGTGGTAAGCTCAGCCTGGGGAAGACAGACAGATGAAGTGATTGGCTATTAAGAATGCTTAGTAAATCTTCAACTATTCTTAACTGCTTTAATTTATTTATTTGAAGCTGACTTAATGAGCACTATGACATCGTCCTCCTGGATTTTTGTATTTTGGATGTGCTCAGCAGTATCTCTGGCAGTTGGGCACTGCATTGGGTTGTTACACTGTGGTTAGTTTTTGCTCCCTTCCCCTATGGTCTGTATGTATGCATAGCGTCATGCATTTCCTTAAGATGACAAGAACCAAAGAAAATGGCAAATCAATTGAGCCTGCTAGAGAAGAAACAAGCATATATTCCAGAAGCCTGATTTTGAGGCGTTGTCGTGCTGCTTCAGCACTGGTTTGTCCCCTACCATTTGTATCTAAGACCTGTCTGCAGCCTCGTTTTTGAATTGCTCCTAATTTCCTACATATTTACTTTGGCCAATATTCCTGCTAGTTTCACTCATCCCTGTCATGTCCTTTAATGTCTTAACTTCCACCCAAATTATGCTGTCGAACGGTATCAATCCTTCATACACCCAAGGGATGGATTTCTTTGTTACTGAACATTATCTGCAAGTTGTATGACATTCATTGGATTATTTCATAGGAGTAGACAGCATTCTAAGGAGTGATAAAATTATTATCTTCTATCTGTTGTGTGTGTAATTTGGGTAGAGTCCACAGGATTGACAACCAGAAGATGGATAACTCTTCTATAACACGGAAAAGCTGAAGTACTCCCAGACTACGCGGTAGCGCATGTTTCTATCATTTTCCAAACTCTGGTCCGTGCCTCTCACGCCAAATACACTTGCAAACTCCTTTAATGTAAGTTGGAGCACGTGCTTTCTTCAGGCTTCACAGGATTTTCCTAATACTTCTTATCAGTAGCTAACCATTACATGAACCTTCATTATTAAATGTTCAAATGCAACATTATTTTTGTTCTCTTAAACTGAAGAAAACCTCAAACGAATGTGAAATACTGGATTCAGCTACTCTGTTTAGCTAATTTAATCTATTCCTCTAAGCTGTATATAGCTATCAGACCTACTGTCTGCTTGGACTTTCTCTTTTCCTCATCCTCTGTAAATCCCATTAAATCTCTTTAACCCCTTTAACTTATTATGGGATTTGCTTTCTTTTGAAAGCTTTTACTTAGTAATGTTTTTGCCAAGTCATATTCATTCTCCAGTCCCCCTTTGTTCCCTTCCCAATACTATTTTATCTGATTGGCTCATAGCTGTTGGGTTTGTCTTTTTTTGAATTTCAGGCTTTATTTTAAAGGAAATGAATTTTCTCCATGAGTGAAGCACATAGGAAGCACATAGGATAGGAAAAAAAGACAAGAGGAGAGATGTGTTAACTCAAGGATCAAAAAACAGAGTTTTCACAAGAGAGGCCTAAAATATTTAAGTTGCAATGAAGTCCAATCATCTGCTGGCTTAGTGAGCTGTTGATGTCCTCTTGCTTCAGATTTTCATTGCTTTCTACTTTTCTTGCTTAACAGCTGTCCCAGTTTCAGACACTTAGAATAAACTGGGCATGCTCTGCTTTACCCTTGCTCACTTGTGAGACAAAAAGCACCAGGAGGGAAAACTGACCATTCCAGGTTCAGTTCCTGAGTAAATGTCCTGGTTTAGGGCAAGTTTGGGAGATAACCTCCAAAGGGGCTTCTCTACGAAAGCAGATTCAATTGCCCCCTCCCCCCCAACCGGTTCAGGAGAAAACCCCACGAATGGGTGTGTTTGTACTCGGGGCAGGATTGATCCAAACTGTTTTCCCTAACAAACCCCTGACATGTACCACTGGGACTTTGTCTCCATCTGCTCTGTGCAAAGGCTCAGATTGGGCAGGGCCCACTCGGTTAGTAGAGCCTCGGGTACTAACTAACCAGGTGGCTTTTGCAGATGCTGCTCCCAATTTTTGAAAGATCCCCCACCTAAGGCTTTTAAGGTGGTTTTTAGCAGTCCATTGTACCTTTCCACTTTGCCTGCAGCTGGTGCATGGTAGGGGATATGGTACACCCACTCAATGCCATGTTCCCTGGCCCAGGTGCTGATGAGGCTGTTTTTGAAATGAGTCCCATTGTCGGACTCAATCCTCTCAGGGGTACCATGTCTCCACAGGACTTGTTTTTCAAGGCCCAGGATGGTGTTACGGGCCGTAGCATGAGGCACAGGGTAGGTCTCCAACCACCCTGTGGTGGCTTCTACCATTGTGAGCACATAGCGCTTGCCTTGGCGTGTCTGGGGCAGTGTGATGTAGTCAATCTGCCAGGCCTCCCCATACTTGTACTTGGACACCGCCCACCATACCATAAGGACTTCACCCTCTTGGCCTGTTTGATGGC
>NW_024498182.1:0-201 GCF_017590055.1 Onychostruthus taczanowskii | reverse complement strand
GGACCCCTCCCCAATTTTGGGGACCCCTCCCCCGCCATGGCGGCTGAGCTGGACAACGTGGAGGCCGCCCCTCCCCCCAACAACAACAACGGCCCCTGGGACCCCCCCCCGGACCCCCGAGCCTGGGGGGACCCCAAAATCTTCGAGTGCTCGCGGATCAAGGCCTTGGCTGGTGAGTGGAGACCCCTCCCCAAAAAAAAA
>NW_024498181.1:0-201 GCF_017590055.1 Onychostruthus taczanowskii | reverse complement strand
CTGAACCCTGAATCTGTAACTATGAATGAAGCCCTGGCAGTATGATGTTGTGGTTTTAGGGATTTTTTCTTTACATTATCATTTTTTAAAATTGTAAATAAAGAAAAGTATACTAAAAATTTTATTCTAATTCTTATCACTCTCTCTTTTAGCTACTATTAATAAATTTTTCTCTATACCCTTTTAAAGTTTTAAGCCTAC
>NW_024498180.1:0-201 GCF_017590055.1 Onychostruthus taczanowskii | reverse complement strand
CCCCCCAGTGCCCCGTACCGGGCAGGGGCAGCTCCCCGCGCCCCCCCAAGGGCAGCTCCCCGTTGCAGGCCGAGCCCCGGCAGTTCCGGCGCCGCTCGAAGGCCACGAGGCCGGGCAGCTGCAGGGCCCGGGCCAGCGACCCCGGCTGCCCCCGGCCGCAGCCGCGCCAGCCCAGCACAAACTGACCGTGGCCTGGGGGGG
>NW_024498179.1:0-201 GCF_017590055.1 Onychostruthus taczanowskii | reverse complement strand
CCGGCCCCCCGCCCGGGGCCGCCGCACTCACCTGGTTGGCGGCCTCCACCTTGGCGCACACCGCGGCCATGGCCGCGCGCTCCTCCAGCCGCCGCTGCTTCTTCTCCTTGGCCCGGCTCGACTTCCTCTGCCGAGAAACGGGAGGGAGTGCCAGAGGGCCCCGGGGCACGGGTGGGCACCGGAGGGACGGGGGTGGCACCG
>NW_024498178.1:0-201 GCF_017590055.1 Onychostruthus taczanowskii | reverse complement strand
TGGGATTGGGAATTGGGATTTGGGATTAGGAATTTGGGAATTGAGGATTTGGGGATTTGGGATTGGGGCACTCACGGAGCTTTTTGTTGAAAACCTCTGGAAAGGAGAAACGGGAATTGGGGGTGGTTGAAACCGGAATGAAAACAGGAATTGAAATAAAACAGAAAATAAATGGAATTTTAAAATAAAATAAAAATAAAA
>NW_024498177.1:0-201 GCF_017590055.1 Onychostruthus taczanowskii | reverse complement strand
CTCCCCAGTCCTGCACGCCCCAAATTCTAGTGATGCTCCCCAATACCCCCCTGAGCCCCTCATCTCCCCACATCCTCTGGGGTTCCCTCGTTCCCTCTCTGCTGTGTGCAGACCCCCCAGCCCCTCAACACCCTCAGGGTGTAAACCTGAGGGTAAAAATTTACCCCCGAACTCATTATAAAAAATAATTACCAAAAAAAA
>NW_024498176.1:0-201 GCF_017590055.1 Onychostruthus taczanowskii | reverse complement strand
GGAGATGCCACCTTCCTTCCCTGCTCTCATGGCTGCCTGTTTTCTGGCCCCTCTCTCCTCAGCATTTCTGCCTGTTCTCACAGGCTCTGTGCTCACATTCCCCCTGCCCTTTGATCAAGGAAGAGCTGCACATGGACTGCAGGATGAGGATGAGGCCAGCGCCTCCATGATCCAGTCACAAGGCAGGCCACCAGCTGAAAT
>NW_024498175.1:0-201 GCF_017590055.1 Onychostruthus taczanowskii | reverse complement strand
GCTGTCCCCCGTGTCCCCCGTGTCACTCACTGTCCCTCCTCATGCCCACGTCGAGGCACTTCTGGAGGCGACACGCCTGGCACTGTCGCCGCTTGGCCTTGGTGACAGGGCAGCGCCGCGCCAGGGGACACGTGAAGCGGACACCTTTGATGATGGAGCGCCTGCGGGGACACGGGGACCGCCACCGCGGGCTGGGGACAC
>NW_024498174.1:0-201 GCF_017590055.1 Onychostruthus taczanowskii | reverse complement strand
CTATTATAAAACATGTCAGTATTTGTGTGAAGGAGGAGCTGTACTTTTCTGAGTGGTATTAATGCAGGTGAGCTTACATGGCCTTTCATCCCAGAAAACCTTGTGTTTTTAGGAAAAAAACAAACCTTTTTAAATAAGTCAGCTGGCTCCAGAGACTAAGTTAAGAGTGGCTAAGCCACTCTTTAGGGTTTCACTTTGTGT
>NW_024498173.1:0-201 GCF_017590055.1 Onychostruthus taczanowskii | reverse complement strand
ACGCCCCTAAATTCGGTTGCCACACCCAAAACCTCATTAGTCCTGCCCCCAATCTCACTAGCCACACCCCCAATCTCACTAGCCATGCCGCAATGTCAGTAGCCACACCCCAATGTCAGTAGCCACACCCCTAAATTCATTAGCCCCACCCCAATCTCACTAGCCCCAGCCCCCAAACTCACCAGCCCCACCCCAATCTCG
>NW_024498172.1:0-4280 GCF_017590055.1 Onychostruthus taczanowskii | reverse complement strand
CCCAAAAATCCCAAAATTAACCCAAAAGAAACCAAAATCAGCAGAAAAAAAACCCCAAAATCAACCCTAAAAACCCAAAATCCACCCAAAAATCCCAAAATTAACCCAAAAACTGAGCAGGGCATCCTCAGCCCGGGGTGGATCCGTTTTTGGAACTGCCCCACTAAAAAGACCCAAAATTAACTCCAAGAAAACCAAAAGTAACCCAAAAAAACCGCAAAATCAACGCTAAAAAAATCCCAAAATCAATGCAAAACATCCCAAAAATCAACCCAAAAACGGAGCAGGGCATCCTCAGCCCGGGGGTGGATCAGGAATTAGAACTGCCCCACTGGAAACACCAAAAACACCCAAAAATCAGTGAAAAAATAAAAAAAATCAGAAAAATCAGCCCAAAAAGCCCCAAAATCAGCCCAAAACCCCCCAAAATCAGCTCAAAACCCCCCAAAATCAGCCCAAAACCCCCCAAAATCAGCCCAAAAACGGCCAAATACCAGAAAAATCAGCCCAAAAACCTCAAAAAAATGGCAAACTCAGCCCAAAATAACCCCAAAACCTGGAAAAATCAGTGAAAAATGGGAAAAGCAGATAAAAAACCCAGAAAAATCAGCTGAAAAAACCTCCAAAACCCCAAAAATCAGCCCAAAAGCCCCAAAAATCAGCCCAAAAGCCCCAAAAATCAGCCCAAAAGCCCCAAAATTCAGCCCAAAACCCCCAAAAATCAGCCCAAAACCCCCAAAAATCAGCCCAAAAGCCCCAAAAATCAGCCCCAAAAAGCCCAAACCCCAAAGAAATTGCCCTAGAAAACCCAAAAACCTGAAAAATCGGTGAAAAAACCAAAAAAATTGTCCAAAAAATCCCTTTAAATCCCAAAAAAATCGCTTTAGAGCCCCAAGGAATGGAGTGAAAACCCAAAATCTCCCCAAAACCAACCAAAATCTGAGAAAAGTACCAAAAATCCCCAAAAATCCTGGCTCAAAAAATAGAGCAGCCCCACTGGGAGGGGGCAAAAAAGGGTTAAAAACCCCAAAAATTGGGAAAATCAGCCCAAAAATCCCAAAAATCACTCCAAAAAACCCCAAAAATTGCCCCAAAAATCACTTTTGAACCCCAAAAACCCCCAAAAAATCCCAAAAATCATCCCAAGCTTATCCCCAAATCACCCCTAAACGTCCCAAAATTCCACCCCAAAAAAACCCAAATTCCACCAAAAAAACCCCAAAATGTCACCAAAAAACCCCAAAATTCCCCCAAATCTCACCCAAAAAAACCTCAAAATCACCTCAAAAAACCCCAAATTCCCCAAAGTTTCACCCAAAAATCCCCAAAACTCCCCAGGATATAAGAAATGAGCACCAAAAATTCAAAAGAAAACCCTAAAATTCCCAAAACCCCAAAATTCCACCAAAAAACCTCAAATCACCCCAAAAAAACCCCAGGAAATCGGAAATATAACCCAAAAATTCCAAAAAACCCCAGATATTTCCAAAAAACCCAAAATTCCACCCAAAAAAACCCAAAAATCCAAAAATCATCCCAAAAAAACCCTAGAAAGTCGGATATACAACCCAAAAAATTCCCAAAAAAACCCAAATAGTCCCAAAAATTCCCAAAAACCCCCAAATATTCCCAAAAAATTCCCAAAAATTCCAAAAAAACCCCAAACATTCCCAAAAAATTCCCAAAAATTCCCAAAAATCCCGAAATATTCCCAAAAAATTCCCAAAATTTCCAAAAAAACTCCAAATATTCCCAAAAAATCTCAAAACTCCACCCAAAAACCCCCAAAATTCCACCAAAAACCCTCAAATCACCCCAAAAACCCCCAGAAAATTGGAAATACAACTGCAAAAAATTCCCAAAAATTCCCAAAAATCCCGAAATATTCCCAAAAAATTCCCAAAATTTCCAAAAAAACTCCAAATATTCCCAAAAAATCTCAAAACTCCACCCAAAAACCCCCAAAATTCCACCAAAAACCCTCAAATCACCCCAAAAACCCCCAGAAAATTGGAAATACAACTGCAAAAAATTCCCAAAAATCCCCAAATATTCCCCAAAATTCCCAATAAACCCCAAAACTCCACCCAAAAAAACCCCAAAATTCCACCAAAAAACCTCAAATCACCCCAGAAAATCGGAAATACAACCCAAGAAATTCCCAAAAAACCCCAGATATTCCCCAAAAATTCCCCAAAATTCCCAAAATTCCCCGAAATTCCCGACTCCCACCTGTGAGGTCGGAGGGCACCAGGTATTTCTTCTTGTCCAGGTCCCCAATCCGGGCCTTGGGCGCCTTTTCCACGATCACCTGGGGGGAAATTCCTTAAATTTGGGGGAAATTCCTTAAATTTGGGGGGAAATCCTCGATTTTGGGGGAAAATCCTCGATTCTGGGGGAAAAAACCACAAAAAATTGGGGGAAAATGGGAATTTGGGAGGAAAAAATTCCTTAAGTTTGGGGGGAAATCCTCGATTTTGGGGAAAAAAAATCCTGAATTTTGCGGGAAAAAACCCACAAAAAGTTGGGGGAAAATGGGAATTTGGGAGGGAAAAATTCCTTAAATTTGGGGAAAAAATCCTCAATTTTGGGGAAAAAAACCACAAAAAATTGGGGTGAAAAATGAGAATTTGGGAGGAAAAAATTCCTTAAATTTGGGGGGAAAAATCCTGAATTTTGGAGAAAAAAAAACACAAAAAATTGGGGGAAAATGGGAATTTGGGAGGGAAAAATTCCTTAAATTTGGGGGGAAAAAAACCACAAAAAATTGGGAAAAAATGGAATTTGGGAGGAAAAATTTCCTTAAATTTGGGGGAAAAAATCCTGAATTTTGGGGAAAAAAACTACAAAAAGTTGGGGGGGAAATGGGGATTTGGGAGGAAAAAATTCCTTAAATTTGGGGGAAAAGCTACAAAAAATTGGGAAAAAATGGAATTTGGGAGGAAAGATTTCCTTAAATTTTTGGGGAAAATGGGAATTTTGGGGGAAAAAAAACCACAAAAAATTGGGGGAAAATGGGGATTTGGGAGGGAAAATTTCCTTAAATTTGGGGGAAAAAATCCTGAATTTTGGGGGGAAAAAACCACAAAAAACTGGGGGGAAATGGGAATTTGGGAGGGAAAAATTCCTTAAATTTGGGGGGAAAAAAACCACAAAAAATTGGGAAAAAAATGGAATTTGGGAGGAAAAATTTCCTTAAATTTGGGAAAAAAATCCTGAATTTTGGGGAATAAACCTCTGATTTTTGAGGAAAAATCTGCTTGGATTTTGGGGTGAAAACCCCATAAATTTGGGGGAAATATTCCTGAATTTCAGGGGGAAAACTTCCCGGAATTTTGGTGAAAAATCCTGAATTTGGGGGAGAAAATCTTCCTGAGTTTAGGAAAAAAATTCCTGGGAATTTTGGGAGAAACTTCCTCGAATTTGGGGGGAAATCCCTTAAATTGGAGGGAAATTATTAGGAAAAAACCCCAAAAATTGAGGGAAACACCACCAGGGAAAGGAAAAATTTGGGAATTTTTAGGATTTTGAGGGTGCCAGGGGGAATTTTGGGGCTCCCGGGTGGAATTTTGGGGCTCTCGGGGGGGATTTTGGGGCTCCCAGGATGAATTTTGGGGCTCCCGGGATGAATTTTGGGGCTCCCAGGTGGAATTTTGGGGGTTCCAGGCTGAATTTTGGGGTTTTGGGGGAGGATTTTGGGGGTTCCAGCGAAGATTTTGGGGTTCCTGGGATTAATTTTGGGTTTTCCAGGATGGATTTTGGGGCTCCCGGGTGGAATTTTGGGGTTCTCGGGGGGGGTTTTGAGGTTTCCGGGTGAATTTTGGGGTTCCCGGGGTGGAATTTCAGGGTTTTTGGGGGAGGATTTCGGGGTTCCCAGGATGAATTTCGGGGTTCCCGTGGGGGATTCCGGGTTCCCAGGGTGGAATTTCGGGGTTCCCAGGATGAATTTCGGGGTTCCCGTGGGGGATTCCGGGTTCCCGGGGTGGAATTTTGGGGTTCCCGGGTGGAATTTCGGGGTTCCCAGGGTGGAATTTTGGGGTTCTCAGGCTGGATTTTGGGGTTCCCAGGGGGACATTTTGGGGTTCCCAAGAGGAATTTCGGGGTTCCCAGGAGGAATTTCGGGGTTCCCGTGAGGGATTTCGGGGTTCCCAGGGTGGAATTTTGGGGTTCTCGGGCTGGATTTTGGGGTTCCCAGGATGAATTTCGGGGTTCCTAGGGTGGAATTTTGGGGTTCCCGTGGGGGATTCCGGGGTTCCCGGGGGTGCCGCGGCCCTCACCGG
>NW_024498171.1:0-201 GCF_017590055.1 Onychostruthus taczanowskii | reverse complement strand
TGGGGGAGCGGAGAGCGGCGGAACCGGCGGGGTTTGGAGCCGGTAGCCGGAGGAGCTGGACGTTGGAGCGGGGAGGGTTTGGAGCAGGTACCGGGGGCAGATCGAGCCGGTACCGGAGGGGGTTTGGAGCCGGTAACGGTGGGGGGGGTTTGGAGCTCCCAAACCGGCGGAACCGGGGGGGTTTGGAGCCGGTACCGGGGG
>NW_024498170.1:0-201 GCF_017590055.1 Onychostruthus taczanowskii | reverse complement strand
TAAAAAAGTTTAAAACCAAGATTTTTTGGACTGTTTTTTTTCTTTAATTCGGCGGTCGAGAAGGGGGTCCCGCGGCGCCTTGCGGAAGGCGGACGGCGCTCGGAAGGGCGGCGGCGGCCCCCGCACCCCGGCCCCGCTCCGCGCTCCCCGCTCCGGAGGCCGGACCCGCGCGCCGGCGGAAAGTTCCGCGCAGCCGCCCCG
>NW_024498169.1:0-201 GCF_017590055.1 Onychostruthus taczanowskii | reverse complement strand
CGGGGGTCTCTGCCCCCCAAACGCCCCCCACCTGGAACTTCATGGCGCTCAGGCGGTACAGGATGTCGCCGAGCCCCTCGCGGATGGTGGCCCAGGTGACGCGCTGCTCCTCGGGCCCCGCGCCCTCCACCGCCCCCCGCGCCAGATCGTAGAAGGTTATGAGGTTCTGCAGCATGCCCACGGTCTTGTAGAACGGGCAGA
>NW_024498168.1:0-201 GCF_017590055.1 Onychostruthus taczanowskii | reverse complement strand
CGATTTTATCCCCAAAGAGCGACTTAAATTACAGAATAATGTGGTGTAAAATAAGAGGAATGGGAATAATGAATATTTAATGTGGGGGGTTTAAGGTGCCGCGTTCCCAGCCCAGATTCGGTGTTGGTAATGGGAGATTTTACAGGGAATATCTTGGATTTTGTCCCTCTCTGCAGCAGGGAGGGGCTGCGGGGGGATTAT
>NW_024498167.1:0-201 GCF_017590055.1 Onychostruthus taczanowskii | reverse complement strand
AGCCCCCCCGTCTCCCGGGGGTCTCTCGCACCCTCGAGGGTGAAGCGGAAGAGCAGCGGGTGGGGGTCGATGGTCAGGGCCCCCCCGGGGGTCCCGCGCACGCGGCCCCGCAGGCCGGCGGCGAAGTCGCGCGCCACCGCGTCCAGCAGCGGCAGGAAGCGGCGGACCCCGGGCGGGGACAGCACGGCCCGGTTCAGGGCC
>NW_024498166.1:0-201 GCF_017590055.1 Onychostruthus taczanowskii | reverse complement strand
TCTACTGTGTGACTCATTTTTAAAACACGGTAGTTGTGGCAGATATTTCCCGTGATCTTCCTGTGATCATTTGGCAAGTATCGTGTTCTGCTTAGTATTATAAAGCATTCAGGGAAAAATTTGTGACCCAATGTATGTATTTCAAAAGAGGTATTTGTCTGTTGTGTCCCTGCTGCCCACGTTCTTCAGGATTTGCATTTC
>NW_024498165.1:0-201 GCF_017590055.1 Onychostruthus taczanowskii | reverse complement strand
CATCCATCCATCCCTGTGGGGTTTTCCAGGCCAGCCCAATGTCCAGAGTGATTTGGGAAGGGGCTGCATCCAGGAGGGCGCCACCAGGTGAGGGCTGGGCAGGGGACGGGACCCTTTTGGGGCCAGGGGCTCTTTGTGGGGTCACTGTGGGGTTCAGGGGGTCCTTGTGAGGGTTTTGGGAGTCACTGAGGGGGCTCAGGG
>NW_024498164.1:0-202 GCF_017590055.1 Onychostruthus taczanowskii | reverse complement strand
CGGGGTCTCAGTGAATTGGGGGCGGGGTCTGGGTCACTGTGCCTCGTGGGCGGGGTCTCTGTGTGGGTGGGCGTGGCCTGTCTCTGACGCCCCGCCCCCAGCCGCGCCCCCCCAGCCGCGCCGGCTCCCGGCCCCGCCCATCTCGCTGCGCTCCAAATCCATGACGTCAGAGCTGGAGGAGATGGGTGAGGGGGATTGGGGG
>NW_024498163.1:0-202 GCF_017590055.1 Onychostruthus taczanowskii | reverse complement strand
CTCTAAGCTTCTAATGTTCAACTGAGGCAGTCTTGATATTTTTGTAATTCTGTCTGACAGCCTTCTCTGATCTGGAGAACAGTGTGAAAGCATAGGGTTTGCAAATGTTTTTTTTATATTGTCTTTTTGTTTCTTCTGCTAAACTTCCCATCCATATGGAGCTTTCAAGAAATCAGGAGGGGAGAGATTGCATAGAATTGAA
>NW_024498162.1:0-202 GCF_017590055.1 Onychostruthus taczanowskii | reverse complement strand
AAAAAAAACAAAAAGAGGAAAACTCAGGGAGGTTTTTCTCCTTGTAATTTCTTGTGGGAAATGTTCGTGCTGCAGCTCAGAGCAAATCTTTGTTCACAAATTTGTGGGGAAGTGGGGATTTTATTTCTTCATTTCTCCAGCCCCAGGTGCTCAGGAGGGACCTGAGAGGAGGATTTGAAGCTCTGCCCTGGATGTTTTGGGG
>NW_024498161.1:0-4283 GCF_017590055.1 Onychostruthus taczanowskii | reverse complement strand
GATACTGGGGATACTGGGAGCAACTGGAATTGAACTGGGATTTACTGGAAGTTACTGGGAGCACTGGGAGTGAACTGGGAGCTACTGGGAGTTACTGGGAGCACTGGGAGTGAACTGGGAGCTACTGGGAGTTACTGGGAGTTGTGGGATGGGGGTACTGGGGATACTGTGAGTGAACTGGGAATACTGGGAACTACTGGGAGGGGGACACTGGGAGTTACTGGGAGCGAACTGGGAGTTACTGGGAGCCACCAGGGGGAGCCACCCCTCCCCAAGCCGCCGCCGAGCGCCGGTCGGAAGCGCCTTTTCCCGCCCCACCAAAGGGGAGGGACTTTGCCCCTACTGACCAATAGGAGCGCCCTTTCCCTCTTGGCCGGGGGTTGATTGGTCAGAACGGCGGGGCTCAGCCAATCAGAACGCGAGGGAGGCGTGGTCACGGCGAGCGGCGGGAATGGCGGGCGAGCTGAGCGCTGAGGCGGCGCGGGAGATCCGCCGTGAGTCGGGGCTTTAATGGCGCTGGACGCGGTTTCAACGGCGCTGGAAGGGCTGGAAGGAGGGCTGGAAGGGGGCGCGGGCACCCTCAGGGCTCCGGGAGTCCCTCCCGAGCCGGAGCCTGCTCAGGCGGCCCCGCGGTCCCTTCAGGATTTCCCTCTCTCAGGCCGCCGTGAGCTCCAGTTCCCCTCACGGGGGCTAAATCTTCACCTCGGAGCTTTTCAATCCCACAAAACCCCTCACAGGGGCTCAAATTCCCCTCACGATTGTTTAAATCTTCACTTTGGGGCTTGTCAATCCCTCAAACCCCTCACAGGAGTTCCAATTCAGTCACGGGGGTTCAGATCTTCACCTCGGAGCTTTTCAATCCCTCAAACCCCTCACAGGGGCTCAAATTCCCCTCACGATTGTTTAAAACTTTTATTTCGGGTCTTTTCAGTCCCTCAAACCCCTCTCAGGAGCTCAAAATCCTCTCACGGGGGTTAAATTTTTACTCCGGGGCTTTTCAACCCTTCAAACCCCCTCACAGGAACTCAAATTCCCCTCACAATTGTTTGCATTTTTTGCCTCGGGGCTTTTCAATCCCTCAGACCCCTCCCAGGAGCTCAAATCTCCTCATAGTTTTACAAATTTTTATTTCGGAATTTTTCCATCCCTCAGACCCCTCACGGGAGCTGAAATCCCCTCACGAGTGTTTAAATTTTTATTTTGGGGCTTTTCTAACTTTCAAACCCCTCACAGGAGCTCAAATCTCCTCACGAGTGTATATATTTTTATTTTGGGATTTTTCAATCCCTCAAGCCCCTCACAGGAGCTCAAATCGCCTCACAATTTCTTCAATTTTTATTTTGGGATTTTTCAATCCCTCAGACCCCTCCCAGGAGCTCAAATCCCCTCACAATTTCTTAAATTTTTATTTTGGGATTTTTCAATCCCTCAAACCCCTCACAGGAGCTCAAATCCCCTCACAATTTCTTAAATTTTTATTTTGGGATTTTTCAATCCCTTACATCCCCTAACAGTTTTTAAAATTTTTATTTTGGGACTTTTCAATCCCTCAAACCCCTCCCAGGCGTTCCAAATCCCCTCACAGTTTTTTAAATTTTTATTTTGGGATTTTTCAATCCCTCAAACCCCTCACAGGAGCTCAAATCCCCTCACAATTTCTTAAATTTTTATTTTGGGATTTTTCAATCCCTCACACCCCTCACAGGAGCTCAAATCGCCTCACAATTTCTTAAATTTTTATTTTGGGATTTTTCAATCCCTCAGACCCCTCCCAGGAGCTCAAATCCCCTCACAATTTTTTAAATTTTTATTTTGGGATTTTTCAATCCCTTACATCCCCTCACAGTTTTTAAAATTTTTATTTTGGGACTTTTCAATCCCTCAAACCCCTCCCAGGCGTTCCAAATCCTCTCACAGTTTTTTAAATTTTTATTTTGGGATTTTTCAATCCCTCAGACCCCTCCCAGGAGCTCAAATCCCCTCACAATTTCTTAAATTTTTATTTTGGGGCTTTTCAATCCCTCAAACCCCTCATGGGACCTCAAATCCCCTCACAGATTTAAAAATGTTTATTTTTGGGCTTTTAAATCTTTTAAACCCCTCACAGGAGCTCAAATGCCCTCACAATTTTTTAAATTTTTATTTTGAGGCTTTTCAATCCCTCAGACCCCTCACAAGAGTTCCAAATCCCTCCCTCAAACCCCTCATGGGACCTCAAATCCCCTCACAGATTTAAAAATGTTTATTTTGGGGCTTTGAAATCTTTCAAACCCCTCACAGGAGCTCAAATCCCCTCACAAGTGTTTAAATTTTTATAATTTTTATTTTAAAATAATAAAATTTGAAATTTAAATTTAAATTGGGACTTTTAAATCTTTCAAACCCTTCCCAGGAGCTCAAATCCCCTCATGGGGATTTTTTTTGGGAATTCCTTGGATATTTTTTTTTTAATTTCTTGGATTCTTTTGGGAATTTTCTATATTTTTTTGCTAATTTTTTTGGGGTTTTTTTGGGGAATTTCTGGATTTTTGTGAGAATTCCCTGGATCCTTTGGAAATTTCCTGGATTTTTTTTTTTAATTCCCTGGAATTTTGAGGTAATTTCTGGGATTTTTTGGGGGGAACTTTCTGGATTTTTTTAAAAATTTCCTGGATTTTGGTGGCAAATTCTGGATTTTTTTAAATTCCCTGGATTTTTTTTTTAAATTTCTTGGATTCTTTTGGGAATTCTTTGGATTTTTGTGGGAATTCCCTGGATTTTAATGGAATTTTCTTTATTTTTTTTAAAAGTTCCTTGGGTTTTTGTGGCAATTCCCTGGATCCTTTCAGGAATTCCTTGGATCCTTTTGGGAATTCTCTGGGTTTTAAAAGGGAAATTTTGGGCATTTTTGAGGAATTTTCTGGATTTTTGTGGGAATTTTATAGATTTTCTTTGGAATTTCCTGGATTTTTTGGAATTTCTTGGATTATTGTGTTGGGGGGCATTTTTTGGATTTTTTTTAAAAATCCCTGGATTTTTTTTTTTTTTTTTTAAATTTCTTAGATAATTTTGGGAATTCCTTGGATTTTTGTGGGAATTCCCTGGATTTTTTTGGGAATTACTCAGATTTTTTTGGGAATTCCCTGGATTTTAAAAGGGATTTTTTTTAACATTTTTGGGGAATTCCCTGGATTTTTGTGGGAATTTTCTGGATTTTTGTGGGAATTTTATAGATTTTCTTTGGAATTTCCTGGATTTTTTGGAGTTTCTTGGATTTTTCTGGGAACTTTCTGGATTTTCTTTGGAACTTCCTGGATTTTTTGGAATTTCTTGGATTATTGTGGGATTTTTCTGGATTTTCTTTGGAATTTCCTGGATTTTTTGGAATTACCTGGATTTTGTGGGAATTTTCTGGATTTTTGTGGGAATTTTCTGCATTTGTTGTGGGAATTTTCTGGATTTTCTTTGGAATTTCCTGGATTTTTTGGAGTTTCTTGGATTTTTCTGGGAACTTTCTGGATTTTCTTTGGAACTTCCTGGATTTTTTGGAATTTCTTGGATTTTTGTGGGAATTCCCTGGATTTTTGTGGGAATTTTCTGGATTTTTTTGTGGGAATTTTCTGGATTTTCTTTGGAATTTCCTGGATTTTTGTGGGAAATTTTCTGGATATTTTTTGTGGGAATTTTCTGGATTTTCTTTGGAATTTCCTGGATTTTTGTGGGAAATTTTCTGGATTTTTTTTGTGGGAATTTTCTGGATTTTCTTTGGCATTTCCTGGATTTTTTTTTTAAATTTTATTGTTTTGGGATTTTTAAAAAATATTTTGGTGGAATTCCTTGGATTTTTGGAAAACTTTCTGAATTTCCTTTGAAAATTCCCTGGATTTTTGCAGGAATTCTCTGGATTTTTTGTGACAATTCCCTGAATCCCCCCCAAAATTCCCCAAACCCTCCACAAATCCCTCATCCCAAAAATCCACTCCAGGAAAAACCAATCCCACCCCAAATTCCCTTTTTTTTTCTCCCCATTCCCCTCCCCAAACCGTTCCCAAATTGAATTTTTTTTTGGGAATTCTGGGTGGCAGAGCTGGAGAAATCCAAGGAGAAATCGCGGCGGGTCGGGAATGCCGCCGAGGAAGCGGCCGCCTGCAACCGCCTGGGAGAGATCCTGGCTGCTCACGGTGGGAATTCCGGGGAAAACTGGGAATTCTGCGCTGGGAAAGTGGGAATGGGGCTGGGAATGGGGCTGGGAAACTGGGAATTCTGAACTGGGAAAGTGGGAATGGGAAACTGGAACTGGGAAT
>NW_024498160.1:0-202 GCF_017590055.1 Onychostruthus taczanowskii | reverse complement strand
GGGCCGGGCTGTGGCGATGCGGCCGGCGGGACGCGGCCGTGCGGCGCTGCTGGCCCGGCCGTGCCGCGCTGCGCACCCGGCCATGCGGCCGTGCTGACCCGGCCATGCGGCGGCCCTGCAAGGTGGCGGCGGCCCTGCTGTGCCTGGCCGTGCTGCTGCTGCTCTATCTGCTGGCGGGCAGCGCGGCCCCGCCGCCCGCGCC
>NW_024498159.1:0-202 GCF_017590055.1 Onychostruthus taczanowskii | reverse complement strand
TTTTTTTTTTTGGAAGTTACCTTGAAGTTCCAAAACCTTGCTTTTTATATCACACATCTCATTCTCTGTAGAATACTTCTCTATTTGAGCTTCTCGTCTAGCAAATAACATTGCATTCTCCAGATGGTGACGAAATTCTTCTCCTCTATTAATTTCCGACCTTAGTTTTCTTATTTCTTTTTCATACTGAGATATCTAGAAA
>NW_024498158.1:0-202 GCF_017590055.1 Onychostruthus taczanowskii | reverse complement strand
AGAACTGCACATTTTTCTGAATTAGATGGGAAAATTGGATGATCTTCAGGGAGGACAAGGGCAGTCTGGAGGAACCACCAGCACCCCCAGACACATCCACTGATATGAGGAGGGGTGGACAGTTGTCATAGCCTTGGAGCTGGGATACCAGAAATCTCAACATGAAGAAGACAGCTGGGGAGGGGCTTGGGTGAGTTTTGCT
>NW_024498157.1:0-202 GCF_017590055.1 Onychostruthus taczanowskii | reverse complement strand
AGGTGAGGGGATTTGGGGTGGGGGTTTTGGGGTGAGGATGGTGGATTTTGGGGTGAGGGGTTTGGGGTGAGGGGATTTTGGGGTGGGGGGATTGGGGGGTTTTGGAGGTTTTGGGGTGATGGATTTTGGGGTGGGGCACCGGCACCAAACCCGGCCAAACCGGCTCGGCACCGGTGCTGCCACCCACGGGGCACAGCGCCAC
>NW_024498156.1:0-202 GCF_017590055.1 Onychostruthus taczanowskii | reverse complement strand
GTCTCTACAGACATGAAGTTTGTCACAGATCCTTGGTGGTTTGACCAGAAAGTTTGAAGTCCTGAACTTTCGGCTAATAAGAGAAATGGGTCCCCACAAAGTCTATTCCATACTCCAGACAGCCTGGACTTCTGAACTTTGGGAGAAAATGTCAGGTTCAAGGGGGATGTGGGGTAATTGTTTTGGGACCGCTGCACCTTCC
>NW_024498155.1:0-202 GCF_017590055.1 Onychostruthus taczanowskii | reverse complement strand
CCAGGGGACATTCCTGGAGTGCCACCCCGACGTGCGCATCGGGCACCGCTTCCACCGCGCCTGCGTGTCGCGCCTGGGGGGTCTCATCTTCTGCCCGCACTGCGGCGAGGACGCGTCCGAGGCTCAGGAGGTGACGCTGCCGCGGCCCGAGGGCACCGCGGGGACCCTCCCGGGGCCGCCCGCGCCGCCCGAGCCCCGCGCG
>NW_024498154.1:0-202 GCF_017590055.1 Onychostruthus taczanowskii | reverse complement strand
AACCACAGATAACCTGCTCTTCAGCAAGCAGTGAAACTGCTGTACTGAAAAATTAAAAGATTTTGATCTGTGACTTTCATGTATATGCAAGCAGCAGACCAAGACAACCACGCTTAATTTTGTAGTCCTAGATTAACTTCTGTGAATC
Source organism: Onychostruthus taczanowskii (assembly GCF_017590055.1). NCBI lineage: Eukaryota > Metazoa > Chordata > Aves > Passeriformes > Passeridae > Onychostruthus > Onychostruthus taczanowskii. The sequence goes on along the minus strand of NW_024498154.1, from coordinate 54 downwards.
TAATTGGATTAATTTTTTTCTTTCTACCAGCTTCAACATGACTGTCCAGTCATA
>NW_024498153.1:0-202 GCF_017590055.1 Onychostruthus taczanowskii | reverse complement strand
AGGTCTGATCCTGCCCCACGCCAGGGCTCTGACCCCAGCCCGTGCTGGGCTGAGCTGCTGCAGCTTTGAGACCTTTCCTCGAGTGTTTACACCCAGAACCAAGAGCTTGCTGCAGGATTGGGCTTTATTTGTTGCATGGATTAGGTGCCCCTGGAATCTGGCCAGCTTCTCCCCAGCTGGAAGCGAACAGGGAATCCCAGAA
>NW_024498152.1:0-202 GCF_017590055.1 Onychostruthus taczanowskii | reverse complement strand
TTCAAATTGAACTGGGCTGGAATTAAAGTTGTTTTGGGGGGGTTCCACGTTTTCCACTGTTATTTTGGGCAGTTTTCCACATTTTCCTTAATCTTTTGGAGTAGTTTTCCCTCTTTTTTGGAAAATATTTTTGGGGTTTCCACTTTTCCCATTATTTTTTGGGTGTTTTCCCACCTTTTCCATGATTATTTTGGGCATTTTC
>NW_024498151.1:3569-7298 GCF_017590055.1 Onychostruthus taczanowskii | reverse complement strand
AGGTGAGATTTGGGCGTGGCCAGGTGATATTTGGGCATGGGCAGGTGAGATTTGGGCGTGTCCAGGTGAGATTTGGGTGTGGCCAGGTGAGAGTGGGCGTGGCCAGGTGAGATTTGGGTGTGGCCAGGTGAGATTTGGGCGTGGCCAGGTGAGATTTGGGTGTGGCCATGTGAGAATGGGGTGTGACCAGGTGAGATTTGGGTGTGGTCATGTGAGATTCGGGCGTGGCCAGATGAGAGTGGGACGTGGCCAGGTAAGGGTGGGTGTGGTCATGTGAGAGTGGGGCGCAGCCAGGTGAGATTCGGGCGTGGCCAGGTGAGATTTGGGTGTGGCCGGGTGAGATTCAGGCGTGGCCAGGTGAGAGTAGGGCGTGGCCAGGTGAGAGTGGGGCGTGGCCAGGTGAGAATGGGCGTGGCCAAGTGAGATTTGGGTGTGGCCAGGTGGGTGTGGGCGTGGCCAGATGCGGTGTGGGCGTGGCCAGGTGGGGTGTGGGCGTGGCCAGGTGTGGTTTAATGTGTCCAGTTGAGCTGTGAAGCTCCGCCTCAACGTCCATCCCCACTGACCACTGACCCTGAGTGACCCCTGGTTCTTCTGTCCACTCTGGCTGACCCCTGAGTGACCGCTGACCCCAGTGTCCATCCCACACTGACCACTGACCCTTGACAGTGACCACTGACCCCTGAGTGACCACTGACCCCAGTGTCCATCCCACACTGACCACTGACCCTGAGTGACCCCTGGTTCTTCTGTCCACCCTGGCTGACCCCTGAGTGACCACTGACCCCAGTGTCCATCCCACACTGACCACTGACCCCTGACAGTGACCGCTGACCCCTGAGTGACCGCTGAGTGACCGCTGATCCCTGTGTCCACTCTCACTGACCACTGACCCCTGAGTGACCGCTGATCCCTGTGTCCACTCTCACTGACCACTGACTCCTGACACTGACCCCTGAGTGACCGCTGACCCCTGTGTCCATCCCACACTGACCACTGACCCCTGACACTGACCGCTGACCCTGAGTGACCCTTGAGTGACCGCTGATCCCTGTGTCCACTCTCACTGACCACTGACTCCTGACACTGACCACTGACCCTGAGTGACCCCTGGTTCTTCTGTCCACTCTTGCTGACCCCTGAGTGACCACTGACCCCAGTGTCCATCCCACACTGACCACTGACCCCTGACACTGACCACTGACCCCTAGTGACCCCTGAAGTGACCCGCGCCCGGCGCTCCGGCCAAGGCGGCGCCCGGCGCTCCGGCCAAGGTGGTGACCATCCAGCTGCAGGTGCAGCCGCCGGCCGCGCCCGGCCAGCCCGGGCAGCCGCAGAAGATCCAGCTGATCCAGCAGGCCGGGGCGGGGCCCGTGGGCGTGGCCCAGGTGCCGCAGGTGGTGGGCGGGGCCGGACAGAGGTTGACCGTGCCCCTCAAGGTGGTGCTGCAGCCGCAGGTGGGTGTGGCGCGGGGGTGGGCGGGGTCATGGCAGTTGGGTTTGGGGGTGGTGGTCACTCAGATTTGGGTGTGGTGGTCACTTGGGGTGGTGGTCAGTTGGGTTTTAGTGTGGTCAGTTGGGCTGGGAGTGGTCATCAGGCCTTGGGGGTGGTGGTCAGTTGGGTTTTGGGGTGCTCATTTGGCACTGGGGGATGGTCAGTTGGGTTTAGGAGTGGTGGTCAGTTGGGTTTGGGGGTGGTCACTTGGGCTGGGGGGTGGTCACCTGACCACGGCTTCACTGACCGCCACCCAACCATGACCTTGGTGGTCGCCACCCAAACATGGCGGTCACCACCTCAACATGGTGGTCACCACCTCAACATGGTGGTCACCACCTCAACGTGGTGGTCACCGTATTGACATGGCGGTCACCATCTCAACGTGGTGGTCACCATTTCAACATGGTGGTGACTACCTTATTGATGTGGTCATCACCCCAACGTGGTGGTCACCACCCCAACATGGTGGTCACCACCTCAACATGGTGGTCACCACTTCAACATGGTGGTCATTGCCCCAACATGGTGGTCACCACTTCAACATGGCAGTCACCATTTCAACATGGTCGTCATCACCCCAATGTGATGGTCATCACCCCACCATGGTGGTCACCACCTCAACGTGGTGGTCACCATATTGACATGGTGGTCACTAACTCATTGAGCTGGTCACCATCTCAACATGGCAGTCACCAGCCCAACATGGTGGTCGCCATCTCAACATGGTGGTCACCACCCCAACATGGTGGTCACCACCCCAACATGGTGGTCACCATCTCAACATGGCGGTCACCATCTTGACATGGTGGTCACCACCCCAACATGGTGGTCACCACCTCAACATGGTGGTCATTGCCCGAACATGGTGGTCACCACTTCAACATGGTGGTCACCACCTCATTGAGGTGGTCAGCACCCCAACATGGTGGTCACCACCTCAACGTGGTGGTCACCATATTGACGTGGCGGTCACCATCTCAATGTGGTGGTGACGACCCCAACATGGTGGTCATCATGTCAACATGGCGGTCACCATTTCAACATGGTGGATCACCACCCCAACATGGTGGTCATCCAAGAATGACCTCACCCAACCATGGCCTTGGTGGTCACCACCCCAGCATGGTGGTCACCACCCCAACATGGTGGTCGCCACCTCAACATGGTGGTTGCCACCTCAACATGGTGGTCATCGCCCCAACATGGTGGTCACCACCTCATTGAGGTGGTCAGCACCCCAACATGGCGGTCACCACCCCAACGTGGTGGTCACCACTTCATTGAGGTGGTCATCACCCCAACATGGTGGTCGCCACCCCAACATGGTGGTCGCCACCTCAACATGGTGGTCACCACCTCAACATGGTGGTCATCGCCCCAAAATGGTGGTCACCACCTCATTGAGGTGGTCAGCACCCCAACATGGTGGTCACCACCCCAACGTGGTGGTCACCACTGCAACATGGTGGTCACCATCTCAACATGGTAGTTACCACCTCAATGTGATGGTCACCACCCCAACATGGTGGTCATCATGTCAACATGGCGGTCACCATTTCAACATGGTGGTCACCACCTTAATGTGGTGGTCACCACTTCATTGAGGTGGTCATCACCCCAACATGGTGGTCACCACCTCATTGAGGTGGTCAGCACCCCAACATGGTGGTCACCACCCCAACATGGTGGTCATCATGTCAACATGGCGGTCACCATTTCAACATGGTGGTCACCACCTTAATGTGGTGGTCACCACTTCATTGAGGTGGTCATCACCCCAACATGGTGGTCACCACCTCATTGAGGTGGTCAGCACCCCAACATGGTGGTCACCACCCCAACATGGTGGTCATCATGTCAACATGGCGGTCACCATTTCAACATGGTGGTCACCACCTTAATGTGGTGGTCACCACTTCATTGAGGTGGTCATCACCCCAACATGGTGGTCACCACCTCATTGAGGTGGTCAGCACCCCAACATGGTGGTCACCACCCCAACATGGTGGTCACCACCCCAACATGGTGGTCACCACCCCAACATGGTGGTCACCACCCCAACATGGTGGTCACCACCCCAACATGGTGGTCACCACCCCAACATGGTGGTCACCACCCCAACATGGTGGTCACCACCCCAACATGGTGGTCACCACCCCAACATGGTGGTCACCACCCCAACATGGTGGTCACCACCCCAACATGGTGGTCACCACCCCAACATGGTGGTCACCA
>NW_024498151.1:0-3242 GCF_017590055.1 Onychostruthus taczanowskii | reverse complement strand
GTTGGTGGTCATCAGAGGTTGGTGGTCATCATGGTGTTGGTGGTCATCAAGCCTTTGTGTCCATTGTGGTGTTGGTGGTCATCCAGCCTTGGTGGTCATTGTGGTCAAGGAGGGTCTTGGTGGGCATCAATGGTTGGTGGTCATCGTGGTGTTGGTGGTCATCAGAGGTTGGTGGTCATCATGGTGTTGGTGGGCATCAAGCCTTGGTGGTCATTGTGGTCAAGGAGGTGTTGGTGGTCATCAAAGGTTGGTGGTCATTGTGTTGGTGGCCATCAAGCCTTGGTGGTCATTGTGGTCTTGGTGGTCATCAGAGGTTGGTGGTCATCATGGTGTTGGTGGGCATCAAGCCTTGGTGGTCATTGTGGTCAAGGAGGTGTTGGTGGTCATCAAAGGTTGGTGGTCATTGTGTTGGTGGCCATCAAGCCTTGGTGGTCATTGTGGTCTTGGTGGTCATCAGAGGTTGGTGGTCATCATGGTGTTGGTGGGCATCAAGCCTTGGTGGTCATTGTGGTCAAGGAGGTGTTGGTGGTCATCAAAGGTTGGTGGTCATTGTGTTGGTGGGCATCAAGCCTTGGTGGTCATCGTGGTCTTGGTGGTCATCAATGGTTGGTGGTCATCGTGGTCTTGGTGGTCATGAAAGGTTGGTGGTCATTGTGGTGTTGGTGGTCATCAGAGGTTGGTGGTCATTGTGGTGTTGGTGGACATCAAGGGTTGGTGGTCATCATGGTGTTGGTGGGCATCAAAGGTTGGTGGGCATCACGGTCTTGGTGGTTATCAAGCATTGGTGGTCAAGGGTGGTGTTGGTGGTCATCAGAGGTTGGTGTCCATCACGGTGTTGGTGGTCATCAAGCCTTGGTGGTCATCGTGGTTTTGGTGGTCACCAAACTTGGGTGTCCATGATGGTTCATGTTGGTGTTGGTGGTCATCAAGCCTTGTTGGTCATCGTGGTGTTGGTGGGCATCAGAGGTTGGTGGTCATTGCGGTCAAGAAGGGTCTTGGTGGTCATCAAACTTGGGTGTCCGTGATGGTTGATGTTGGTCTTGGTGGTCATCAGAGGTTGGTGGTCTTCGTGGTCTTGGTGGTCATCAAGGGTTGGTGGTCATTGTGGTGTTGGTGGGTTGATGTCCTGGGTGGTCATTGTGGTGTTGGTGGTCATCAAAGGTTGGTGGTCATTGTGTTGGTGGCCATCAAGCCTTGGTGGTCATTGTGGTCAAGGAGGGTCTTGGTGGGCATCAATGGTTGGTGGTCATTCTGGTCTTAGTGGTCATCAGAGGTTGGTGGTCTTTGTGGTCAAGAAGGGTCTTGGTGGTCATCAAACTTGGGTGTCCGTGATGGTTGATGTTGGTCTTGGTGGTCATCAGAGGTTGATGGTCTTCGTGGTCTTAGTGGGCATCAAAGGTTGGTGGTCATTGTGGTGTTGGTGGACATCAAAGGTTGGTGGTCATCACGGTCTTGGTGGTTATCAAGCCTTGGTGGTCAAGGAGGGTGTTGGTGGTCATCAGAGGTTGGTGGTCATCGTGGTGTTGGTGGGCTTCAATCCTGGGTGGTCATTGTGGTGTTGGTGGTCATCAGAGCTCGGTGGCCATCATGGTGTTGGTGGGCATCAAGCCTTGGTGGTCATTGTGGTCAAGGAGGGTCTTGGTGGGCATCAATGGTTGGTGGTCATTCTGGTCTTAGTGGTCATCAGAGGTTGGTGGTCTTTGTGGTCAAGAAGGGTCTTGGTGGTCATCAAACTTGGGTGTCCGTGATGGTTGATGTTGGTCTTGGTGGTCATCAGAGGTTGATGGTCTTCGTGGTCTTAGTGGGCATCAAAGGTTGGTGGTCATTGTGGTGTTGGTGGACATCAAAGGTTGGTGGTCATCACGGTCTTGGTGGTTATCAAGCCTTGGTGGTCATTGTGGTCTTGGTGGTCATCCAGCCTTGGTGGTCAGTGTGGTCAAGGAGCGTGTTGGTGGTCATAAGAGGTTGGTGGTTATTGTGGTGTTGGTGGTCATCAGAGCTCGGTGGCCATCATGGTGTTGGTGGGCATCGAGCCTTGGTGGTCATTGTGGTCTTGGTGGTCATCAAAGGTTGGTGGTCATTGTGGTCTTAGTGGTCATCAGAGGTTGGTGGTCATCGTGGTGTTGGTGGTCATCAAAGGCTGGTGGTCGTTGTGGTCAAGGAGGGTCTTGGTGGTCATCAAACTTGGGTGTCCGTGATGGTTGATGTTGGTCTTGGTGGTCATCAGAGGTTGGTGTCCATCATGGTTTTGGTGGTCACCAAACCTTGGTGGTCATTGTGGTCAGGAAGGGCTTTGGTGGTCATCAAAGGTCGGTGTCCATCACAGTCTTGGTGGTCATCAAGCCTTGGTGGTCATTGTGGTGTTGGTGGTCACCAAACCTTGGTGGTCATTGTGGTCAGCCCTGGTCCTGGTGGTCATCAAAGCTTGGTTTACTGTGGTCAGTGTCAGAGCGGTCACTGGGGCTACAGTGGTCAGTTGGTCAGTGTGTTCAGTGGTCAGTGCATTCAGTGGTCAGTGGTCAGTGGTCAGTGTGGTCAGTGGTCAGTGTGGTCAGTGGTTAGTTGGTCGGTGGGTCAGTGTGGTCAGTTGGTCACTGGTTACTGATGTTACTGTGGTCACAGTGGTCAGTCGGTCAGTGTGGTCAGTGATCAGTCGGTCACTGGTCAGTGTGGTCAGTTGGTCAGTGTGGTCAGTGGTCAGTCGGTCACTGGTCAGTTAGTCAGTCAGTGGTCAGTGGTCAGTGGTCAGTGGTCAGTGTGGTCAGTGAGGTCAGTGGTGTCCATCATGGTTTTGGTGGTCACCAAACCTTGGTGGTCATTGTGGTCAGGAAGGGCTTTGGTGGTCATCAAAGGTCGGTGTCCATCACAGTCTTGGTGGTCATCAAGCCTTGGTGGTCATTGTGGTGTTGGTGGTCACCAAACCTTGGTGGTCATTGTGGTCAGCCCTGGTCCTGGTGGTCATCAGAGGCTGGTTTATTGTGGTCAGTGGTCAGAGCGGTCACTGGGGTCAGTGTGGTCAGTTGGTCAGTGCGTTCAGTGGTCAGTGTGGTCAGTGGTTAGTTGGTCAGTGTGGTCAGTGGTCAGTCGGTCACTGGTCAGTTAGTCAGTCAGTGGTCAGTGGTCAGTGGTCAGTGGTCAGTGTGGTCAGTGAGGTCAGTGGTCAGTGGTCATTGTGGTCAGTGGTCAGTGTGGTCAGTGGTCAGTGTGGTCATAGTGGGTCAGTTGGTCAGTTGGTCAGTGGT
>NW_024498150.1:0-202 GCF_017590055.1 Onychostruthus taczanowskii | reverse complement strand
AAAGAAGGGCCACATTCCTTTGGGATATACAGCAACAAATGCCCAACCTGGGATTTGCAGAACACAAAAGGACCCCAACTAACAATCGCCCGGGCCCCTTTCCTTCCCCTCCCCACAAATCAATGCCTCGGGAGCTGACAGGAGCCCAGCACAGCCACAGAGAGCTGCGTGTCCCTGAGCACACACCCAGCAACACCTTCCC
>NW_024498149.1:0-202 GCF_017590055.1 Onychostruthus taczanowskii | reverse complement strand
CACTGGGGACACTGGGGGACATTGGGAATGTTTGGGACATTGGGGGACATGGGGGACAGCAAGGAGACATTGAGGACACTGGGGACACCATGAGGACACTGGGGACACCATGGGGACATTGGGGACCCTGGGGATATTGGGGACGTCAGGGACATTGGGGACATTGGGGGATTTTGGGACATTGGGGACATTTTGGGGACAT
>NW_024498148.1:0-202 GCF_017590055.1 Onychostruthus taczanowskii | reverse complement strand
TGTTACACTGTCATAAGAGGGTGGGGAAGTTGTAGAAGAACTCTCATCCGTTTTTTCTGGGGTGGAGTTTCCTTTTAGTTTATCAATAATTATCTCTTTTATAATGTGTCCATCTCCTTCTTTGTTTTTATTTCTACTATACATACTAGACACCTGTTTAACTTTTAGCCTTAAGAGGTGACGTCTGTAAGCACGCTGAATG
>NW_024498147.1:0-202 GCF_017590055.1 Onychostruthus taczanowskii | reverse complement strand
CCCAACCCCTGCTTGGTGTCCCCAATCTCTCTCTCCTGTCCTCAACCCTCTCAGGGTGTCCCCAGCCCCTCTGGGGTGTCCCCAGCCCCTCTGAGATGTCCCCAGCCCGGTGTCCCCCTGTTCCCAGCCCAGTGTCCCCTGTCCCCAACCCCTCTGGGCTGTCCCCAGCCCGCTATCCCCCTGTCCCCAGCCCGGTGTCCCC
>NW_024498146.1:0-202 GCF_017590055.1 Onychostruthus taczanowskii | reverse complement strand
AATGCAGAAACGGGAATGGGAAAGGGAAAAGACAAAAAGTGAGAAAACGCAAAAATGGGAAAGAAAACGAAGACGAGAAAGAGAAAATACAGAAATGGGGAAAGGAAAAGGAGAAAGGGGAAAATGCAGGAACGGGAAAGAAAACCGGGAAGGAAAAAAAAGCAAAGAAAGAGAAAAGCAAAGGAGGAGGAGGAGGAGGAGG
>NW_024498145.1:0-202 GCF_017590055.1 Onychostruthus taczanowskii | reverse complement strand
GGGCACCGGGACCGGGAGAGGAACCGGGGCACCCCGGGCAGGGCCGGGAGCACCGTGCGGGCGGATCCCTCCCCTCAGGCGGGCCGCGGGCCGTTACCGGGCCCCGAGGCCCCGGCTCTGAGGGGCGGCCCGGGCCCGCCGCCGCCGTGACCTTGGCGCGGGCACTCACCGAGGCGGGGCCGCAGTCGGGGCGGGCGCGGGG
>NW_024498144.1:0-202 GCF_017590055.1 Onychostruthus taczanowskii | reverse complement strand
CTGGGGGCCCTGGGCTGGACTGGGAGGTGCTCGGTGGTGCTGGGGGACACTGGGACTGCGTTCAGGGTCACTTGGCCTCCAGTGGTTGTCACTGGCTCCTGCTGGTGGCTACTGGGATGGTTCTGGTCTATACTGGGAGGTGCTGGACTACGAAATGGGGTCACTGGGCCATACTGGGAGGCACTGGTCCATGCTGCTGGTC
>NW_024498143.1:0-202 GCF_017590055.1 Onychostruthus taczanowskii | reverse complement strand
TGGGGAGCCACAAGGGACTCCTCCCCCAAATTTGGGACCCTCCTCGTTGGGGAAGGACCTGGGGGTCACCGGGGGGGGCACCTCAGACACCCCCAAATCCCGGGAGACCCCCCCCAAATCCGGGGAGACCCTCCCCAATTTGGGGGAGAACCCCCTCGAAAATCACAGGGAACCCCCCCAAATCTGGGGACCCACAGGGACC
>NW_024498142.1:0-202 GCF_017590055.1 Onychostruthus taczanowskii | reverse complement strand
CCCAACCTCCCCCCAACTTTTGCCCCCCAATCCCCCCGAGCTCCCGGGCGTGCCCACCCTGCTCGAGGCGCTTGATCTGCTGGATCTGGTCCACGGTTTTTTTCAGCATGTGGCCGTGCTCGGGTTTCCCTCCCAGCGAGTCGAGCTCGCCCAGGTTGGCCGAGAGCAGCTCGGCCAGCTCGGCCAGGTAGCGCTGCTCCTG
>NW_024498141.1:0-202 GCF_017590055.1 Onychostruthus taczanowskii | reverse complement strand
CCATTAAAAATAATAATTAAGAATAATTTAATTTAACGATCCCATGAAAAAGGGCACTACAAGCTGCAGTTTCCCCTCACTGCATGGGACAAGGTAGATTCCCAATGTTCCTGCTGTCCCACAAAGGCTACACAGACCTTACACGTGGGCAAATTCAGAATTCTTTTCACTCTATGGAATAAATAATAATAATAATAATAAT
>NW_024498140.1:0-4285 GCF_017590055.1 Onychostruthus taczanowskii | reverse complement strand
CAAAAACACGGGAAATAATCACAAAAAATGGGGAAATAACCCCAAAAATGGGGAGTTGAACACCAAAAATCAGGAATTTAACAAAAAAAATGAGGAATTTAACCCCAAATCTGGGACTGAACCCCAAAAACATCCCCAGAGCCATGATACACTGGGATTTAACAAAAAAAAGGGTGGGTTTAACACCAAAAACACGGGAAATAACCCCAAAAATGGGGAAGTTAACCCCAAAAATGGGGAGTTGAACCTTAAAATCTGCTGGCAAGGGACACAGAACCCCGAGGTGAGCCCCAAATCTGGGACTGAACCCCAAAAACATCCCCAGAGACACGAAATCACGGCATTTAACAAAAAAAAAAGGGTGGTTTTAACACCAAAAACACGGGAAATAACCCCAAAAATGGAGAGTTGAACCCCAAAAATCAGGAATTTAACCCAAAAAGGAGGAATTTAACCCCAAATCTGGGACTGAGCCCCAAAAACATCCCCAGAGACACGAAATCACGGCATTTCACCAAAAAAAAGGGTGGTTTTAACACCAAAAACATGGGAAATAACCACAAAAATGGGGAGTTGAACCTCAAAAATCTGGTATTTAAAAATGGGGAAGTTAACCCCAAAAATGGGGAGTTGAACCTTAAAATCTGCTGGCAAGGGACACAGAACCCCGAGGTGAGCCCCAAATCTGGGACTGAACCCCAAAAACATCCCCAGAGACACGAAATCCCGGCATTTAACAAAAAAAAAAGGGTGGTTTTAACACCAAAAACACGGGAAATAACCCCAAAAATGGAGAGTTGAACCCCAAAAATCAGGAATTTAACCCAAAAAGGAGGAATTTAACCCCAAATCTGGGACTGAGCCCCAAAAACATCCCCAGAGCCACAAAATCCTGGGATTTGACCAAAAAAAAGGGGAATTTAACCCCAAAAACCTGGGAAATAACCCCAAAAATGGGGAAATTAACCCCAAAAATTGGGAATTTAACCCCAAAAATCTGGGATTTAACCCCAAAAAATTTGGGATTTGACCCTAAAAATCTGAAATTAACCCCAAATTCCCAAGAATTAACCCCAAAATACATGGATTTAACTCCAAAAATCCAGGATTTAAACCCCCAAAAAAGGGATTTAACTCCAAAATCCCAGGATTTGGCCCCCAAAAATGGGATTTAACCCCAAAAATCTGGGATTTAACCCCAAAAATTGGGGATTTGACCCAAAATGCAGAATTTGGCCCCCCAAAAATAGGATTTAGCCACCAAAAAATGGGATTTAACCCAAAAAAAATTCAGGATTTAACCCCCCAAAAAAGGGATCTAACTCCAAAATCCCAGGATTTGGCAACCAAAAAATGGGAATTAACCCCAAAAATCTGGGATTTAACCCCAAAAATCTGGGAATTAACCCCCCAAAAATGGGAATTAACCCCAAAAATTGGGGATTTGACCCAAAATCCCAGGATTTCACCCCAAACCTTGAGCACAGGAGCCTTGGAGGCGCCGGTGGCCACGACCAGGAGGGACTTGGGGTAGGGAAATGGAAATTAACCCAAAATCCCAGGATTTAACCCCAAAAATCCCGGATTTAACCCCAAAAATCTGGGAATTAACCCCAAAATGCAGAATTTGGACCCCCCAAAATAGGATATAGCCACCAAAAAATGGGATTTAACCCCAAAAATCTGGGATTTAACCCCCCAAAAAAGGGATTTAACTCCAAAATCCCAGGATTTGACCACCAAAAAATGGGAATTAACCCCAAAAATTCAGGATTTAACCCAAAAATATTTGGGATTTGATCCTAACAATCAGGAATTAACCCCAAATTCCCAAGAATTAACCCCAAAACACAAGGATTTAACCCCAAAAATCCAGGATTTAAACCCCCAAAAAAGGGATTTAACTCCAAAATCCCAGGATTTGGCCCCCAAAAATGGGATTTAACCCCAAAAATCTGGGAATTAACCCCAAAATCCCAGGACCCAGGATTTAACCGCCCAAAAACGGGATTTAACCCCAAAAATCTGGGATTTAACCCCCCAAAAATGGGATTTAACCCCAAAAATCTGGGAATTAACCCCAAAATCCCAGGACTTAACCCCCCAAAAATGGGATTTAACCCCAAAAATCTGGGATTTAACCCCCCAAAAACATCCCCAGAGACACGAAATCACGGCATTTAACAAAAAAAAAAGGGTGGTTTTAACACCAAAAACACGGGAAATAACCCCAAAAATGGAGAGTTGAACCCCAAAAATCAGGAATTTAACCCAAAAAGGAGGAATTTAACCCCAAATCTGGGACTGAACCCCAAAAACATCCCCAGAGCCATGATACACTGGGATTTAACAAAAAAAAGGGTGGGTTTAACACCAAAAACACGGGAAATAACCCCAAAAATGGGGAAGTTAACCCCAAAAATGGAGAGTTGAACCTCAAAATCCACTGCAAGGGACACAGAGCCCCGAGGTGAGCCCCGAAAATGGGACTGAGCCCCAAAAACATCCCCAGAGACACGAAATCACGGCATTTCACCAAAAAAAAGGGTGGTTTTAACACCAAAAACATGGGAAATAACCACAAAAATGGGGAGTTGAACCTCAAAAATCTGGTATTTAACTCCAAAAATGGAGAGTTGAACCCCAAATCTGGGACTGAACCCCAAAAACATTCCCAGAGACACGAAATCACGGCATTTCACCAAAAAAAAGGGTGGGTTTAACACCAAAAACACGGGAAATAACCCCAAAAATGGAGAGTTGAACCCCAAATCTGGGACTGAACCCCAAAAACATTCCCAGAGACACGAAATCACGGCATTTCACCAAAAAAAAGGGTGGGTTTAACACCAAAAACACGGGAAATAACCCCAAAAATGGAGAGTTGAACCCCAAATCTGGGACTGAACCCCAAAAACATTCCCAGAGACACGAAATCACGGCATTTCACCAAAAAAAAGGGTGGGTTTAACACCAAAAACACGGGAAATAACCCCAAAAATGGAGAGATGAACCCCAAAAATCAGGAATTTAACCCAAAAAGGAGGAATTTAACCCCAAATCTGGGACTGAGCCCCAAAAACATCCCCAGAGCCACAAAATCCTGGGATTTGACCAAAAAAAAGGGGAATTTAACCCCAAAAACCTGGGAAATAACCCCAAAAATGGGGAAATTAACCCCAAAAATTGGGAATTTAACCCCAAAAATCTGGGATTTAACCCCAAAAAATTTGGGATTTGACCCTAAAAATCTGAAATTAACCCCAAATTCCCAAGAATTAACCCCAAAATACATGGATTTAACTCCAAAAATCCAGGATTTAAACCCCCAAAAAAGGGATTTAAGGGAAATTGGGAAAAATCCAGGGAAAAATAATGGGAAAAATCCAGGGAGAAATAACACAAAAAATGGGGAAAATAGAACAAAAAATGGGGAAAATCTGGGGGAAAATAATGGGGAAAAATGGGGAAAATAATGGGGAAAAGAATGGGAAATTGGGAAAAATCCAGGGAGAAATAACACAGAAAATGGGGAAAATAATAGGAAAAATGGGGAAAATCTGGGCAAGAATAATGGAAACATTTTGGAAAATAATGGGGAAAATCCAGGGAAAAAATAGCACAAAGAATGGGAAAAATAATGGGAAAAATGGGGAAAAGCTGGGGGAAAATAATGGGGGAAAACCAGGGGAAAATAGCACCAAAAAATGGGAAAATAATGGGAAAAATGGGGAAAAATAAGGGAAAAATCCAGGGAAAATTATGGGAAAAATTGGGGAAAAAATGGGAAAAATAATGGGGAAAATGGGGAAAAGCTGGGGGAAAATAATGGGGAAAATCCAGGGAGAAAGGGGGGATTTGGGGCTCCCGGAATTCCGGGAAATTTGGGAATTTTGGGTACCTGGAGCAGGGCGTGGCCCGGGAACAGCGAGCAGGTGTGTCCGTCCGGCCCCACCCCCAGCAGCAGCAGCTCAAACTGGGGAATGTCCGCGCCCGGGAACGCCTGCGGGACCGGCACGGACCGGTATGGACCGGTATGGACCGGTATGGACCAGTATGGACCGGCACGGATTGGTTTGGACCGGTATGGACTGGTATGGATCGGTACGGACTGGTATGGACCAGTATAGACCAGTACGGACCGGCACGGACTGCTTTGGACCGGTTTGGACCGGTATAGACCAGTACGGACCGGCACGGACCGCTTTGGACCGGTATGGACCGGTATAGACCAGTATGGACCGGTACGGACTGGTTTGGACCAGCACGGACCGGTATGGACCAG
>NW_024498139.1:0-202 GCF_017590055.1 Onychostruthus taczanowskii | reverse complement strand
TACTTTATTCTAGTTTAATTTGTACACTCTGCTCATCAGAAAAAATATATGTGCACATTCACTGTTTTCTGTATCTTGTTCTGGATTGTGTATGGCTGAGGATTGGAAAACTCCTTGCATGTGTACTGTTCTAGATGTTTCTGTTAGGTGCTATGTTGATGTACACCGGCATTTGAAATAAAACATTCTTTCTTTTTTTGTT
>NW_024498138.1:0-202 GCF_017590055.1 Onychostruthus taczanowskii | reverse complement strand
TGTGTCCCCCCCAGTTTGGGGGTCCCCCCTGTCCCCCAGTGTCCCCTCCTGGTGTCCCCCCTGTCCCCCCGTTTGGGGGTCCCCTCCAGTGTCCCCCCCAAGTCTGGGGGTCCCCCTGTCCCCCCCATGGTGTCCCCCCCAGTGTCCCTGTGTCCCCTCCCTGTGTCCCCCCACAGTTTGGGGGTCCCCCTGTCCCCTCCCT
>NW_024498137.1:0-202 GCF_017590055.1 Onychostruthus taczanowskii | reverse complement strand
AATAAATAAATAAATAAATAAATTTAATAAATAAATAATTAAATAAATATTTTTAAAAAGAAATTAAAAGAAGAAATATCCAGAATCTCCTTTTCTGATGCTATCCTGTCTGTTTCTATATCCAGCATTTCTGACTGAGGCGCAACCTCTAGTTATGCCTGACAGGATGAAATTTTGTGCAACTCATCTGCCAGCTTCACCA
>NW_024498136.1:0-202 GCF_017590055.1 Onychostruthus taczanowskii | reverse complement strand
AGGCAGAGCCGGGGAACACGAGGGCTGTGGCTGAAGGCAGCAGCAGAGGGAAGGGGAACAACAAAGGAGAGAAGGGAACAAAGGGGGAAACGGCCCCAGGTGCCCCAGGGGAGGTTGAGGCTGGACGTGAGGGAGATTTCCCCTCTGCAGGGTGGCCAGGCCTTGGAGGCGCTGCCAGTCCCCGTCCCTGGAGGTGTCCAGA
>NW_024498135.1:0-202 GCF_017590055.1 Onychostruthus taczanowskii | reverse complement strand
TTTTTTTTTCTTCTCACTATATGCTTTGATTCCACTTACCACTCATGACACAACTTCTTCTTGGAATGTATTCTGCTTTTTTGCTTTTATTTTTTTGTTTACACACTGCATAAGGTTTTCATGAAATTGCAGCTAAGATAAAAGCCTATGCAATCTTTAGTTCTCTTTTTCATCTTTCTTTTCCTCTATTATTCCAACATAT
>NW_024498134.1:0-202 GCF_017590055.1 Onychostruthus taczanowskii | reverse complement strand
TGCGTGCTGTGCTCGTGTCCCCAGCTTTGTGTCACTTTGTCCCCCATTTGTGTCCCCTCAGCCCTGTCCCCCGCTGACCCCCAAACTCTGTCCCCACTTTTGTCACACCCTGCCTGTGTCCCCTGTCCCCTCTATGTCCCCCTGCCTGCCTGTGTCCCCCCGGGGTTGTGTCCTCACTTCTGTCCCCACAGCTGTGTCCCCA
>NW_024498133.1:0-202 GCF_017590055.1 Onychostruthus taczanowskii | reverse complement strand
TTCTATTTGTTGTGAGGGAGGAGGGGACGGGGATAGTTCTTGTGAATGTTGCACCACCAAAGCCGATCCTTGCACAGGTAAGGCTTCTGCTGGCAGCGCTTGGGGTACTGCGGGTTGGTGCAAGGGATTTACTGGCGCCGGGAGAGGCAGAAGGTCTTGTGGTGTTGGGTAAGGCGGTGGGAGATTGTCTAAAGGTTCCCAC
>NW_024498132.1:0-202 GCF_017590055.1 Onychostruthus taczanowskii | reverse complement strand
CTGGGCAGGGACAGGGGCTGGGCTGGTTGATCCCTGTGGGTCCCTTCTATGATTCCAGGAAATTTCAACCTTTCTCCCTCCACACAGCCATTTCCCACATGCTTTTAGCCTATTTTAAACTTCTACATCCAGGCTCAGTGCCTTGCCCTGATGTCCCAGCTCCTTCTCTCAGCTTGCTCTGAGCCCCAGAGCAGGCACTGAG
>NW_024498131.1:0-202 GCF_017590055.1 Onychostruthus taczanowskii | reverse complement strand
GCAGGCGCTGAAGAAGGAGGGGCTGCTGTCGCAGGACGGGAGCAGCCTGGAGGCGCTGCTCAGGACGGATCCTCTGGAGAAGCGCTCCCTGCCCGACCCGCGCTTGGACGACGACAGCCTGGGCGAGTTCCCGGTCACCAACAGCCGCGCCCGCAAGGTGCCCGCGCCGGGAGAGCGGGAATTCCGGGAGTTGGGAGAACGG
>NW_024498130.1:0-202 GCF_017590055.1 Onychostruthus taczanowskii | reverse complement strand
ACCCACTCTATGATCAAGAGAGGGTCCCTCTGGTCCTGGCCCTTTTTAGGTGTTTCTTTTGTCTTACGTGTTTGTTTCTGTTCCCATTGGAAAATGATTCCATGGAGGTGCATCAACTTACCTGAAATGATGAATTTGAATGGCAGGTCAGGCTGACAGTGGTTGGCCTGTTTCATGGACATGGCTGTCTGAACTTTTTCTA
>NW_024498129.1:0-4318 GCF_017590055.1 Onychostruthus taczanowskii | reverse complement strand
GCTGTCACCGGGCTGTTGTCTCTTACTGAACTACATTAAAGAAAACCATACATGAATGCGTTATCGTGACAGCACATCGGCCAAAACCCAACAATTCTGCTACTCGCCGTTCCCCTAACAATGCCTGCCTTCTTGGGCTGCACGATTCGGCTGCGCTCTCAGGCTGATGCCGTCGTCGCTGGGTTCGCCTAGGTTAAGAGGAGAGAAAGCGATGTGGCATTGCTGAAATCGGAGTGGACCCCTGCTCCTCCTCCCTGTTCCCCGACTCGCCGCGACTCCTCAGGCGTTGCTAAAGTCTCCCCGGATGCCTCCTTTAAATGGAAAGGGCAGAGGCTTCATCACCGAGTCCTGTAATACCTCCACAGGGCTTGCAAGAGTGTGTGACGGGGAGTTATGCGTACTCCGAATGGATCGCCTAAAGCGCGCAAAAGAGAATGCCTGCTTAGAGTTGCACCGGAAACTGAGATCTCGGCAATAACATCAGCTTCTGTCCGCTAGTCACTGCTCACCTTGACCGCTTTGCCTTGTCTGCTGCTAGAAGGCTTTACGCCCTAAAAATAAAGAAAAAGAACAATGCTGTAACACAAAGTCACCGTTCACGCTCCCCGTGCAAAGACAAATGGGGACTGACCCGCTCGGGGGAACCCGCTCACCTGGGATGGGGTGCTCTGCTATGGATGTTAGCCACCTGCATCTGAAAGAAAAAGTCAGGACAAAAGTCAAAGGGCTGCAGGATAACTTCACAGCCCCAAACATCTTGTTTGCTCATCTAGGAATACCATCTAGAATCCAACTACCCCCCACGCTACAAATTTCGAGCCCCCGGGATTTGTCCTATTGCACCAGGCTATGCGGCGGGGCGGAGCAGCTCCGACACAAATATGTGCGCCCACCGGTGATGCAGGACAGGACGTGACAAACGACGGGGACGCGACGCGGACGCAAAATTTTGAGCGAGAGGAAGGACTGCAAGGAGAAAGGAAAAGGATATGACTCGGGTGAGACTGACTGACGATGAGGTCAGGGAACGCTGGAGGAAAAAGATGCTAACTGAATGACTTCTTCAAAGAACTGCAAAGATGGCTGAGAATCCTGCTGTCAGAATCCTCTACCTATCCCCGCGTCCTTTCAAGTCCTAATATGCAATGATGGATCCTTGCGGGGTGCGGCTGTCCGTACGGCTTGGAACGAGACCTTGGAAGATGTCGGACTGGATGCTTCTAAAGAGAGGTGCGATTCTGATGCCTGCCTGAGCTCCCGAGTCGAAAGTCCTATGACGCTGGTGCCAGGCCAAGAAATGCAGAGATCGCAGATGCTAAAAAGGATGCCGGGGTTTCTGATAGGCCTCGCAAAGAGCTAAGGGAAAACACGTGAGACAGCCGAACGACACGCGAGGCACGACGCGCATGTGACGAGACGCGTGCCGGAACTGCTCTGCCCTGTGCGTCTCGGCGCTGGGATCGAAAGTGACGCTTGGCTTTTGTGTGGCCTTAAGATCGCGTATCCTGGATATCCTCGGCTCCAAAGCTGCCTCGAAAATCCCTCCCGGTGAGACCTGACAAGGCGGCCCCCTTCCGTCCCCTCTGTGAGTCGCGGCCCTCGACTTATCTTTCGGGTGTCCGGGAACGACAATCCGCGTCGGGGTGGCTGGGTCCTCGAGTTGTCGTCTTCGTCCTGTGTCCGAGGGCGTGGCTGTTATTCTGAGCGGCGCCTGGGTTAGAAAGAAACAAGGTTACGCTGACTGCTGTGAATGAGCTTGTTTGCTGTAAGGTGTGCGAATGCCTCTGCTATGCTAGAGAAAAACCTTGGGGGGGCGCTCAAATAGACGCCGTTTCTCACCCTGGTGCCTTCGAAACCACCCACGATAACTCCTACCTGGAGTTATTATAAACTCTTCACGCTCCCTCTCCTAGACACAACACTTAACTCATTTGAAGCCTCAGTCTCAAATACCGTCTTGTACACAGGGCAAATCCCTTTTGTGAGATTATGAAGCTGCTGAAAAAAGTGCCCTACTGGACACAATCTGGCGTTTCAGGAATTTGCATTCCTGCTAAAACAAAACAAAAGAACCAAAAAAAAAACCCAAAAACAAACAAAAAATCCCCCAAACAAACAAACAAACAAAAAAGACCAAAAAAAAACAAAAAAAAAAAAATAAAAACAAATAAAAGCAGAAATTACAAAGTCACCTTACTGTCTCTGAAACCGCAACGCAAAATCCTGAACTTAAATATTCCCTCTACTCCGTGCTGTTTTCCACACGGTATCTTCAAAGCTTCTGTTGCTTCGTGTGCCCAAAAGCACCTCCGTAAAAACAACCGGATAGAAGCTGAAAGTGCCTCTTTGCTGAAATGAGAGGAGAGCTCTTACCCGACCAAAACCCAAGGAGGGAATGAAGCCCCTTAGCAAAGCCTGGGGTTAATATACCCCTGATGGGGCCCGCCTCTCGTTGCCAGACCGCCCGGGGAAAAGGGAGGGGCCAAGTCCTACCGGGTATAAAAGCCTCCAGAGCGGCGGCAGCTGTTTGGCTCCTCTGACTTCAGTTTGAGGGGGTAAAGGGCTTGCTGCGGGAGAAAACTCTGCAGAGAAAAGCAAACGTTTGCCTTTTTGCTACGGCCCCTTGGACTGAAGCGGCAGACGCGGGTAAGAAATGCGACTCTGTGTTCAGGTAGCGTGATTAGATAAATTGGGTAATTTGCTGTTAAATTACGTAATTAGTTCTTGGCGAGTACTAACCGCTGCTTTACGTGTAACAAAGTAAGGTGGAGGAAAGTACTAATGATATGACTGACCTAACTCTCCTTGCGACCTCTAATGAAGCCTATCTACGTTATAAACAAAAATTAGAAACGTGATAGTCGACTGGGCAGCGTAAGGATAACCGTGTGCTGGACGGGCCCTTCTCTGAGATACTCGACCCTAGTGAACAGAAAAAAGTGCCCTGAAATGCAGATAACTTTTCAAAGGCTGAAAAACACAGAGCCTGCTTCAAAAGCATCCATTAAAAATGGAAAATGGGTAGTTGCCTCCACTGAAACTCGAACAATGGCAAATAAATGAGCAGGCTCCTGGTGCCAGTGTGCAGGAGGCACTTGGCACTCTCAAAGCAGCCTGAGTTTGCGGTGGTGCCGTCTTAAGTCTGGGTGGAATCTTGCGCTGTGAAAAATGAGCTGCCGGTCACCCGCTCGGGGCCATAAGCAGCTGAAGAACAATGCCAGACTTTTCCCTGAGAGACAAAATTAACCAGGACAGGTTCCAGGTGGCAGTTTGCAGGAGGCGCTTGGTACTCTCAAAGCAGCCTGAGTTTGCGTTGTTGGCTTCTTAATTCTCTTTGGAATCTGTCGCTTTGAAAAATGAGCTGCCGGTCACCCGCTCGGGGCCATTAGCAGCTGAAGAACAAAGCCAGACTTTTCCCTTAGAGACAAAATTATCCAGGACAGGTTCCAGGTGGCAGTTTGCAGGAGGCGCTTGGTACTCTCAAAGCAGCCTGAGTTGGCGGAGGAGGCATCTTAACTCTGGGTGGAATCTTGCGCTGTGGAAAAATCACCTGGCAGTCATCCGCTCCGGGCCACAAGCAGCTGAACATCAAAGCTGGACTTTTCCCTGGGAGACAAAATTCACCAGAGCAGTTTCCAGGTGTCAGTTTGAAGGGGGCACTTGGGACTCTCAAAGCACCCTGAGTTTGCGGTGGAGGCATCTGGCATCTGAGGGAAATCCTGTGGCGTGCGAAACTTCACCGGGCGCTTGAACTCTCAGGTCCGCAGGCAGCTGACTAAGAGGGTAGAACTTTTTCATGAGAAGCAACACTCACCAGCCCAGCTACCTGGTGTCAGTTTGCAGGAGGCACTTGGGACTCTCAAAGCACCCTGAGTTTGCGGTGGAGTCATCTTAAGTCTGTGTGAATTCTTGCGTTGTGAAAAAATGAGCTGGCGGTCATCCGCTCGGGGCCACAAGCAGCTGAACAGCAAAGCTGGACTTTTCCCTGACAGACAAAATTCACCAGTACAGGTCCCAGGTGTCAGTTTGCAGGGGGCACTGGGGACTCTCAAAGCACCTTGAGTTTGCACTGGAGGCATCTTGGGTCTGGATAGAATTCTGCCAAGTGCGGAAAATCAGCTGGCAGTCATCCACTCCGGGCCACAAGCAGCTGAAAAACAGAGCTGGACTTTTACCTGAGAGACAAAACTCACCAGTCCAGGTTCCACGTATCAGTTTGAAGGGGGCACTTGGGACTCTCAAAGAAGTCTGAGAGAACAGTGGAGGCATCAGGCATCTGAGGGGACTACTACGGCGTGCAAAACTTCACCAGGCAGCT
>NW_024498128.1:0-202 GCF_017590055.1 Onychostruthus taczanowskii | reverse complement strand
AAAATGGGGGTGGGAACCCAAAAATGGGGAGAATCCCCCAAAAAATGGGGTGGGAACCCAAAAATGGGGGTGGGACATCAAAAATTGGGGAGAAAACCCCAAAAATGGGGAAAACCCCCAAAAGTGGGGGTGACACCCCAAAAATGTTAAAAAGCACCCAAAAATTGGGCAGAAACCCCCAAAAATGGGAATGGGAACCCAA
>NW_024498127.1:0-202 GCF_017590055.1 Onychostruthus taczanowskii | reverse complement strand
GGGGGGCGAGGGGCGGCGGGGGTCCCGCCGGGCCCGGCTCATTGTTCCGCCGGGTCTCCCGGGCGGCCCCGCCCCGGCTCGGAGCATCCTTTGTGCTGGGCGGCCCCGGGCTTTGTCTGCGGAGCCGCCCCGGGCCGGCGACACCGGGACCCCCCGCGCCTCCGGACCCCGCACGGGCCCCCCCCCCGCACGCCCCGCATCG
>NW_024498126.1:0-202 GCF_017590055.1 Onychostruthus taczanowskii | reverse complement strand
GTAATATTTCTATTTGTGAAATATAATAATAATGGGAAATTAAATATATAAAAATTATAAACACCCACACTATTTTATTGTATATAAATATATAATTATCGTTTTGTATTATATTTAATTATATCTTTATGTTTTTTGTATTATATTGAATGACATCTTTATATTTTTATTGTTTTTATTTTCTGCTGTATATTAAATATTC
>NW_024498125.1:0-202 GCF_017590055.1 Onychostruthus taczanowskii | reverse complement strand
TGACACGGGGTGACACGAGGTGACACACAGTGACACGCGGTGACACGGGGCCTCACCTTGAGCTGGTTGAGCTTGAGCAGGTCGCTGTCCGGCAGCGCGGCCGAGCCGATGGCGCTGAGCAGGCGCCGCTGCTCCGAGCGCCGCTCCGACAGCACGCGGTTGGGACCCTGGGGCAGAGGGGACACTCAGGGGACAGCGAGGG
>NW_024498124.1:0-202 GCF_017590055.1 Onychostruthus taczanowskii | reverse complement strand
GCAGCTCACCTGAGGAATTCTGTGGGGCTTGAGGCACTTTCCAGTGTACTTTTGAATCTTTTTGCAGAGGAGACCCGGGGACTTCCTGTTCTCTGTGTGGAGATCTGCTTCTCCAGAGAGTTGTCTCTGCTGACTGCTTTAGCTGTCTTTTGTCGGCCCTTGGCAGAACTGCCCCTTGCATGTGGGGCCTTGGCCTAAGGGG
>NW_024498123.1:0-202 GCF_017590055.1 Onychostruthus taczanowskii | reverse complement strand
TCAAGCTGAAGCTAGATTGGAAGAGAGAGATCCATCCTTACAGATTTGTGCTTATTTTTAAATATAACATTGCCTCAGGCCTGAGACATGTGTAGGAGTACACAGATCGCTGTGACTAAAGGCTGCAATGTCATGTGCACTACATGCAGAGTAATATCTTCATTTCTGTGTCACAGGGAAAGGAAAGCTTTATAATGTTTAG
>NW_024498122.1:0-202 GCF_017590055.1 Onychostruthus taczanowskii | reverse complement strand
AGGACCTCTGGACATCATCCAGTCCAAGCCCTCTGCCAAAGCAGGGTCATCTAAAGCAGGTGACAAAGGAACACATGCAGGGGCGTTTTAAATGTCTCGAGAGAGGGAGACTCCACAACCCCTTCAGGCAGCTGTTCCTGTGCACTGCCATCCTCAGTGTAAAGAAATTCTTCCCCTTGATGAGGTGAAACTTCCTGTGTTT
>NW_024498121.1:0-202 GCF_017590055.1 Onychostruthus taczanowskii | reverse complement strand
CCCCCCCGGGATGGGGAGGGGGCTTAGGGTGGACAAATCGCCCCCTATTTTTGGGGAGGGGTCCAGGGGGAGCAGAGAGACCCCCGGGCTGGGGAGGGGGCTGGAGCCCCCCGCCTTGACCCCCATTTGTTGGTTGGGGTCCTGGGGGGCTCTGGGGGAGTTTGGGGTTCCGCGGGATGGAGCGACTGGAGCCCCCTCCCCC
>NW_024498120.1:0-202 GCF_017590055.1 Onychostruthus taczanowskii | reverse complement strand
AATAATTCACTATATTAATGAATTACACCACAACAATAATTTAAAACACAATCCAATTAATCCATTCTCTTACTAAACCCCGTTAATAAACCAAACCCCCAATTAAAACCCCGCCAAAACCCAATTAAACCAATTAAAAGTTAATGAATTCACCTGCGGCGGGAAGAGGCGATCGGCGCCGGCGTCGCGGGCGGGCGGGGCC
>NW_024498119.1:0-202 GCF_017590055.1 Onychostruthus taczanowskii | reverse complement strand
GCACCTCTAGAACCCCACAGGTGCATTCAGAACCCTGGAGACATCTGTAAGACCTTCCATGACACTCTAGAACCCCGTCAGGCACCTCTAGAACCCCAGTAGGCACTTCTAATAACCCGTAGAGACCCCTAGAACCCCACAGGCACCTCTAGCACCTGGTAGATACCTGTAGAGACACCTCTAGAACCCCATAGATGCATCT
>NW_024498118.1:2953-4206 GCF_017590055.1 Onychostruthus taczanowskii | reverse complement strand
AAGTCACCCCAGGGCACCACCTTGGCGAGCTGCTGCGACCTGGGGGGCCCCAAAACTGCCCAAAAACTGCCCAAAAACTGCCCAAAAACTGCCCCAAAACCGCCCCAAAACTGCCCAAAAATCACCCCAAAAACTGCCCAAAAATCACCCCAAAAATCACCCCAAAAACTGCCCAAAACCAGCCCCAAAACCGCCCCCCAAACTGCCCAAAAACTGGCCCAGAACCGCCCCAAAATCAACCCCAAAATCACCCCAAAACTGCCCCAAAACGTGTGGGGTTTGGGGTACCCATTTGGGTTTTGGGGTTTGGGTTTTTGGGGTGTTTTGAGCTGTTTTGGGGTGTTTTGGCTGTTTAGGGGTGCCCGTTTGGGGTTTTTGGGGTGTTTTTGGGCTGTTTTGTGGTTTTGGGGTGCCCGTTTGGGCTGTTTGGGCTGTTTTGTGGTTTTTGGGGTGCCCATTTGGGGGGTTTGGGCTGTTTTGTGTTTTTGGGGTGCCTGTTTGTGTTTTTGGGGTGTTTTGGGCTGTTTTGGCTGTTTTGTGTTTTTGGGGTGCCCATTTGGGCTGTTTTGTGTTTTTGGGGTGCCTGTTTGTGTTTTTGGGCTGTTTTGGGCTGTTTTGGGGTTTTTGGGGTGCCCATTTGGGCTGTTTTGGCTGTTTTGGCTGTTTTGGGCTGTTTTTGGGCTGTTTGGGCTGTTTTGGGTTTTTGGGGTGCCCGTTTGGGCTGTTTTGGCTGTTTTGTCGTTTTTGGGGTGTCCATTTGGGCTGTTTTGGTTGTTTTGTGGTTTTTGGGGTGCCCATTTGTGTTTTTGGGCTGTTTTGGTTGTTTTGTGGTTTTGGGGTGCCCGTTTTGGCTGTTTTGGCTGTTTTGTGTTTTTGGGCTGTTTTGGGGTGCCCATTTGGGGGGTTTTGGCTGTTTTGTGTTTTTGGGGTGCCCGCCTGGTTTCGGGGCTCACCTCTTGGAGCTGGTGGGCGCCTGGATCTCCTCCTCCAGCAGCTTCTCATCCGCGGGGTCCAGCAGCACTGGGGGCCGGAACGGTGCCCGTTTTGGCTGTTTTGGCTGTTTTGTGTTTTTGGGCTGTTTTGGGGTGCCCATTTGGGGGGTTTTGGCTGTTTTGTGTTTTTGGGGTGCCCGCCTGCTTTCGGGGCTCACCTCTTGGAGCTGGTGGGCGCCTGGATCTCCTCCTCCAGCAGCTTCTCATCCGCGGGGTCCAGCAGCACTGGGGGCCGGAACGGGGGGGGATTTGGGGTGAAAA
>NW_024498118.1:0-2385 GCF_017590055.1 Onychostruthus taczanowskii | reverse complement strand
GGATTTGGGGTGAGAACGGGGGGTTTGGGGTGATTTTGGGGCAGTTCTGGGGCAGTTTTTGGGCAGTTTTTTGGCAGTTTTTGGGCGGTTTTTGGGCAGTTTTTGGGCAGTTTGTTTTGGGGTGATTTTGGGCAGTTTTGGGGTCTCACCCCCGGGGTCTATCCGGTACGTGTCGGGGTTGATGAGGTCGATGGGGCCGTTCTGGGGCAGTTTTGGGGCAGTTTTTGGGGCAGTTTTTGGCATTTTTGGGCAGTTTTTGGGCAGTTTGTTTCGGGGCTGTTTTGGGGTGATTCAGGGCAGTTTTGGGGTCTCACCCCCGGGGTCTATCCGGTACATGTCGGGGTTGATGAGGTCGATGGGGCCGTTCTGGGGCAGTTTTAGGGCAGTTTTTGGGCAGTTTTTGGCGGTTTTTGGCAGTTTTGGGGCAGTTTTTGGGCAGTTTGTTTCGGGGCTGTTTTGGGGTGATTCGGGGCGGTTTTGGGGTCTCACCCCCGGGGTCTATCCGGCACGTGTCGGGGTTGATGAGGTCGATGGGGCCGTTCTGGGGCAGTTTTAGGGCAGTTTTTGGGCAGTTTTTGGCGGTTTTTGGCAGTTTTGGGGCAGTTTTTGGGCAGTTTGTTTCGGGGCTGTTTTGGGGTGATTCGGGGCGGTTTTGGGGTCTCACCCCCGGGGTCTATCCGGTACGTGTCGGGGTTGATGAGGTCGATGGGGCCGTTCTGGGGCGGTTTTTGGGCGGTTTTGGGGCGGTTTTTGGCAGTTTGGGGCAGTTTTTGGCAGTTTTTTGGGCAGTTTTTGGGCAGTTTGTTGCGGGGCAGTTTTGGGGTGATTCGGGGCGGGTTTGGGGTCTCACCCCCGGGGTCGATCCGGTACGTGTCGGGGTTGATGAGGTCGATGGGGCGGTTCTGGGGCGGGTTTGGGGGCAGTTTTGGGCAGTTTTTTGCAGTTTTTGGCGGTTTTTGGGCAGTTTCGGGGCAGTTTTTGGGCAGTTTGTTGCGGGGCAGTTTTGGGGTGATTCGGGGCGGGTTTGGGGTCTCACCCCCGGGGTCGATCCGGTACGTGTCGGGGTTGATGAGGTCGATGGGGCGGTTCTGGGGCGGTTTTGGGGGCAGTTTTGGGCAGTTTTTTGCAGTTTTTGGCGGTTTTTGGGCAGTTTCGGGGCAGTTTTTGGGCAGTTTGTTTTGGGGTGATTTTGGGCGGTTTTGGGGTCTCACCCCCGGGGTCTATCCGGTACGTGTCGGGGTTGATGAGGTCGATGGGGCCGTTCTGGGGCGGTTTTTGGGGCAGTTTTTGGCAGTTTTTGGCAGTTTTTGGGCAGTTTTTGGGCAGTTTGTTTCGGGGCGGTTTTGGGGTGATTTTGGGCAGTTTTGGGGTCTCACCCCCGGGGTCGATCCGGTACGTGTCGGGGTTGATGAGGTCGATGGTCACGCCCAGGTCGGGCTCTGTCAGCAGGTCGTGCTTGTGCTGCTTCTCCAGGGACGTGGCCTTGTACTGCACGAACCTGGGCGCCAAAAACGGCCAAAATCGGCCAAAATCAGATAAAAACGGCCAAAAACGGCCAGAATCAGATAAAAACGGCCAGAATCAAACAAAAACAGCCAAAAACGGCCAAAAAGAGCTGCAAATCAGCCAAAAACGGCCAAAAACGGCCAAAATCAGATAAAACCAGCCAAAACCGGCCAGAAACGGCCAAAATCAAACAAAAACGGCCAAAAACAGCCAGAATCTGATAAAAACGGCCAAAAACTGGCCAAAAAGAGCTCCAAATCAGGCAAAAACGGCCAAAATCAAACAAAACCGGCCAAAAACGGCCAAAAACGGCCAGAATCAGATAAAAACGGCCAGAATCAAACAAAAACAGCCAAAAACGGCCAAAAAGAGCTGCAAATCAGCCAAAAACGGCCAAAAACGGCCAAAATCAAACAAAAACGGCCAAAAACGGCCAAAATGAGCTCCAAATCAGCCAGAACCGGCCAAAATGAGCTCCAAATCGGCCAAAAACGGCCAAAATCGGCCAAAATCAGATAAAAACGGCCAAAATCGGCCAGAATCAGATAAAAACGGCCAAAATCAAACAAAAACGGCCAAAAACGGCCAGAATCAGATAAAAACAGCCACAAACGGCCAAAACCGGCCAAAAACGGCCAAAACCGGCCAGAGTCGGCCAGAATGAGCTCCAAATCAGCCAAAACCTAACCAAAAACAACCAAAACCCACCCAAAATCAGCCAAAACTGGCCAAAAACGGCCAAAATCAGGCAAAATTGACCAAAATACGTCCAGAATCACACAAAGCCAGCCAAAATCAGCCAAAATCAGCCCAAACCTGCCCAAAATCAGACCCAAACCCCCCCCCAAATGAGACCCAAAATCAGCCCCAAATCAGCCC
>NW_024498117.1:0-202 GCF_017590055.1 Onychostruthus taczanowskii | reverse complement strand
CCCCCAAACTCTCCAGTCCCACCTCCAAGCATGGCACAGCAGCAGATGAGAACACATCCGCCCAGCCCTGGCTGGTTTTGGGGGCTGACCAAGCTGGTGTCTGCTATTCCAGCCTGGTGATGGATGGGAGACTCCGTATCCCAGCGGGAAGCAGCTCTGGATGGAGAACCAGGCTGGTGGGAAACGGAGCCAAAAGTAGGTT
>NW_024498116.1:0-202 GCF_017590055.1 Onychostruthus taczanowskii | reverse complement strand
TATGGGGGAAAAAATGAAAAAAAAAGGGGGAAAAATGGGTAAAAATGGGGAGAAAGTTGGAGGAACATTTGATTAAAAATTGGGGAAAAATAGGGGAAAATCAGGGAAAAAATTGAAGGAAAATGTGGGGAAAATTGGGTAGGAATTGGGAAATTATGGGGGGAAAAAATGAAATAAAAATGGGGGGAAAAATGGGGATTTT
>NW_024498115.1:0-202 GCF_017590055.1 Onychostruthus taczanowskii | reverse complement strand
TTTTTTAATAATATTTTCTACTGCATTAAATTATCCAGGCTTTGATTAAAACCATTTAAAATTGGTAATTCATGGATATCATAAAAGATGTTACCAGAAGAGGAATATATTTCTGTGTGCTCATGGGAACTAATTATGTTTGCCATTTCTGATGAAAACATGTATGTTGTCTTGTATAGTATAGTATTAGTATAGATTATCT
>NW_024498114.1:0-202 GCF_017590055.1 Onychostruthus taczanowskii | reverse complement strand
CCCCTGACCCCTGACCACTGACCCCTGCCCCCGCCCTTTCCCCCAGGGGGGGCTGGTCTACGCGCACTTCGGGCGCCCCCAGGACCTGGCGCAGCTGCGGGCGCGGGGGGTGGGGCTGCGGGGGCAGCTGGCGCTGCTGCGGCTGGGGCGGGGCAGCCCCGCCCACCAGGTGAGAGGCCACGCCCACAAATGGGGCTGGGGT
>NW_024498113.1:0-202 GCF_017590055.1 Onychostruthus taczanowskii | reverse complement strand
CCGTTCCCGTCGGGATACCCCGTTCCCATTGGGATGCCCCCGTTTCCTGTGGGATACCCCATTCCCATGGGGGTGCCCCATTCCCATGGGGATGACCCCGTTCCCTGTGGGATGCCCCCGTTCCCTGTGGGATCACCCCATTCCCGATGGGATGGCCCCATTCCCATCAGGATGACCCCGTTCCCTTTGGAATGCCCCGTTC
>NW_024498112.1:0-202 GCF_017590055.1 Onychostruthus taczanowskii | reverse complement strand
GCGGGAAATCTAAGTTGGGGGCGGTGGGGGGGAGGGGTTGGGTCGTCGATGACGTCATTGGATCCTTGAGTGGGTCGTCGATGACGTCATTGGGTCATGGGTTGGGTCATCGATGACGTCATAGGGTCATCGATGACGTCACAGGGTTTTTGATGAGGTCGTTGGGTCCTCGATGACGTCATCGGGTTATTGATGAGGTCAT
>NW_024498111.1:0-202 GCF_017590055.1 Onychostruthus taczanowskii | reverse complement strand
TGCTGGCACTTGGGGTTTTCCTCCCCACGTGCAGGACCCTGCACTTGCCCCATTGTGCTGCTCTCTGCCCAATTCTCCAGCCTCTCAGGGTCCCACGGAATGGCAGCAGAGCCTTCAGGTGATCGGCCACTCCCCCAGTTTAGTGTCATCACCAAATGGCTGAGGGGCCTTCTGTGCCACGGATAAACAAGTTGGATAAGAA
>NW_024498110.1:0-202 GCF_017590055.1 Onychostruthus taczanowskii | reverse complement strand
GCCTGGGGCTTGTGTGGGTGACTCAGTGCTGAGGCACGGACCCACGTTCAGCCTGGCTAAGCAGGGGATGTACGTCCCATGGCACAGCCCCTCGCCCTGGCAGCTGGGACCAGCACATGGCCATCAGTCAGGAAAGCAGCCCTCAGTCTCTGGGCAGGGCAGCGGAGCTGAGGTGCTGGGTACCCCCTACAGCAGGGGAGGT
>NW_024498109.1:0-202 GCF_017590055.1 Onychostruthus taczanowskii | reverse complement strand
TACTCACTAATAGTGTAAGGAAATTTAATTTGAAACTTTCTCCTTTTTTATATTGTACAAGATAGAATTTGGCAACTAAAGGCAGTGATCAGAATAAGACATAATACTCTTCAACTGTCAGACTCCAAAAATTTAGACTAATGGTGCAGAAAGGATTATAAGCAGGAGGATATATCTATAGAAATATTAAATCTCTCCTAAA
>NW_024498108.1:0-202 GCF_017590055.1 Onychostruthus taczanowskii | reverse complement strand
CACCATCTGGACTTAACTTCAGTCACAACCATCTCTGGGCCCAGCCATCCAACAAATCTTCTATGGAGCAAAGAGTGCACTCTTCCAAGCCGTGAGCAGCCAGTCTGTTCAGGCAATGCTGAGGAAAATGCTGTTGAAGGCTTTATTAAAGTCCAGGCAGACAACATCCACAGCTCTTCCCTCATCCACTAAGTGGGTCACC
>NW_024498107.1:0-7174 GCF_017590055.1 Onychostruthus taczanowskii | reverse complement strand
TGACATCAGCACCCCAGCGCCAGCCCAGTGTCCCCATCCTGTCCCAGTGCCACCAGCCCAGTGCTCACGGTGCCAGCCCAGTGTCCCCAGTCTCATCCCAGTGTCCCCAGTCCTGTCCCAGTGTCCCTGTCCCAGTGTCCCCATCCCAGTGCTCCCATTTGTGTCCCAGTGTCCCCAGTTTTGTCCCAGTGTCCCAGTCCCAGTGCCAGTGTCCCAGTCCCTGTCCCAGTGTCCCCAGTTGTGTTCCTTTGTCCCCAGTTCCATCCCAGTGTCCCCAGTCCCATCCCAGTGTCCCCAGTCCTGTCCCAGTGCCACCTGCCCAGTGTTCACGGTGTCAGCCCAGTGTCCCCAGTCTCATCCCAGTGTCCCCAGTCCTGTCCCAGTGCCACCTGCCCAGTGTTCACGGTGTCAGCCCAGTGTCCCCAGTCTCATCCCAGTGTCCCCAGTCCTGTCCCAGTGCCACCTGCCCAGTGTTCACGGTGTCAGCCCAGTGTCCCCAGTCTCATCCCAGTGTCCCCAGTCCTGTCCCAGTGCCACCTGCCCAGTGTTCACGGTGTCAGCCCAGTGTCCCCAGTCTCATCCCAGTGTCCCCAGTCCTGTCCCAGTGTCCCCGGTCCTGTCGCAGTGTCCCCAGTCCCATCCCAGTGTCCCCAGTCCCATCCCAGTGTCCCTGTCCCAGTGTCCCCAGTCCCATCCCAGTGTCCCCAGTCCCATCCCAGTTCCAAAACAGTAAAAAAAGGAAGAATTTAGGAATTCTCCTCTCGTCACCAGGGAGCGAACCCGCGACGCGACGGAACCGCGAGGAGAAATAAAATAAATTGTTTTCCTGCACAAGATGGCGTGGAGGCACGTCAAGGGTTAAAACCAAACAAAAGAACTCCTGAACCCACAGGAATGTCTGAAAATAATTTATACAGAATATAGAAAAATAGATATTTATGTATATAAAAATATTAATATAAAATATTATTTTAAAATAATATTATAAATTAATATAATAATATAAATAAATATAAATTCTGTTGGTATAAAATACATTAATGTAAAGCATTTTTAAAAATATACATTTCTATTTCATTGTTCATACATGTTTTTCTTTGTAGATCAATATTATGAATATGCATCAACCCTCATGAATATGCATGAACCTCTGTGATGTAACGGAATATAAACAACGTGGTTTAATTAACAGGCAGCTGTTGGCAATTAGCGCCAGGATTTTATCCCTTAACAAACGTTGATAAAAATTTAAATCCTGACCCTGGCTTCTCACAGGGGGTCCCAGCTGATAACGGGGGAGGGGACAGCCCGAGCCCCACGGGACCCCCCGGGTTCTCCTGCACGAGGACGCGGTGACACGGGGAGCAGGTGGCACCTGAGGGGACCTTGGTGACACGGGGAGCAGGTGGCACCTGAGGGGCCCAGTCCCATGCCAGTGTCCCCAGTTCCATCCCAGTGTCCCCAGTCCCGTCCCAGTGTCCCCAGTCCCATCCCAGTGTCCCTGTCCCAGTGTCCCCAGTCCCATCCCAGTTCCAAAACAGTCAAAAAAGGAAGAATTTAGGAATTCTCCTCTCGTCACCAGGGAGCGAACCCGCGACGCGACGGAACCGCGAGGAGAAATGAAATAAATTGTTTTCCTGCACAAGATGGCGTGGAGGCACGTCAAGGGTTAAAACCAAACAAAAGAACTCCTGAACCCACAGGAATGTCTGAAAATAATTTATACAGAATATAGAAAAATAGATATTTATGTATATAAAAATATTAATATAAAATATTATTTTAAAATAATATTATAAATTAATATAATAATATAAATAAATATAAATTCTGTTGGTATAAAATACATTAATGTAAAGCATTTTTAAAAATATACATTTCTATTTCATTGTTCATACATGTTTTTCTTTGTAGATCAATATTATGAATATGCATCAACCCTCATGAATATGCATGAACCTCTGTGATGTAACGGAATATAAACAACGTGGTTTAATTAACAGGCAGCTGTTGGCAATTAGCGCCAGGATTTTATCCCTTAACAAACGTTGATAAAAATTTAAATCCTGACCCTGGCTTCTCACAGGGGGTCCCAGCTGATAACGGGGGAGGGGACAGCCCGAGCCCCACGGGACCCCCCGGGTTCTCCTGCACGAGGACGCGGTGACACGGGGAGCAGGTGGCACCTGAGGGGACCTTGGTGACACGGGGAGCAGGTGGCACCTGAGGGGACCTTGGTGACACGAGGACCCGGTGACACGGGGAGCTGGTGGCACCTGAGGGGACCTCGGTGACACCAGGAGCTGGTGACACGGGGAGCAGGAGGCACCTGAGGGGACCTTGGTGACACGGGGAGCTGGTGGCACCTGAGGGGACCTTGGTGACACGGAGAGCCGGTGACACGGGGAGCAGGTGGCACCTGAGGGGACCTTGGTGACACGAGGACCCGGTGACACGGGGAGCTGGTGGCACCTGAGGGGACCTCGGTGACACCAGGAGCTGGTGACACGGGGAGCAGGAGGCACCTGAGGGGACCTTGGTGACACGGGGAGCTGGTGGCACCTGAGGGGACCTTGGTGACACGGAGAGCAGGTGACACGGGGAGCAGGTGGCACCTGAGGGGACCTTGGTGACACCAGGAGCTGGTGGCACTTGAGGGGCTCACGGTGACATGAGGAGCTGGTGGCACCTGAGGGGCTCTTGGTGACACTTGGGGAGCTGGTGGCACGTGAGGGGCTGGTGGCACCTGAGGGGCTCGTTGGCAGCCAGCTCCTCCTCGTTGATGGCCACCTCCTCCTCACTCATGGCCACCTCCTCCTCACTGGCGGCCGCTGCCTCCCAGGCATCGCGTGTGGCCCCCGCCGAGGCCGCCTCCTCCTTCTCCTCCCAGTCCCAGTCCACCGTCGGCCACCGGACTGCGGCCACCAGCTTGTCCCAGTCTGTCCCGCGGCGGGCGGCCTCGTCCTGCGAGTCCCTGGCCTGGATGGCGGCCGCACAGAGCTCAGCGGCCTGCCGCGCCAGCTGCTCCCATCTCCGCCCAAGCGCGTCCACCATCTTCTGCCAGGCCTCGACCGCCGCCACGGCACTGTCACGTGCCCCTGGGCTGGCTTCGAAGGCAGCCAGGGCCAGGCCCAGGGAGGGGACACCAGAGTAGCGCAGGGAGGTGACATCGCCGTGCTCCAGGATCTCGCAGAGGTTCCGGGTGAAGCTCCCCAGGGCCGCGCGCAGGAACACCGGGGACACTCGCTGCCGCGCGTCCCTGTGCCGCCCGGTCACGGCGGCCACCACCTCGCCCAGGGTGGCCACCACAGCGACCTGCCGCTCCAGCAGCTGGCGAGGGGGCACCTGGGGAGGGGACACGGCAGGTGACAGGTGACATAAATAGGGCAGGAGATCTTTCTCCTTTTCAACGCCTTTATTAAAGAGATTCAGCTCAGGTGGGGAGAAATCGACGGGTCGCGCCCACGCCGCCGCTGTCCCCAAGAGTGTTTTTTTTTGAGGGGCGGGTTTCTTGTTTGTTTTGTTTAACTAATTGTGGCTCACAAGAAGAGGAATTTGCCTCTGCGTTTTCCCTTTAGAGCTGTTAAGGCTTCCTGCATTAGAAAGAAAGGGTCTGCAGGCAGAGCTGGGGACTGCTCCTGAGGGGACCTTGGTGACACCAGGACCCGGTGGCACGGGGAGCAGGTGGCACCTGAGGGGACCTTGGTGACACCAGGAGCTGGTGGCACTTGAGGGGATCTTGGTGACACGAGGAGCTGGTGGCACTTGAGGGGCTCATGGTGACACAAGGAGCTGGTGGCACTTGAGGGGCTGGTGGCACTTGAGGAGCTGGTGGCACTTGAGGGGCTGGTGGCACTTGAGGGGCTCATGGTGACACAAGGAGCTGGTGGCACTTGAGGGGCTCATGGTGACACAAGGAGCTGGTGGCACTTGAGGGGCTCGTGGCACTTGAGGAGCTGGTGGCACTTGAGGGGCTGGTGGCACTTGAGGGGCTCATGGTGACACAAGGAGCTGGTGGCACTTGAGGGGCTCATGGTGACACAAGGAGCTGGTGGCACTTGAGGGGCTCGTGGCACTTGAGGAGCTGGTGGCACTTGAGGGGCTGGTGGCACTTGAGGGGCTCATGGTGACACAAGGAGCTGGTGGCACTTGAGGGGCTCATGGTGACACAAGGAGCTGGTGGCACTTGAGGGGCTCGTGGCACTTGAGGAGCTGGTGGCACTTGAGGGGCTGGTGGCACTTGAGGGGCTCATGGTGACACAAGGAGCTGGTGGCACTTGAGGGGCTCATGGTGACACAAGGAGCTGGTGGCACTTGAGGGGCTCGTGGCACTTGAGGAGCTGGTGGCACTTGAGGGGCTGGTGGCACTTGAGGGGCTCATGGTGACACAAGGAGCTGGTGGCACTTGAGGGGCTCATGGTGACACAAGGAGCTGGTGGCACTTGAGGGGCTCGTGGCACTTGAGGAGCTGGTGGCACTTGAGGGGCTGGTGGCACTTGAGGGGCTCATGGTGACACAAGGAGCTGGTGGCACTTGAGGGGCTCATGGTGACACAAGGAGCTGGTGGCACTTGAGGGGCTCGTGGCACTTGAGGAGCTGGTGGCACTTGAGGGGCTGGTGGCACTTGAGGGGCTCATGGTGACACAAGGAGCTGGTGGCACTTGAGGGGCTCATGGTGACACAAGGAGCTGGTGGCACTTGAGGGGCTCGTGGCACTTGAGGAGCTGGTGGCACTTGAGGGGCTGGTGGCACTTGAGGGGCTCATGGTGACACAAGGAGCTGGTGGCACTTGAGGGGCTCATGGTGACACAAGGAGCTGGTGGCACTTGAGGGGCTCGTGGCACTTGAGGAGCTGGTGGCACTTGAGGGGCTGGTGGCACTTGAGGGGCTCATGGTGACACAAGGAGCTGGTGGCACTTGAGGGGCTCATGGTGACACAAGGAGCTGGTGGCACTTGAGGGGCTCGTGGCACTTGAGGAGCTGGTGGCACTTGAGGGGCTGGTGGCACTTGAGGGGCTCATGGTGACACAAGGAGCTGGTGGCACTTGAGGGGCTCATGGTGACACAAGGAGCTGGTGGCACTTGAGGGGCTCGTGGCACTTGAGGAGCTGGTGGCACTTGAGGGGCTGGTGGCACTTGAGGGGCTCATGGTGACACAAGGAGCTGGTGGCACTTGAGGGGCTCATGGTGACACAAGGAGCTGGTGGCACTTGAGGGGCTCGTGGCACTTGAGGAGCTGGTGGCACTTGAGGGGCTGGTGGCACTTGAGGGGCTCATGGTGACACAAGGAGCTGGTGGCACTTGAGGGGCTCATGGTGACACAAGGAGCTGGTGGCACTTGAGGGGCTCGTGGCACTTGAGGAGCTGGTGGCACTTGAGGGGCTGGTGGCACTTGAGGGGCTCATGGTGACACAAGGAGCTGGTGGCACTTGAGGGGCTCATGGTGACACAAGGAGCTGGTGGCACTTGAGGGTGGCACCTGAGGGGACCTTGGTGACACGGGGAGCTGGTGGCACCTGAGGGGACCTTGGTGACACCAGGACCCGGTGGCACGGGGAGCAGGTGGCACCTGAGGGGACCTTGGTGACACCAGGAGCTGGTGGCACTTGAGGGGATCTTGGTGACACGAGGAGCTGGTGGCACTTGAGGAGCTGGTGGCACTTGAGGGGCTGGTGTGACACAAGGAGCTGGTGGCACTTGAGGGGCTCATGGTGACACCAGGAGCTGGTGGCACTTTAGGAGCTGGTGGCCCACAAGTGTCCACAAGTCTCTCCAGTGACATCACTGCCCCAATGACGTCACAGCGCTGACATCACTGTCCCCACAGCAGCCTCGGGATGTCCTCGATGGCTTCTCGGCACCGCTCGGTCACCGCGCGGCTGCCGGGGCCACTGGGGCCACCGGGGCCACCGTAGGGACTCAAGAGGAGCTTGTCAATGAGCTCAAGTGTCCCCAGCAGGTGCTCCCTGTACAGGCGGGCGCTGGCGTCCCACAGCTGCTGAAACTCGGCCACTTCGGCCTCCACGGCCTCGAGGACATCGCGTCGAGCTTGGCCCCCAAACGTGGGGATGACCTTGATCCTCCAGAGGTAGAACTGCATGTTCCTGCTGAAGGCAATGGCACTGTCACACGCGGCCACCAAGCGCTGCAGCGGCTCCAGGGCCGCCTCTGCCCAATGTCCCCTCCTGGCGGCCGCCCTCGCCCGGCTGGCGGCCACCACGGCCTCTCCCATGGCCTGGCTCCCACCGTTTTTTTTTTTCTCTGTAACCTTAAATAAAAATAGGTATCTTTTTATTCATAACAACAGGGGCCTGCTGGCACCTGTGGCCTCCTGCGGTCGGGGGTCCCCTTTTTCCTCCGCTGTCCCCTCAGTCCCTTTTGTCGCCCACTCGCGTCCCCTCTGCCACGCCCCGTGTCCCCCCCAATCCTCTACTCTCCGCCCGCGTCCCCTCGACCCCCGTCGCACCTCTTGGGGCTCCATGCTCACTGGGGACCCGGCGGGGGACGCTCCGGTGGCGAAGGAGCCCCGGGACCAGCGCCGGACCCGGCCCGGAACCGGCCCCGGTAGCGGCGAGCGCGGTAATGGCGGCGCCGCCTGAGGACAACGCCGGAAAGGGCGGGGCGAGGTGACGTCACCGCCGGCCCCCCGCGCCAGGACCACCCCAGTCCTTGGGAAAATCCGGGATTTTGGCACTTTGGCTCCATCCCCGGGGATTTAGACTCCATCCCAGGGGGTTTCGGCTCAGCCCCAGGGGGTTTCGGCTCCGTCCCGCCATTTCCAGGCGGATTAATTCCGCCGTTCCCGGCTGGATTTATGAGGCAACGCGGAGCGCTCTGAGGAGCGGAGCGGAACTACCCTCAACAAAGATGGCGGCACAGCCGCTCCGGCGTCAAGCGCGGACCAATCAGAAGCCGCGCCTGGCAGAAGTACTGGCGGAAGTTCCCCCCGAGGCAGCGACGGAGGCGCTTCCGGCAGGGACGCGGTGCATTGTGGGCATTGTAGTCCCGGTGGGGCCCAGCGGTGGCGGAGCGGGCAGGAGGCCGCGGGACGGGAATTTGGGGGGACCGAGGGAGCGCGTGAGGGGGTTTGGGGGGTCCTGACGGGATTGGGGGGGGAGGTGTGAAAAAACGCCAATCGCTTTTTAATTTTTTTAGAATTTTAAAAGTTTAATAG